>NC_133521.1:44300357-44604285 GCF_049354715.1 Callithrix jacchus | reverse complement strand
CGCCCTTGATATCTATCTCTATCTTACTCTATCATCTTTATCTACCTCTTGTGAAAGAAAAATAAATCTTGGGCCCCCAAAATCACTAAACTGAAAGGAAAAGTCAACCAGGGAACTGCTTAGGGCAAACCTGCCTCTAATTCTATTCAAAGTCACCCCTCTGTTCAGTGAGATAAATGCATATCTGGCTGTCTCCTTTGGAGAGGCTAATCAGAAACCCAAAAGAATGCAACCATTTGTCTGTTATCTACCTATGACCTGGAAGTCCTCTTCTACTGCCTTTCCGGACCAAACCAATGTTTATCTCACATAGGTCTAATGATGTCTCATGTCTCCCTAAAATGTATAAAACCAAACTGTGCTCTGACCACGTTGGGCACATGTTGTCAGGACATCCTGAGGCTGTGTCATGGGCTTGTGTCCTCAACCTGGGAAAAATAAACTTTTTAAATTAACTGAGACATGTCCCAGATACTTGGTGTTCACACACTATAGGATCTATATACATCTATAGGTAAATACAAATTTATTTGCTTATTCATTTATTTTTTAAAAATTGGCTGATATAATTGTGGATATTGGCAAGTCCAAAATCTTTGAGCTGGAAGAGGTGCCTGGACTCTGAAAGCCGTCTGCTGGCAGAATTTTCTCTTCCTCAGGGGAGGTCAGTCTTTTTCTCTTTAGGCCTTCAACTGATTGGGTGAAGCCCACCCAGATTGTAGAGGGTAATTTGCTTTTCTGAAAGCCTACTGATTTAAATGCTCATCTAAAAAATACCTTCACATCTAGACATGTTTGACTGAATATCTGGGTCCCGTGGCCCAGCCAAGTTGGTACCTAAGATGAGGATGAACCACCCCAGTGGTCCTCTCTCCAGCACTTGCTGGAGCCCCAGAGGTCCTACAAAGGGCCATGAGAAGGGTGGGGAGGGGCCTGAGGGGAAAGGCTGGGGCCCTCAACCGTATAACCAAGGGCACTTCTAGTCCTTAAGCAGCCCGTCCTTGCTCGTGCCCATCCCTCGTGTTAGGGGAAGCCCAGGACCGTTGTGCTACTCACCTGGGCTCTGCAGTCTTGCCTGGCCCAGCCCTCAGCCCTCATCCCGTGTCCCACTTCTGGGGTTCCAACTCCTTGGTGGCTACACAGTTAGTGTCACAGCCTCATGCTTTCAGAAACTGCCTCATGCTTCAGGGCCTAGCCTGTCTGCCAGGCCTCCCTCTCCAACTCCCTCTCTTCTTGCTGGAGCAGGTCCTGAAGGTCCAGGCTGTTCAGACCTTGGACTCCCCTGGGCCTTAAGAGGGGTCTCCCTTAGACCAAGTGGCCCAGCCCCCTGCACGCCTGCTCATCTCAGCATGGGACCCTCCTGTGCCCCACTCCTCAAGGACCCTCCTGCCTTGCCCTGGGCCGCGTGTGTGATGAAAGCTGCCTGCTTAAGCCACCCAGGGAAGCTGGTGGATCCCTCGTGCTGGTGGATCCCTTGTGCTGACTGTGGGGCTCCCACAACTCCCGTCTCAGCCTGGAGAGGACAGGGACTGTGAGAACAGACCCCAGTACTGGAGAGTCAGGGAGACAGAGTACAGCACTCGCGTTTGCTTAAGAGATACTGTTTTCTAGTGTGTGTGTTACCATTGCCCCTAACAGCATTGAGTGAGAACTTTATGGGGAAACTTCTACTGTGGTTTTATACATCTACATCTACATCTGTCTACACCTGTATCTATACATCTACATCTATAGCTGTCTGTATCAATGTCTATATCTACATCTGTCTACACCTGTATCTATACATCTACATCTATAGCTGTCGGTATCAATGTCTATATCTACATCTGTCTACACCAAATCCACATGTACAGCTGTGTACACCCATATCCACACATCCACATGTACGGCTGTGCACACCCATATCCACACATCCACGTGTACAGCTGTGTATACCCATATCCACACATCCACATGTACAGCTGTGTACACCCATATCCACACATCCACATGTACAGCTGTGTACACCCATATCCACACATCCACATGTACAGCTGTGTACACCCATATCCACACATCCACATGTACAGCTGTGCACACCCATATCTACACATCCGCATGTACAGCTGTGTACACCCATATCCACACATCCGCATGTACAGCTGTGTACACCCATATCCACACATCCACATGTACAGCTGTCTACACTCATATCTACACATCCGCATGTACAGCTGTGTACACCCATATCCACACATCCACATGTACAGCTGTGTACACCCATATCCACACATCCACATGTACAGCTGTGTACACCCATATCCACACATCCACATGTACAGCTGTGTATACCCATATCCACACATCCACATGTACAGCTGTGCACACCCATATCCACACATCCACATGTACAGCTGTGTATACCCATATCCATATCTATATCTGATGTCTATATCTACAGCTGTCTGCACCTACATCTCTATTTATAATGTCTGTTTATATGTCTATATCTAGAAAGTCTATCATCTATCTCTAATTTCTATCACCTATATTTATAATATCAACATCCTTATCTATAGCTTATGTCTATATCTGTATCTGCATCTAACTGCATCTATATCTGTGATGTCTTTCTACATCTCCCTCTATATCTACATCTATGTACATCTGTATCTATATCTACATCTTTACATGTTCCTATAGTGAACACGGCTGTGATCCTGAAAGAGATTGTGACCAGCCCTTAGACCTTCCCCACCATCCCTGGCTGACCACTCCCCATCTAGGGCTGACCACTCACCCCCATCCTGGGCTGACCACTGCCCCCCATCCCTGGCTGACCACCCCTGCCATCCTGCACTGATCTCCTCCCCCATCCCGGGCTGATCTATTCCCCATCCCCAGCAGATCTCCTGCTCTCATCCCAGACTGACCACCCCTCCATCCCGGCCTGACCACTCCCGCATCCCAGCCTGACTGCCCTATGACTTGTAACACCAGAGCCGAGGTGAGCTCTGCCCTCAAGTAGTCTGTGGGAGGCTCGAACAGCAGACGCCCGGGCTGGGCCATGCCCACTCACACTGCTGTGAGCATCCTCTGCGTTGCTGCGTGTAGCAGCATACCATTTGTTCTCACTGTGGGGGTCTCTCATTGTACAGCTGCACACAGCCCAACTGGTCCCTTCGTGACCTGGGGATGGGCGTGGGATGGTTTCCTGTCTGGGTGCTGTCTGGGCATTCTGATATCTGTTTAGGTGGATATACACCTTCGGGTCGGTAGGGGTGCAGGCAGGGGTGGAGGTGCTGGGCCACAGAGCGCATGGATGCCCTGATTTACTAGAGCGTGCTGCCTTCAGTGTTCCCGACATCCCTGAGATGCAACTGGGTTTATTACTGGCTTTTTACAAATGAGGAACCTGAGGCTCAGATGGGTGAACTGATTTGCCCAAGTCCACTCTCAGAAGTTGAGGAGTTGGGTTTGAGGGCAGGAAGTCTGATTCCAGATGCAGACAGTGAACTTTTAACCACCTCGCTACCCTGGGACAGACACGTTGGCCCCAGTTAAAGGTGAAGCCCAGGTCACTCCTGCTCTGAAAGCCTTGATCTGTGTCTTAAAGTCACAGCTTCCTCTCATGAACAGGGGTCAGTCTCGGACACACGGTTCTTTTGTAGGAGCAAAAAAAGTATTTTTAGCACACCCGGGATCAAACCTTGACTCAGCAACTTTGTAGCTGTGTGACCCTGGGCAACTGAATGCAAGGAGGTAACTGCAGATGCAAAGCCGAATGCAGAGACGGCTTCTCAGAGTCTAGTCAAACCCCGACATAAAGAAGACTGCTTATAATTAAGGAAAAGTTCCCGAACCTTGGGAAGCAAAATATTTGTCGTCCTTTTCTTTGTGTGTATTTGGGAAGATTGGTCCTGAAAGGGCTGCAGATGAACACTGTATTTCTTGCAAACCCCATTACTCTGGGGTGAGGCATGTGACCTAAACCTGCCACTCCCTGTAGGACACTGGGTGTGTGATCTGCCAGGGCTCAGAGCAGAACAGTGTCTTTTGCCCTGAATGAAAAATCAGACCAAATATCATTCTCTCCCTCTCTTTTTTTGCTTAACTATGTACAACATCATTTCAGAGCGGAAGTTACCCAAGTGTTTTATATGGGCTGTGAGGAGGTGAGAAGCAAAAATAAAAAACTGCGTGGACATTTGGGGATGGTGGGCTCACGTGGAGTTTGACTGCTTTCTTAGCGCAGAACTTTTCCGAACCTTTAATACACTAATCCGCAGCAGGAGTTGACATGTGGTGGATATCGCAGGCAGCATTTCCTAATTCAAGCAGGGATTCAGAGCTGAGCTCCTGCAACTCCCAGGTGTTAGCCTTGTTGATGTGGGTGACTATGATAAATCATCATCACCACATTTGTGCTCCTGCCAGCAGGAAAGGGCCAAGGTGGGTGGGACCAAGCCAACTTTATTGGCCTCTTGTCCATTTCCACCCCACAGCCCTTCCCTTTTAAGGATACTTCCCAGGACTTGGACCTCTCACTTCCCATTGATCAGAATACAATCACATGACACACCTAGCTGCAAAGAATGCTGGGGTATGTAGTTTTTACTGGACAGTCATGTGCCCCACTAATGTCAAGTACTCTAACACTGACCACTGCAGGGGAAACAGACCTTAGAGGAAAACTAGCAGTCTCTGCTCTTTGGGGTTGGTGGGTCATGGAACACAGTTTAGGAAATGCTATTCTGAGTGTATATAAACCAGATATGCTAAGGACACTGGTGGAAATAGAGGTGCCAAGCATCACTTGCTGAGAATTGGAAAGCTCACTTAGGACATAAGATTCTTTAAGACATGTCAGAAATGCATAATTGTGCTCTCAAAGGAAGTGAGGATTAGTGGTTGCCCAGGGCTGAGAGTGGAGTGGGCAGTGTGACTGCTAAAGGGCATGAGGTTTCTTTTATGGTGATGGAAATGTTCTAAAGATAGACAGTGGCACTGGCCGTGCAACTCTGCAAGTATACTGACATCCATTGGATCATGTGCTTCAAATGAGCAAATTGTATGCTGTTTAATTATATCTTAATACATCTGTTAAAAAGAAAAAATTAAAAAGGAGTTGCTCACAATTATAAATCTAAGGACAAATCTTAGAGAAATTTAAAAAAACATATGCATCTAGCTTGGGGATATTTAAAGCATCTGGACAATCCACCAATTTCCCTGTGTTTAGAATGACCCCTTCCCTGCCTTATCTCCAGCAAAATGGCTTGTCTCTAGAGCAGGGGTCGGCGCCCTTTCTCTGTAAACAGCCCAATAGCAAACATTTTCAGTTGTGGGATTAAAGGGTCTCTGTTGGAAATATTCAGTTCTGCTGTTTTAAGCAGTCATAGACAACGTGCAAATGAGCGAGCCTGACTGTGTGCAGACAAAAATGTATCCTGGATGCTGAAATTTGAATTTCATGTACCTTACACATGTCATGAAACAAAATTGCTGTTTTGATTTTATTGTGATAATTTAAATATGTGAAAAATGTTCTTAGCCTGTGTGCTGTGCCAAAGCAGGTTTACAGACACTGCTCTGTGGATGTGCCCACACATGGGGGTGCCCTATCTTCTTTTCTCCCAAAGTGCAGCTAGGAAGACACTCATCAAAGGAGCCAAAGCTGCACCCAGCTGACTTCCTGCATCCTGTGCCTGGGCTGCACAAGAAGCTCTGTCAGCAGTTGGGTCTGGGCTCCGCTGGCTGACTCTTCAGCTCTCTTGGGGTCACATGGGATCACTCAGTGATGTCAAGCTGATGACTGGGCTGGTTTGGAGAGTCTGGGGCAGTATTTCTCACAAGCCAGGAGTCCTGGCCTCAAATGGCCTCTGCCCCTATGTAGTCTCAATGTCTCTTCAGCTGCCAGCTGGACTTGTTAATGGCAGCCAAAGGATTTAATAAGTGTTTAGTGAGGCCTGTGGGGAAGCCACAAAGCTTTAGGACTAGCCTCAGAGCCTGCAGCTTCCTACTGGCTAAGCAAGTCTCTCTGACCAATGCATACTCAAGGGGTGGGAAATTAGGCTCTGCTTCTAAATGGGTTGGGAACTTGTAGCCACCTTAGGAACCCTTCCAGAAAGCTGTTCTCTGCTCCAGCTTTTAAAGTGTCTGTGCTGATGCAGCTCTGAAGGGAGGATGGCAGGCTGTGTTTCCAAGACAACCAACCCATCCTTAAACCCCTGACTGGAAGAGCAGGAAGAAGCTTTGGGCTCACTCATGAAGTCCAGCCTGCTGGTGCCTAGAAAGCTGATAGTCTGGGCCCCTATCATGCTGGGTGGCATGATGGTCATCCATCATTTATCTAGCCATCATCCACCTATCCACCTAATCTTCCTTCTATCTTTGCTTCCATCCATCCATTCATCCACCAATCTATCCATCCATTCACTCATCCATCCATGCACCCATCCAGCCATCATCCCCATTCATCCATCCGTTTATCCATCCTCTCATGCATCCATCCACTCATGCATCCATCCATCAACTCACCCATCCATTTGTCTATCCATCTACCCTCCCTCCCTCCATTCCTGCATCTATCTATCCCCCATCCATCCATTAATCCACCCACCCATCCATTCATTTGTCCATCCATCCATCCACCCACTCACTCACCCACCCCTCCCTCCCTCCCTCTCTCTCCCTCCCTCCCTCCTTCCCTCCCTGTATCCATCTCTCCCCCATTCATTGATTAATCCATGCATCCCATCCACCCGTCAATTCAACCTTCCATCTAGCCACATGACTCACTCCCAACAATCTGAGGTTTATACTCATGGGCACCTTCTTAGCACGGCCTTTTTGTCCACTCTAGAATTTTCACCTTTCTAGGCCTCAACATTTCATATGTGCTCTCCCCTTTTTCTGTTTTCTTCTGGGCACTTACGCTCTAAAACATTTTTAACTTATTTTTCTTCTTTATTAATTGCCTTGTTCACCATAATGAGAGGTCAGGGACTTTTGTCTTTTCTGCTCACTGCTGAATAGCAGGGCTTAGCTCAGTGCCTGGCCCATGGAGGTGCTCAAAAATATTTGCTGCTGAATCTAATTAAATCCACCCATTCAATTGATTTTCTGTGTACCTACTGTGTGCCAGGCCCTAAGCTGAGCCCTGCAGCTGCCAAGGTGATGAAGATTGGAGCTATGGGAACACAGAGAGGGGATGGGAAGGCTTCCCTTGGCAGGGCACCTGAGCTAAGACCTGGAGGCTAAGTCAAAGATGGGCCAAGGCAGAGGAGTCTACAGAGGCCTCAGGAAGATGTATGACCAGAACTGGACCTGTGCCGAGGACAGGTGGGCCTGGCTGGAGTGCAGATTGTGAGGTAGAGATGGTTTAGCATGGGGCTGGAGGAAGCTGGTGAGGTCAGCAGAGCAGAGTGCTCTGAAATACATCCCAGGGGCTGGGGTTGACTCCGAGGCAGTAGCGAGCTACTGAAGATTCTCCAAGGGCAGTGACGTGAATGTGTGGAGGAGCAATGGGGCCCCACAGGCAGGACCTGGCACGCAGCGGAGCTCCGTGGCCTCTGAGCTCTTCCCGGCTCCCTGCTGTCTTTAGAGGCAGATGTTGCCCCAGATGTTCCTGCCTTTGCAGTTCGGGTTCAGCCACATCACGCTGCCTGCTCAGTAGATGGGCCAAACCCCTTCAGTGAGGGCACAGGCTCAGGACCTGCTTACTGGCCTCTCCTCTCAGCCCACTTCCTGCTTCCTGCTTCTGCTAGGCTTCCAAAGGCCTTTTGTCCTCAGTCCAAATGGCCCAGAGGCTGCCAAACAGCTGGGACATGGCTGTGGAAGACCAGAGCCAGAATCACATTTGCCACACACTCCTCCTGTGTTAAGCGTAATGGCAGTTCACCCTGACAGCATTCACGGCGGGGGGGGGGGGAATGTGATGATTCTCCCCTTCTGTAGATGAGCAAATGTAGCTCCTTGGAGTTAAACACCTCCCCAAAGCTCACAGTCTTGTCTGCTGTAGAGGTTGCATCCCAGCCCAGCCAGGGGCACCTTGGAAGCACCTGCTTAGTCACAGAGCCACATTGCTTCTGCCCCTTGATGAAGACAAAGACTGTAGACTGGGGTCTGTGACTGTCAAATGGGATTCCAGGCCCAGATCTCAGAGAGCTTTGCCCCTTGGTGAAGGTGGTGAGTCTGTGTGGAGTGTGAAATCCTCAGGAGAGCCACATGGTGCTGGGAAGAGGTGCATGGCAGGGGCAGGCAGTGTGGACTCATCTATCTGGAAAGAATGGTTCCAGAATCGTGCTTACTCTCCTCCTGGGCAGCATTGGCCCCTGGGTCTTGGGAGGAGCTCCACCCGCAAGCCCTGACCCGCCATCTGTTTTAGCTCTCCCACCAATGTGTCTTTCCTGAGCCAGCCCTCATGATGGATCGCACCTCGCGTCTGCCCGTCAGTCACCAGACGGCTGGTGGCTTCACAAATTGCGACTCCAACCGGGGCATCTGAGACTTCAAGTAATTCACCGTGTCTGGTCATGTCCTCTGTGAATATCGAGTGGAAAGCTGTTTGCAAGGGGGTCAGTTGCGGGTGGGCGCCGTGCTGGACGTCTGCAGGAGTCCATTAGGGAGGTTTAGGCATCACACCCACGGCCCCTTTATTATCCTTATTGTGGGTTGTGTTTTATGAAGTGGCAGAATGTTCTGTTTTAATGTCTAGATCCTCAGACAATGTGTGATGCTTCCTTTTTTCTCCTGGCACATTCATGGGTTTATATTAATAACATGGTAGCAGCCCATTTCTCCGGACTGAAGCATGTCTCCACCAAATTCATATGCTGAAGCCCCACCCCTAGTGGGATGGTATTTAAGGTGGGGGCTCATACTAGGAAGAAGGTCCATCAGTACCTGACCATGTGGAACCCGGACCGTGGACTTCCAGCCTCCGGAACTGAGAAGATAAATGTCTGTTGTTGAAGCCACATAGTCTCTGGTATTTTTTTTTAATGGCGTCTTAAGCTAAGAAACATTTTATTTAAAATACAACTCAGGTGTGGTGGCACGCATCTGTGGTCCCAGTTACTTGGGGGCACTGAGGCAGGGGGATGGTTTGAGACGTGAAGTCGAGGCTATAGTGGGCTTTAATTGAACCACTGCACTCCAGCTTGGGAGGCAGAATTAGACTCTGTCTCAAAAACAAAACATAAAGGAAATAAACTAAACTCTATTGAAGGTGTGAGCAGGTGTTCTCCATCTTGCTGCCCAACAGAATCAGTAGGGAAGCTCTTAAAACGCGCCCACACCTGGGCCCCACCCCAGGTAGTTCTGATGTACCTGGTCTTGCACGGGGCCTCGGAGGATTGATGCGTTCACAAAGCTCCCCATGGGATTTTAACGTGCACCTCAGGCACGGAGTCATCAAGCCCCGCGTCCTGGATGTTTGCTGTGTCCCTCCCTGGTATTCATCCTCCTCCTCTGGACGGCATCCAGATTTTTGTATGGGACTTAGGAGCCATGACCCAAGGCTCAGTCCCTCAGCCCTTCCCTGGCCAGCCTGCTTGGCTCAAGTGTCGGAAAATGACCAGAGATATCCCAGCCACACCTCCTGGTGCCTCAAGACCGAACGCTTGCTTTTTGTTTTTTCTTGAGATGGAGTCTCACTCTGTCGCCCAGCCTGGAGTGCAGTGGTGCCATGTTGGCTCACTGCAACCTCTGCCTCCTCAGTTTAAGTGATTCTCCTGCCTCAGCCTCCTGAGTAGCTGGGACTACACGCTGGGCTAATTTTTGTTTTTACAGTAGAGACAGGGTTTCCTTTTGTAGGCCAGGATGGTCTTCATCTCTTGACCTCATGATCCCCCTGCCTCAGTCTCCCAAAGGACTGGGATTACAGGCATGAACCACCGCACCCGGCCTGAGAGGGAACCCTTTCTCCTTCCTGCTGGACTAGCATCTAGGCAGATGTGGCCCTGGAGATGCTGGCTGCCACTTGAGACTAGATGAGTTTTGAGCACGGGCCAAAAATAGGCTAAGAAATGAAGAGAGAAGAACCCACTGAGGCCGATGCTGCTTCAGGCTGGGGTCAGGCTGTGCCTGAGGTTGCCCCACCACTGACCCTTAGGTTATGGGATCTAATCAATTCTCTGCACTTTGCAGGGCATTTCAAGGCCGGTTTTTCCATTATTTGCAGTGGCTTCCTAAGAGATGTACCTTTCATCTACTGCAAAAGAAAAGGAGAATCAGAGAGGTTAATTTTCCCAAGTTCATGTAGCTAGGGAGCGGGAGAGTACTATTTTGCCTTTCATTTTTTTCCCTGTAATTCACACGCTTTAACCAAAACACAGCTAGCAGTTATCGAAGGAGGACAAGGCGTGGGAGGGGAATAATATGCTCTGGACCTAGTCATATCGGCAAGTCCTGGCTGTGCTTTTGACAAGCTCAGGGCTTCTCTGAACCTCAGCGTCCTCATCACTGCCACAGCAATCAGATCATAGTGACTTTGTCAGACTTTTATGGGGTTACATGGGTTACAGCAGATTCTCAGATTCTAACTTCCAGGATAGAGAAAAACGTCCTTCCTTCTCTACACTGCCACAATGTCTGGCTCTGTGGAGCATGTCTTAAATGTTTGTTGAATCTGTGAAGGCATAGAAGTGCCAACCAAGAGCTGGCAGGCCGTGAATGCCGGGGTGCATTGGTGAGGGCATGGGTATTAGATTATATTCCAGTGCTGGGTTTTCAAGCAAGAGGAACAGCATAATGTACTGTGGAGGGTGCAGGTTCTGGAGTCTGATGGCATCCAGCTGAATCCCTACTCTGCCTTTGGGCAAACGGAACGACTCTCTGAGTCTTCATTTCACATCAGTAAAGTGTGTGCCTAGAATCCACCTTGGAAAGCGGGTAAGAGCTGCCAAGGAGATGACAGCCAGCTCGTGGGAGGTACTCCACCATGGCAGCCTCGTGTCCTTTGTTCAATACAGTTTTCTGAGTAGAAAGTTCATACACCAGAGCGCCAAACTCAAGTGCAAGTTTCTGTCCTTGGCACGAGCCGCTACTTTGGTTACCCGTGCCAGGTGCAACGCATTTATATTTGCACTCCGTGTGTGCCTGTATGGTAGGCTGAAAAAATGGTCTCTCCCAAAATATCCACGGCAAATTCCTGAAGCTTGTGAGCGTGACCTGATTGGGAAAAGGGTCTTTGCCGATGTGATGAAACCAAGGATCTTAAGATGAGAGGATCCTGGACTGCCCAGTCCTGAGTGCTTTCATAAGAGAGGCAGAGAAAGATGCGAGACACACACAGACCAGGAAGAGGCCACGCTAAGATGGAGGCAGACACAGGAGCGTTGCAGCCACGGGCAGAAGCCAGAGGAGGAAGGAAGTGTCCTCCCCATGAGCCTCCGGAGAGAGCACAGCCCTGCAGACACCTTCATTTTGGACTTTCTGCGCTTCATTTTGGTCTTCACACGTGAGCTTTCGGCAAGGGAGGAAGCTTCTGTGGTTTGAAGCCTCCCAGGTTGTGGTCATCTGTTTGAGCAGCTGCAGGTGATGCACATATCCCGTGACACCTGCCGCTCCTGCCGGTGTCTCCAGTGCGCCCTGGACCTCCAGTTCGCAGGGTGTTCTTTGCTTCCAGCAGGTCTCTCAGACCACGATAACACGCTGTAGCCGGGCAGGTGTGTTCCCAACCCCTTGGTTTCCTTGCCTGTGGATTGTGTCATTAATATCCTTGCTGTTTGGAGCTGTGACCCAGTGCCTATGAAGTGTGGTTCCTGGCCAGTCTTCAGGCTCAATCAGAGATGCTGTCCCTGGCTTCCCCGAGTACCCCCAAAATCTTCCTCCTCTTCTTCCAACAACCCAAGCCCTTGAGCTCACACTGACTTTACAGCTGGGCCCTCTGAATCCTAAAATGCTGGGGCCGGTAAAATTTCAGATACTTTAGAAGCACCTAAGCCTGACAAAATGCTTTCCGCCAGTCAAGCAGGAGTGCAGGTACAGGTCAGACCAATGCGAGGGTGCCTCGGGCTTTGGCTGGGTGTGCTGGCCCAAGCACATTCACTCCTTCCTGCTGCGCCAACATCCCAAGCCATGTGGTGCCAGGGGCGGCTGGCTGCACCTGCTGGCTACAGGAGGCCAGATGTAGGAGCCCCAACCAGGTGGCAGCATCCAGGAGCAGAGAGGCAAGTCTGTTTCTGGAGACACTGTTTCAACTCTGGAGGAAGCCCTACCTGAAACTCGCAAACAACATTTGGGCAGCCGTTCTGTTATAGAAGCCAATAGGTTCCTTTTACAGGGAAAGGAGACAAGAAGGTCATCACTGACAAAAACACATGGCAAGACAGATCCTGAGCACAGACTGGGGCCGGGGCGGGCTGCGGCTCGCTCACCTCTTTGCCTCCTATTTTGCCAGGCCTATGGCCTGCTGCAGCTGGCACCTGGCCCTGCTGTGGAGCCCTGCTTTTCCTGGGGGCGTGCCCCAGATTACAATCAGCAGCAAGAACCTCCCTTGGAGTCTCCAGAGGGGAAAGGCTGGGATTGGTTTCCAATCAGATAAGGCAATGGCAGTTGAGATGCCGCCACTGTCGTAGGGCAGGTCGGGGTTCGGTTTCACGAGGCTGGACACATTTATAACAACCTGGTCTCTGAGGAGAGGCTAGAGGGAGGGCAGGCAGGGGCTGGTGGGAGATTTATCACCATACTAGTGGCCCTGACAAGCCTTGCAAGTAAGATGTCATGTGATTGTGGTGGGGGTGGGGACGAGAGGGGATGGGGCCTTAAACAGAAATTAGGGGTGAGCTGCTGAGGGACAGCTGGGCCCAGTGCCTGCCAGAGCTGCCCGTTGCCCTGGAGGTAACAGTCATCTAAAACACTTCCCCAGGCACCATTTAATTCACCAGCACCCTAACCGGTAGGCACTATTTTCGTGCCTATTTTACAGTTGAGGAAACTGAGGAACAGAGAGGTAAAATGACTTGCCCCAGGCCACACAGCTGGTAAATGGCAGAGCTGGGAGGAGACCATGGGTCGGCCTCACTGGGAGCCCAGCTATTCTAGCTTGGTCACAGGAGGATTTCAATAATCCTGTGAAGAGTGTTTCTTACCATTTATGGCAGGGAAGCACAGGTGGGCTTGGGTTTCCTGGGCAGCGCTGTTTGGGGAAGTGGTTCAAGCTGTGTGGCTGCATGAGCCTGGGCTTGAATCCTTCCTTCGCTTCTCCCTGTAACCCCCAGCTAGCTTTGCTACCTTGAGCAAGTACATTTGCCTCTCTGAATCTTAGTTTCCACCTGGAGAGAATGGGGCGATATCGTGCATGCACCATCTGGGTTGCGAAGATGAAAGACAGTGACTCAGGAAACTCGTACACCCACGTGAGCTTTCTGGGGCTTGGTGCTGGGACCTCATCCTCCTCCCTGAACACTCAAGCACAGTCCCTGCTCCTGGCCTGCTGCTGAGGCTGTGGCATGAACCAGGAGGAGCAGACCTCAGATTCAAGGCATCTGTGCCACTGGGCATCTCCTGTCCACTTTGGAGGGCCTTAGTTTCCCTGTGTCTGTTGGACAGGGGCAGTGATGCAGTTGGATTCACCCTAGACCCACCTGGCCTCCCTTAGAGATGCTGCTGTAGCTGGTCTGGGGTGGGGTAGGGCTTGAATGCAGTATTTAAAACTTGTGAGTTCAGTTGTGTCCCTGTGAAAGGCATAGAAGTCTTAATGTCAGTACTTGTGAATGTGACCTGATTTGCAAATAGGATCTTTGCAGACGTAATCAAGTTAAGATGAGGTCATGAATCCGTGGCTGTGTCCTTACAAGGTGTATGTGGGTAGAGGCACTTTTCAAAGGGTATGTGGTAGACACCTGGGAGAAGCGTTGATGGAGATGGAGGCAGAGATCCCGTCATGCAAGAACAAGGCAAATGAGGCCAAAGATTCAATGGCCCACCCAATGCCCCGAGAGGCCTGGGACAGTCCCCTCACAGCCTGCAGGGAGCCCACCCTGCCGTCACCCTGCTCTTGGACCTGGGTCCTGCAGAAATGTGAGAATAAATTCCTGTTATCGAAGCCCCCAAGCCTGTGGTTCTGTTACGGCAGCCTCTGAAAACTGATGCCACAGTGGTTTGAACGTGCTGACCTTTTGGGAGCAGAGAACACGTAGGGCCTCCACCTCGCTCCGAGCATCCGCATCTCCAGGCTCTTTCTTGGAATTGATGGGCTCTGGAGCGCTTTGGAAAGAGCTGATTCTAAGGGCGTGTGGGTCTCCTTTCCAAGCTCACCCTTTCTGGGGAGACCCTCTAGAAGAGTAGGGATCTGGTGTTGGGAAGGACCTTGGTCTTGGGCATGGAGAGGCAGGCGTGGGAAAGGTCACCTGTGGGGCTTCACCCCTGCGGTGGGTGTGTAGCTGATAACCTCTGTGAGGGAACAGAGGGGATGGGGCAATGTTGGTGAAAAACACTCAGATAAGGTAAAGCAAACAGACCTGGCTATCGCTCCTGGCACCCCACCAAGGCAGCGGGTGTTCCGGGAGCCTCTCCTGCTTTGCAGCTGGTCACAGCCACAGCGTCAGCCCAGCTCCCTCTGCATCTACCCACCCAGCGCCACTGCACATGGAAGGAGTCATCAGGGGTCCTTGGTCAGTGGTTGGAAACATGGAGGAGCCAGGTCGGGGGTGGAGACTAGAAGGCTGGAGGTGGAGGGAACCAGGAACCTTGGAGGACATTGGAACTCAGGATCAGAGGTGACAGCACTATTCGCTGGGGGCTGGTCCCCGGGTGTGTGCCGAGCCTTCTAGGGGCACCAGCTCATTTGTGACACCACTCCCGCCTTAGGAGATGGTTGAGAGTTAGAAGAGGGAGGCAACTCGCCCTGCCTTGGGGGCTGGTTAGCAGTAGAATGAGGACTAGAAGTCAGTCTCCTCTGGGACCCAATGGTGCTGATGTCTCCTGTGCACCTGGGGTTTGGTTGATCCCAGGCTTTGAGTGAGTGGCTTGGTGCCTGTGGTCTCTTTCTATCCTCATCCCCAACCCAGGAGGAGGCCTCCACCCATCTCTCTCTCTCTCACCCTGCTGCGTTTCCCTTCGCTGCATTTGTCACCGTGAGATATATTTACCTGTCCGTCTTTCGTGGTGTTCATTTACTGTCCATCTCCTCCTCTGGCATGTAAACTCAGAAAGGGCTGGGCCTTGGTCAGGTGGGGTTCCTGCCGAAGTCCCCGCTCTGAGATCAGGGCAGGTGGTGGCTGAGGTCAAGGCTTCCCAGGGGCGTGGCAGAGCTGAGCCTGGGGGTCCTCTCTACCTCCCTGCCCCTGAGCAGGTCAGGGCAAGGGCCCTTTCTTCACGTCCTCAGAAGGGAGAATAAAACTCAATGTATGGGGTCCAGGGGTAGCCGTCCAACCAATAAATCCACATCATCCCCACAGTCTATGAAGCTGACCTCTTTTGGAAAGAGCATCTGTGCAGAGGTGGTGAAGTTAAGGAGCTCAAGATGAGATCACCCTGGATTACCTGGCTGGGTGTAAACCCAATGACAGGTGTTCTTACAGGAGACACACAGTGGGGAGAGGCCACGTGAAGACGGAGGCAGAGACTGCAGTGATGAAGCCACAAGCTATGGAATAGCTGGGGCCACCAGGAGTCAGAAGAGGCAGGAAGGACCCTCCCTTAGGAGCCACTGCAGGAAGCACAGCCCAGCCGATGCTCAGATTTTGGATTCTTGGCCTCCAGAATGGGAGAGAGTAGGTTCCTGCTGTTGTAAGCCCCCCAGTTGGTGGCATTTGTTGCCCTGGGAAACTGATATGTTCACCCATGGAAACTTCCAGCAGTTTCTGAATGTGTCCTTTGATTGCACTGTAATTTATGAATCACACAAGCCAGGTAGAAAGTTGGCTCCAGGTCCAGTGTCTGCAAGAAACGCAGGAGTTGCTGAGAAATCAGCCGGCATCACATTCCTGCAGTTGAGGGAAGAGAGTTGAGCGGTTGAGATGGGGAACAGATTTCCTTGTAATCAAATCCAGAAGCCGCCTCATGAGCCTTATTCCAAGAGACCCTCCGGGTCCTGAGCGTGGGCAGTGAAATGGTGGATTTGATTCCTTCAAGCAGGCAGATTCCTGGGGTTTGGCTGCCCCGGTGATTCCGGGAGAGGAACGTGGGTGAAACTTCCAAGCGTGTCACTCAAGCAGCTCTGGTCTGTCTCGCAGACAGAGTGAGCAGCTGGCTGCTATCATTCTGCTAATGGCCTCAGCGCTGGGACAGCCCCACGGTGTGGGGGTGCTGTGAGGACCTTTGGAGAGGGGTTGCTGGAAGCCCCTGCCATACAAAGGCTGGGACAAGCTGGGAGCTGCTCCCTGTCAACCCACTGCAAGCAAATTGGCAAAGGGAATGCAACAGGAGTCTGCTTTCCAACTGTGGCAGACGGGGGCTAGAATTCCTTCTGGAATTGCTGCGTCGGGTCCTGCGGGGAAGAGCAGAAGGCATATTGCAGACAGGATGACCCAAATCGAGTCCAAGCTTCCCACCAGGGAAGACCTCGGGGGCTTGGGCACGCCATTGGCCCTCTCAGAGCCTGTGTTCCTCCGTCTTATGAGGGGTACAAGAATAGCTTCCATGACTGCAGAAGTGAGGTCAGAGCCCAGCGAGCCTGGCATCACTGCTGGGTTCAAATCAGGACCACATGCTCTCTGGGGACCAAGGATGCCATCCAATCTCACCAAGCCTTAGTTAACTCTTTAGCAAAAAGGAGATCGTCGGAGCACCTGTCAATAGGATTGTCATGAGAGCTCAGTAAGAAATGCATAGGAAGCCTTTAGCATCTTGCTTGGCACAGAGTGTGGGTCAGTAAGTAGCAGTCTGGAGAAAAGGAAGGCTTAGGAAGCCTGTGTTGCAGGGCTGATGTGAGCGGCAGAGGAAACCCTGAACTCAGCTCCTGCATGAGGGGCCTGCTGTGTGCAGGGACCTGCCTGGTGCCTCCTTCCAAGCATGAACTCATTGCACCCTCACCCTCCTGTGAAGGAGGCTTTGCTTTGTTACTCTGCATGTGGAGTGTGAGGTCTGCGCATGACCCGGCTCCCAGGGATGGGCTGAGAACCTTGTTCATCCCACCAATATTCCATCCCACCAATTGTCCATCCCACCAATATTCTTTGTGCTCCACGAAGGCTGGGGAGGGAGACAGAGGAGAGGTGAGCAGACCAGTGAGTGGCTAAGATCACTTCCCGTCCTGTTGAGTCCTGGGATGAAGTGACAGAGACACTGCCCTCTCTGTGTCCTAACTCTCTCAGGCTAAGTGCTGTATATGTGTTGCCCCCCAACAGCCCCACCTTGTAAGTAGCCTCAGGAAGTGGGCAGTGTTATCGGCTACCATTTCACCTATGAAGAAACCAAGGCACGGAGCTGTTAAGTCACCGCCCCAGGGTCACAGGGCAGAGGCAGAGCTGAAGAAGTCAGTCTGTCTCCAGAGCCTGGTCTCCAATCCCTTGGCTATATTGTGGAGAATGCATATGTGTGACATGGGTGCATTGAAGCGTGTGCATGCATAAGTGTACAACTGTGTGTGTACACATGTGTGCATGTAAGTGTGTGTATTTGAGCTTGTGAGTGCACAGGTGTGTGTGCATGACCATGAATGTGATGCCACATACTCTAGAGTGTGTGTCCATGAGGCTTTGTCTGATGCAGTGACATGTGGGCTAAAATACAATGAGATATGCAAGGCAAGACCTGGGTAGAGTCCCTGGCTGAAGGACTTGGGGGTGTAAAGGCTCCTGGGCATCAGCGGATGGCAGGCAGGGTCCTGCACTACCTCCTTATGAATGTGCATGTTTCAGATCTCTTTCTGAACACTGAGTGGCCACCCCAGCAGATCTGGAGCTGGGTAGGGGGTGAACAGAGCTGGATTGGAAAGGCCCCCACCTACCCGGAATGGGCTGGGACCCCTGCCCTGTCTAGCTTGGGCCTTCAGGACTGCAATCCTCCCTGTTCCCTGATGGGTGGCCAGGAAAGCTGCTCCCTGACAGCCTTCTGCTTCTCCTTCTCCAAGGCTCCTGGTGAAGCCAAGGCTGAGCCCAGCCAGGATTTCCAAGGCCTGCGTCCCAGTGCGGATCTTTTCCAGCTTCATTCCCCTCCAGGCGCTCTGTCAGCAGCTCCCCCCAGCCCCATCCATCTTCCCCTTGTCCTTCGCAGCCTGCCCAGCTCCTGCTCCTTCCAGCCTCCAGCGGGGCCCCTCTAAGGCTTCCCTGTCCATCAGGATCTGATCCCCTGGCTGGCCTGGAGAGTCACACGGGGGACTGATGGGTTTCACATCTTCCCCCCTCAGAGGGAATAGCTGTCTCCCGACACCGAATCTGAGATGCGTATTTCAAATTCTTTGACAGAATGCTTTTAGCAGAGCTGAGGGTCTGATAAATCTTCCTGCTCAGCAGAGTCTTTGTGGAGTCTTGATCAGGAGCTTGGGCTCAGGGAGCAGCTCCAGTTTTTTCTTGGAGACTGTGGGCAATTCAGAGGTGAGGAGATGGCTTCCCAAGGCCCTGGGCGTCTCAGGAAAGCCACGGTAGCTCTCTTGGTAGGAGAATTCAAGTTTTAGAGATGGAACCAAGGCCAGGGGCAGGGGACTTCAGGGGCATAACAGGCCTGGTGGTCCTGCCCTTGGGGGTCCCTGTCCAGCTGGGGGAGACAAGCACATACATCAGTGGAAAATTACAGCTGCCTGAGGGAGAGACCCGAGATGCTCCACGCGTTCTTTGTAGAGGTTCGACCCCACATGGGAGGTGGGTTGGAGCTCCCTGAAGCTCTCAAAACTGGGTTGGTGTTGGGAGGAGCAAGCGTTAGGGGAGCTGGAGGGAAGGACAGGATGAAGCTTTGTTAGTGGAATGGAGTCGAATGGAACATGCCTTTCCAGCCGCCTGGTCCGTGACCCAGCATTGCATGTACACCAGCACGCAGAAATTTCACTGGGAAAAATCCAACCACACACCTAAGATGCCTGTGCTTTTCTCCATGTATATTACACTTCCATAAGAGTTTAAAAGGTGTTTTTCACCTCAAACATCTCGCATGACACCAACATGCTAAGAAAAATTGTTGGCTAGGTGGAGTGGCTCGCGCCTGTAAACCCAGCACTTTGGGAGGCCGAGGCGGGTGGATCACTTGAGCCCAGGAGTCCACGACTAGCTTGGACAACCTAGCAGGAGCCCATCTCTAAAAAATGAAAAACGTAGTCTGGCATGGTGGTGTCTGCCTGTAGTCCCAGCTACTTGGGAGGCTGAGGCAGGAGGATTGCTTGAGCCCAGGAGGTTGAGGCTACAGTGAGCTTTGATTGTGCCATGCACTCCAGCCTGGGTGAACAGTGAAAGCTTGTCTCAAATTAAAAAACAAAAAATTATCGTTGCGTCTGAGTGTTGGGATTGTGTGGGACTGACTGGCCCCATCCCGTTGTTTCTCATTGATGCGCCTGTATTCTAGCTTTGCCTGTGTTTACAATGGAGATGGGGTCTCTGCGTGTTTCCAGATGTTTCGCTCTTGGCTGGGAAAGGCTCTTCTGCCAGGCACAGTGGGGGACAGGTTTTACTGTCACCCCTCATCTCCAGATGTGGCTGTTTATCAGAGCGGCGGGTGAGGGGCGGGCACCCTCGGACCAGGGTTCTGCATGCGATATAGACTGACGCCCTCTTTGCAATCGCAGTCTAGCTGACAGGTCCTGGGGAGATCTTCTGACACCGGCCTTGGCTGGGAAGAAGCCAAGGAAGAAGAGGAAGGGGCTGCTGTCAGTACCTTCAGAGGGGAGGGAAGGGGACCATGGCAGGTCAGGTGGAGCTCAGGCCACCCTCAGAGCTTCTGAGTGTTCCTAGGTAGCACGTTCACACCTGGCTTCCCATCCTGCCATGGAGGGGCGCCTGGAAGTGCAGTCCTGGCGTGATATGACATGACCGTGATATGACATGATAATCATGTTGGTCCAAACAGCTGCTGTTCAGGAACTTTCCGTCCCATGCTGGCTTCAGTAGGTCCATATTGTCCGAAGGGACCCCCCACCCTCTGGAGTGTGGACTGTGCCAGTTTTCCAGATGAGTGCACGTTATTACAAAAGCTGACTTGCCCGAGGTGTACAGTTGATGAGGAAAGAGCGGGGACCAAATCTGGGCCTAACTGACCCTCCCTCTGAGGGGACAAGCCCGAATGTCCATTTAACTTCCCATCACCGGCTCCCCCAGGAGGGTTTCCCCAGCATCATTGGCAGAGCGTCTGGATGCTGAATTTGCACAGCTCTCCTGAAGTCTTGGTGTAGAGGTCCGGTAGCGGGGCCCCTCCCCCTACCTTCCTCCCATCCATTTTGTTATTGATAAGGAACGCAGAATGACAAACCTCATTTGAATCCAAGCTCCGGGAGTTACAGGCTGTGTCCTGGATGGGTTATTCTACATCTCCGAGCCTCCTCTCCAGAGAGGGAGTTCTAATAGTGCCTGACTCATGGGGTGGTGGGAGAGCAGAAGTGACAATGCACGTGGAACCCCCCCGGTGCCTGCTGCGCCCTCGGCCATGGCCTCCTCTCCTCCTTAGACACTATCATGGATCCCTGTAGCAAAGTGGGCTGCTGTTCCCACCTGAACCATCACTGTCTGCAGAGTCAAGCTCCCTGCCCTCACTGTCATCACCCTTCCCAAAGCCTTGTCACCGGCGTTTCCTGAAATGCTGCTGAAACAGGAAGTCATAGTCCCCACAAGGCTCTTGCTGAGGGCAGCTCAGCTGGGGCGGGGTCTCTTCACAGCAATTTGTCAGCTTTGGTCACCCTCCCTTCAAGGGCCGCAGAGCCCAGGTGGTTCTCAGTTGTTGCTGTGTAACAAAACACCCCCAAACGGGGGCTCCCCAATCCAGGTCTTGCCTGGGGTCAGCATTGTGGGTCTCAATCAGCATCTCTTACCAGCTGCATGAGATGGTGGCTGGGCCTGGGCTCATCTCAAAGACTTTTTCTCTGGGTGTCTGGGCTGGAATGACTCAGATCACTGGGCTGCAGGGTGCCGGGGCGTCTCGGGCTCCTCTCTCCCCGTGGTGGCTTTAGGGCAGCCAGCTTCTTACACAGAGGCTCAGGGCTTCTAAGCACTTTCCATGCTTCACTCTGGCCCACTTTATGATGATCACATTGAAAAGTAATCTGAGCAGAAGGAACAGCATTTGCAAAGCCTCTGGCATGGCTTCAGTTTCACTCTCTGAAATGGGAATGGCATGTAATCCCCCGTGTACAGTACTGTGGGGTGATTCAAATCAGACAAAGCAGGTGGAGGAGATCTGGGATCCAGAAACCCACTTGGTGTAATGACCACACATTCTAGGTGCTCCACTGTGGCTGCTGCAGGGGAAAGTTGGGGCTGACTGGTGGGGAGCTCATCCTCATGGATGTGACATGCCAGCTCAGAGTCTCAGGTACACTGGAGCCTGGACATGGGGACACCTGTTACCAAGGGGGCATTTCTTCTGTCCCTTAACATCAGCATTATGAATGGCTCCACTGTGGTTTTCCATCACCAGAAAGGGATTTCCACGTGTCGCCTGTCAGTAACGGTGTATTTTTAGCAGCGGCCCAAACTGGGGGAAAACTGTACTTGAAAGCACATGCTCCGCCTTGCAGCTGCCTGGGCAGAGGACATAGGGCCTGGATTTGGGGTGGGTCAGAGGGGAGACGGGTGTGAGTCGGATGTCAGGTCACATTTGTTTCTCAGGGTGGGACACCAGGGCCATGTTTCAGAGGCAACTGCTGGTGCCCTTTCCTTTGGAGGCCAGGGGCTAAGCTGGGGACGTTGGTGCCTCTGTCCTTGTCCATCTACGGCCCACCATGGGGCTAAGCATGTGATCACAGAGCTGATGGGGTCAGTGCCTGGACCCGGGGCTGTCCCCACTTCTCAGGAGGCTTGGTGCTGGGGTGTCCTGAGAGCACCTGCCTCTGCCCTTCGTGTGGGTGCTGCACTGACCTGGGTCTTGTCTCTGCCCCTCCCAGCTGTGGGGCCCCTGGCACCTTCCTGGGTCCTCTGATCCCTGTTTTCTCCACAAGTGTCATGACTGCAAAGGGGGACACAGCTCCAGGGGCTGCATAGGGGCCACTCCTCCCTCTGAGTAGAATGAGGAAGAATCTAGACCTGGTGTGACACCAACCATCCACAGACAGGACGGGGAGAGTTTATATACGTACTCCTCCTTAATATCTCTTTTGCTCTTGGATTCATTGGCTTGAGCTACACACTTCAAGTTCAAGGAACTTTATATTTTTTCTTTAAAAAAAGCTGATAGATGGTAGATGGCCATTAACGGTTCTTTTTGGGTAATATGGAATGGCCTGAAGAAGAAAAGCTGATCCTACCACTCCCCAGAGGAGGCCACCCTCAACAGTCTGTATCATTCCAGACCTTTATAGCTTTTGGTTATTACTTATTTTACGAATACATGTGTATTTTTTTGCGAGGGGATGGAGTCTCACTCTATCACCCAGGCTGGAGTGCAGTGGCACGATCTCGGCTCACTGCAACCTCCACCTCCTGGGTACAAGCGATTCTCCTGCCTCAGCCTCCTGAGTACCTGGAATTACAGGTATGTGCCACCATGCCCAGCTAATTTTTTGTATTTTTAGTAGAGACAGGGTTTCGCCATGTTGGTCAGGCTGGTCTCAAACTCCTGACCTTGTGATCTGCCAGCATCAGCCTCCCAAAGTGCTGGGATTATAGGCATGAGCCACCACATCTGGCTGAATATATGTGTATTATATTTTGATATGCTCTAACTCTCTCCTACTGGCCGCTACTCTCTTGCCTCCACCCCACTGCTTTCCTGGCCCCTTCCCCACCCCCACCCATCTAGTCCCTGCAGGACTGGGCCCTGATCTCACACAGGAGTTGCAGCCCAGAGGATTCTGGGAGAGGCAGCGGGTGCAGGGGAGGGGTGGCACAGGACAATAGGCACAGGACAATCCCATGCAGGCAAAATAACCACTGGACCTCACTGGCCAGTGTGGGGGCTTCTTGCAGAGTCAGCTGCCCCAAACGAATGGACAGGCGGGTAGTGAAGAGGTGCTCACTGCAGCAACAGCACTGGCTCTGCATCCGAGGCCCATGGCTGTGACTGTTTTGATCAGGAAGCTGGGGACATATGTCACCTTGGAGAACAAACCAGGGCACCAGAGGGGCCCCCGGCCCTCCCCCCGCCCTCCCGCAGCCCCTGCTCTTTATCAGTCCCCTCCTCTCCTTTGAGCTGCAAACAAAAGGTCGTGGTACCTGGGCCCGGGAGACACCGTGACACAGGATGTTCCCAGCATTTGGGATATTTCCTCCGCCGTCTGACTGATATGTCCTAGAGAAAGCACGGGGTTCTCGAGGGAGCTCGGGGCTGTAAAAACTCCAAAACACAGGAACAACAAAGCCGTAAATCTGGGCCTGCCACAGCCACTCTCAGCTGAGGGCGTCTGGTTCAGGCCATGCTGTGTGGTCACAGGAGGCCTAGGAGCTTAGGTCAGAATCCTAAGTGAGGGTAGAAGGCAGCACGTACTGGGGCTTTCCACAGGCCCATGTGGGGCTGGCCCTTGTCAGGTGCAGAATGTCACACCAAGCATGGCCTCCTGTGTGTAGTAAGTGCGAGCTGGGCAGGCCAGGGAGTGAGGGTGGCAGCGGCTGTGGGGCCAGGGCTCCCCTTTGGTGCCCTGGAAGAACAAGGGTTGACCCCCATCTCTGTTCTCTTTTAGATGACCAAGGTCCTTATCCTAAGGAAGCTGGAGGGTCCTCTGTAAATGGGGCTAATGACATCACCTGCTTAAAAAGTTTGATTGTGAGAGTGAAATGAGATCATGTCTGTTAGGCTTGGGTGTGATGACAGGGAGACAGTTCGCACTCACTGTATTTCCCCCATTCCCCACCACTCCTCCTCCTCACAATTGCTGCCAAGGCTGAGGATCCATCAGCTCATGTCCACTCTGCAAACAGAAGTCACTCCAGGTATTTTACATGGAGGGATTTAATACAGGGGGATGGTTTTACAGGTGAGGTAAAGGGGAGATGCCAACCTGCAGGTGGTGAGGCAGCACAGGGATCAGCCACAGCAGAAAGTCACTCCTTGGGCTGGAGTGACAAAGGAGGAGACGGTGTCATGGAATCTAGGAGCGAGGGTCATCTGGTGAAAACTGGACCATTGATAGTCTGTCTAGTGGGAATAGGGACCATGGAGGGAAGGGTGTTTCCAGAGGAGCTGGAGCCATACAGGAGGTAGGGCAGTGGGGGAGAGAGAAACAGAGAGAAAAAGAGAAAAAATAAATACTTCTCTGTGAAGTCCTCCACAAGTGCCTCCCATTGGCTGAAGCTGCCCAGAAGTCAGAGCGCACAGAACCTGGGAAATGTATTTCCCGTTGATACAAAGCAGGGGAGGGGTGGAAGTGGCAGCCCAGTGACCAGCAGAGACCAAATATCATGCAAGTTAATGATAGGGGTGTAGGGAAGAGATTTCCTCCTGGCCCTGAATCCGAGCTTCCAAAACTTTTTAGTTGAATGACTTCATGTAAATCTTGACGACCTTTCTTGGCTTCGGTTTCCTGATCCACAAGTAGGATATTGAAAAATGTTAAGTTGTTGGTTTGTCGTGGAGAGAAAACCTAATGCCACCTATAAAGCCATTAGCCAAGGGCTTGGTCCAGATCATACCTCAGTAAACATCAGCCATCACTTATATCAGAAAACGGGTCAACCAGGGATCAGATCAAGGTCTTAGAACACCAGCAAATGTCACTCAACTCTCAGCATGGCAATTGGCACAGCTGACCTGGGGCCCTTGTCAAAGAAGCAGGTACAACAACCGTTTTCTTGGGAATAAATCACTCCTAAAAGCTTGCCACATCATCTGCCAAGAATGACCTAAGCTCCGTACTGAAGGTGGCTTCTGGGGGGAAGGAAATGAGTTGAGAGGATCTCCCCCGTCACATACATTCTTCAGGGATTAGAAAACTGTTAGCTGTTACCACAATGGGGACATTCAGCAATGGCCATTGGAAATGTGTGCCCATCCTTGCTTCTCGTTTCCACATTCAAGAATCTAAACGTTCCTGACACCCTGGCACAGCCTGTTGGCACGGCTTCTCGTCCTGGTTGAGTACACACTGATCTCACGAGTGGGAATAAAATGTTCTATTTGTGAGTGAGAGCCTCCAAAGTGACTTCTTCACTTCCTGAGGAGGGTCTTAAAGAAGGACACAGAGTGAGTCATTCTCACCATGCCCTGACTGGAACGCCGAGCTGGGAATCTCCTCTGTAGAGATGGGGGAGGATAGTGTTTTTGAAATCCACCCACCTGCTCCAGATTACATGCCAGGACCCCCAGGAATCACAGCACAGTGGCAGTGGGAATGCTCTGGGCCTCCCTGCCTTTGCCATGCTATTATTCGAGTGAGTCAGCTAAGTCGAACACACTGCTGATGCTGAGGAGACCTATGCTACATAAGTGCTTTGGGCTGGTTCTCCACCAGCTCTAAACTGAGTCCTCAGTGGCTGTCATGAGGGTAAGTCTCAGCAAAGTGTCTACAGAGAAAGTGGTGATGGTAATGATGGTGGTGATGGTGATGATGATGGTGATGGTAATGATGGTGGTGATGATATTGGTGATGATGGTGATGGTGTTGGTGATGGTTATCGTGGTGATGGTTATGATGGTGGTGATGGTGATGATGATGGTGATGGTAATGATGGTGGTGATGATATTGGTGATGATGGTGATGGTGTTGGTGATGGTTATCATGGTGATGATGGTTGTGGTGATAGTGATGGTGACAATGATGGTGGTGGTGATAGTGATGATACTGGTGGTGATGATGATGGTGATGGTAATGATGGTGGTGGTGATGGTAATGATGGTGGTGGTGATATTGGTGATGATGGTGATGGTGATGGTGTTGGTGATGGTTATGATGGTGATGATGGTTGTGGTGATAGTGAT
The DNA here is from genome assembly GCF_049354715.1 of Callithrix jacchus. Classification (NCBI taxonomy): domain Eukaryota; kingdom Metazoa; phylum Chordata; class Mammalia; order Primates; family Cebidae; genus Callithrix; species Callithrix jacchus. The sequence continues at coordinate 44,578,371 of NC_133521.1, read as the reverse complement.
GATCTTGATGATGGTGATGGTGATGATGGTGATGGTGGTGATGTGATGGTGGTGATGGTGACAATGGTTATGGTGATAGTGATGATATTGATGGTGATGGTGATGATGGTGATGGTGGTGATGTGATGGTGATGATGGTGATGGTGGTGATGTGATGGTGATGATGGTGACGATGATAGTGGTAGTGATCAAGATGATGATAGTGGTGGTGATGATGATGGTGATGATGATAATGATCATGTTGATGGTGATGGTATTGGAGATGATGGTGATGATGATAGCCATCCCTCATCGAGCATTTGCTATCAGTCAAGCACTGTGCTAATACATTCTATTTAACCTTATCAGACATCCAGTGAGCCAGATGCTATGCTGTAAAAATGTCCTCCTTTTACAGATGCAAAAAATCAAGGCTTGGAGGAGTGAAGTGACCTGCCTGGGCCACATCGTTAGTAAGTGGTCAGATACAGTCACTGCAGGTCTGTCTGATGGCGAAGCCTGCAGATGTGTTTAGTACCTCCTGGCCTCATGCCAGGTACACTGCTTGACCCTGGGGATACTGTGGCTACTAAGATAAAGGGAATGGATCATGAGACTCACGGCTCTGGTGTAGTGAAATCAGACTTGCTAAAGAGCAGAGTCCTTTATTGTTTCTTCTAAGCTACCAGAGCTGCCAGATTCTGAGGACCAGCCTGACATGAGAGCAGAGAGCATAAATATCTGTCTTGGGAGGCCCAGGAAGTGGCCAGGAACTGATCTCTGGAATGATGGAAGGGACCTTGTAACCCATCTATTCCCGGTCAGAATATGGCTGGGAAATCAACTCAGGTGGAAGGTGGAAGTGGGCAGGGAGGAAAAGACACAGCAGCATGGCTGAGGGCTGCCAGCCGGCTCTTGCTGGTCTGGAGGGGCAGATAAAAAGCCTTACAGCTCCTGACTTTGTAAGGCAGTGCACACAGACTTGGGGGACATAGGCTCTGGGGACTCAAGATTCAGAACCTTCTCTCCACAATCCCATGACTCTGAATAGAGGATTCTGCCTCTCCCAGCCTTGGCTCTTCAGCTGTGCATCAAGGATTGGTAGAATACTTCCTTCCTGGAGGTACCAAGGTCTTAGATGAGCCAGGGCAAACAATGCCTTCCACTATGCCTGCCCTCCAGATGCACCACTGAGGTGGTAACTATGCCCATTGAATCTGCAATATGTGATGATGAGGGCCTCGTTTCCCATGTGACAGATTTGGAAACTGAGGCTTGATGAGGCGAGGTTTAAGTGGTAGGGCTAGATGGTAACTAACGGCTTCTGAGGACCAGCCTAAGGGCTGAGCACAGGCCAAAGGGGTCTCCTTTCCCTGAAGTTCTTTCTGTGTGATTGCCTCTTGCACTTGACCACACATCGACTCCTTATGTCGCATCATATATTATCAACATTATATAATGTCCAGCATAGTGTATATCAGGTATGTATATTTCATAATATAAATATTATGCAATGCAAGCATTAATGTAATATTATAGGATATCACAATGTGTGTAGGTTAAAGTGGATTGAGTCCATGAAACCCCAGGAGGTGGCTGGGGATACCTGGTGAGTTGTGAAAACAGCTGGGGACGGACAAACACCCAGAGGGACAGGTACCCAGGTGTTCTCGAAGAAGTATTTGGCTTCAGGAAAGAGAAGGCAGTTGCTGGTAATTCCGCGAGTGCGTTAAAAGATAGTTGTGGCTTCACAGCAGTAAGAAAAGGACAAAGTTGCCTCTTGTCTACCCCTTTCAGAATCACTGTGAGAATAGCTAGCATTCGTGGACTAATGACAGGGGATGACCCACAGTCGCCATCCCACCGAATCCTTCCAGGAACACCTGCATGTGGAAGCAGGTATTGCTCTCTCCCCTCTGCAGGTGAGAAAATGCAGCCCAGGGAGATGGCGGGATGTGAGGAGCCGGGAATCCCCCTCAACTCTGCTCCAACACTCTTGGCACAGCTCCAGGCCAGTGCAAGAGAGAAAACTCCCGAGCACATATCCCAGCTCATCCTGTGGGGTAGGAAGGAAAGGCTCCAGACATAATTAGAAGTGCTTCAGAGAGAGTGGAAAGTTCTCAGGAAATGTATTATCATTAGAGCTGGCCGCTTGCCTCCCTGGATGGGGAGAGGGCATGCATGTGCGTCTGTGGTGCATCCACTCACCGTCCAACTTTCTATATGAAATCCTTCTCATCACAGAAAAGTAAAAAATCGGGCTTGCTTCTTTGCATGAACTTTTCTTCCATCTGTGTTTTTTTTTCTCCTTCTTTTTTTTTAATTGCATTTTAGGTTTTGGGGTACATTGAAGAAAATGCAAGATAGTCACATAGGTACACAGGTGGCAGTGTGATTTGCTGCCTTCCTCCCCTTCACCTATATCTGGCATTTCTCCCCATGCTATTTCTCCCCAACTCCCTACCCCCTGCTGTCCCTCCCCTATTCCCCCCAACAGACCCCAGTGTTTAGTGCTCCCCTCCCTGTGTCCATGGGTTCTCATTGTTCAACACTCACCTATGAGTGAGAACATGCAGTATTTCATTTTCTGTTCTTGTGTCAGTTTGCTGAGAATAATGGTCTCCAGGTTCATTCATGTGCCTACAAAGGACATGAACTCATCATTTTTGATGGCTGCATAATATTCCATCCATGTTTCTAAGAGACTCAGAGAGGTTGTCAACCCAAAGGGCAGGAGCTAGGTGCACCTGGTGGAAGGAGGTCTCTGATTGCCTTGTAGATACAGAAACTTCCCCTGAGCACCCTGTGCCTCGGTTTTCCCATCTCCAAGTGTTCTGAGAACAGAGAGGGGGGAATTGCTTGGAGGACCTCCAAGGTCCCTTCTGGGTCCTGGGATTCCTTCTTTTGGCAAAGAAAAGCCAGAGAGGCAGTGTGATGTGACGGCTGAACGCAGGGCCTCCGCAGCAGAACCGCCAGCTGTCTATGCCGGCTTTGCGCCATCTCCACTGTCCTGACCTTTGGAAAGTGTCTCCCCCTCGGCCATCAGTTTACCTATTTGTAAAATGGAGATGAAAATGGAAATACCTATCTTCGGGTTCCATCCTTTGAGGTAAACCTTTCAGGAGGTTGAGTTAGCACACGTGCAATGTGCATGAAACCACCCAGCGCCGAGAGAGCTTGTCCATGTCCTGTGTTTCTGGAGAAGGTGGCATCTTCCCTCCACACCTCTCCCTCCAGGTGATAGCAGCCCATGGTCAGTCCTAGGGGTTCAAGGAGAGGATTGCTTTGGGAATTGATGAAAACTTCCTAGGCCAGCCTCCTCCTCTCACTCCCCTATGCTCACCGCCCTCCAGTGCTGGTCCTGGAATTTAGTTCCAACAATAACCCGTGAACACAGGTGACAGGGACACTGTCATGTAAGTACACCTGAGTGCACATGCAGAAACTCCTAGAAGGGCTGGGGTCATGAAAGATGTGTTGTCTTGGTGGGGGGCGGAGGTACCCAGGACAGAGCCTTTCCCAGCAGAATTCCTCTGTGGAAGCTGGGGGAGTGGGAGTGCGAGCAGGAGCAGCCGAGAGGGCTCAATTCCTGTGAAGGGCGGGAGCCTCAGAGCTCCTGGGCCTCCCCGCATCCTTCCTGGCCCGGCAACAAGCACCCTATCTATGGGCAGAGTTGGGGCAACAAGGGCAGTAATAATAGTAACTCATAACAGCAGGTCATGGTATTGAACACGTAATCTACAATCTAAGTTTTAAAAATATATTTAATATTTTTCACACATAAACTTATTTTTGTAACACAATGTGGCGGGTACTGACACCTTCAGGGTACAGATGAGGCACACGAAGTGCAGTAACTCATCACAGTTGCAGGGCGAGAAGGTGGAGGGAGGGGCTGTGCCTTTGCAGCCATCTCTGCCATCCGAGCGCTGTGCACTGACCTTTGTGCAGGTGGGGATGCCTGTGGCTTGATGTGTGTCTCTGGGTGCCATGTATGTGTGTAAGTGTACAGTGAGGGACCTCAGCATGGCTTAGCAGCAGGCAGTGGGGTTCTTAGCCTGCCTCCAGGCAGTGGGAGTTGGATCTATGCATTAGTAATCCCCTGCCCCCCATGCCTTGGTTTCCCCATAGGAGGATAAGAAGACCCTCTCCTGGAGCAGCTGTGAGGAGATGAGAGGAAACCTGTGGCTGGTTAGCTCTGTGCCTGGCTCATTGAAGGGGTTCATAAATGGCAGGCACAGGATGGGTCAGGGGATGGTGGAACCCAGAGCTCCTCCCATGGCTGGGGACCTGCCACTCCTTAAACTTGCCAACAGGCTGTCTTCAAAGAAAATGTTCAAGGGAAAGTGTTCACCCCTTGCCATCCTCTTGAGGACAGTGATTCTCAGCATAGCCCTTGGAGAAGCTGTTAGCCACGCTGGCCAGCAGAGCAGTTCTGGGAGGCCAGAGGTTGCTGGATGGCGAGGTCCGCTGAGTGACCGAGTGAGCGCGCAGAGAATCCCCCTGCTCCTTCCCTCATCCTGAGCCAGCCAAGGACATCAGGAGGAAACATGGGGTCGATCTGGACCAACAGGTAGAGCAGGAGGGTGCTTACCTCGTTGCCACGTTGACAGCACCAGAACGCGGGGACGCGGCAGGAGAAGCCAGAGCCTAGTTGCTCACAGCAGGAGCAGCTAGAAGGCAGCAAGGCCTGATGGGGACCTGCAAAGCCTTCCAGGCATGGTGGGTGAGCCAGCTGCAGACCCCTGCCTGAGGGTATGGAGGGGAGGGGAGTTAGGATGCAAAAACTATCGGGTGCTATGCTTATCACCTGGGGGATGAAACAGCCCATATACCAAACCCCTGTGCCATGCAACTCACCTACATACCAAACCTGCGCATGTAGCCCTGAGCCTAAAATAAAAGTTAAAAAAAATCCCCCTCAGAGCAGAAAAGGGAGAGGTAGGGAAGCCGCTGAAGGCGGCAGCCAGTCTGGGGAGGTGGGGGGGTCAGGTGAGGGGGACGTTTGCTTCCCTAACCTGTGCAGTTGAACCTGCAGCCCTAACTCACCGAGGGCACCTGCTGGGCCCAGTGCCTCTGGGGGTGTTTGTTCTGACTGCCTAGGCCCCAGCCGGGCTGGCTGTGAATATTTTCAGTGTCATCTGATCTTTCCATCTCCTTGGCTGTCCTGTAGAGAGGACCAAAGGACTTTATTTCAGGACATTCCCGCCATTCCTGCAGGGTGACACATACACGAAAACCATATCTGTGCGCATGGTCGGGTAGACAGAGGATCTGGGGGCCATCTCTGTGTTTCCTTTCTATAAAGTAACTTCAGGAAAATAGGATGCTAATTTTATTTTCATTTATGTGAAGCGAATAATAAATGACTTTACATTTGAATAGGCGTGAATTGTCCAAATGTATCATTTCAAACATGGTAACAAGAAGCTTCAGTGTACTTCCGTGAAGGTAACTTCCTTTTTCCTAGCAGTCTTACTGAGATGCGATGAATCCACCATACGGTTCAGTCGTGGAAGGTGCACACTTCAGTGGTTTCAGTGTATTACGGATCCATGCAGCTCTCACAGTAGCCAGGTTTAGAATGTTTTCAGCGCCCAGAAAAACCGTGTTCATCAGCAGTCACTCTTCTTACCTGCCACCTCCCCAAGCATAGCTTTTTTAAAGGAAATCACGTTTTACATCGGAAAGAGCTACGTGCAATTCTTGACCAACATGTGAAGGGTCCCTTTTTAAAATCTTGACGTCACTTTGTTTGCACAAGTGTGTGATAAAAAGATCTAGGGGAAATTTCAGAAAGTATTTAAAACCTTGGACTATGGAAGAATTCTCATAGCTCTTTCTTTCTTTTCACAGCTGAATACAATGTGGACATTTGCTGTGGTCATGAGGGTATGTCCTGAGCTCGGCTGGGCTTGTTTGATTGGGTATTTCACAGCACTGCTGCCGGAAGCTGTGGAGCACACACTCATGGTTAGAACAGGCCCGGTCCCTGGCCACCCAAAGGGTGCACCTGCAGGGAAACTGAGGCCTTCCTCTGGACTCTGCGCCTCCTCAAGGTCCCTCCTGAAAGGTCTGCATCCCACCACATGCTGATGGGGCTGGTGCTGTCCATCCTTGCCCTGGGCCCTGTGGCGTTGGCGTGGTTGAGGGGTCTGTGGCCACACTGCCTCTCCCAAGGAGGCCTGGGCAACCCAGTGAGGAGGAAACCTTGAATAAACTTCAGGAAGAACAAATCCATTCTCCCACTTTCCCAGAACCCAAGGGCTTCCACACTTTAGGGACGTGTTGTTTTTGAACCTGAGCCCATCATGGCCCTGGACGTGGATCAAAGAGAATGGACTGTTTTTCCTAAAAGTGTGAGGATGGGTCAGATCAGCAGAATTTCAGGTGCACTGACTCAGCTTTTCCTCTGCGGCTACCACCTTCCAGACATGGCCCCCACGGGGTGGCATCCAGACCCTCTCCTCGGGCTTGCTTCTCTGTAGGCCCCCACACCACGGTTACGGTCTGGGATTTGGAATCAGACAAAGAAATGGGTTTCAAGGTCTCACTTTCCAGCTGCTCAGAATGACCACCAGCAAACTCCTTCGCTTCCCTGAATCTCAGCTTCTCACATTTAAAATGGGGATGAGACTGGTGGGCAATAGACACCCCCTCTTGCAAGGGTTAAGGTAAAATCAGAACAGGAGGTGAGCGCAGAGTCCCTGGCAGTGTTTCTGGCACAGACAAAAACGTGTGGCAAACCTGGAGTGGCCAGACTCCCCCTCAGTGTCCCCAGAGGCCACTACACTTTGGTGGGTCATTCCCGAGCCCACTCACAGCTTCCTTCTTTTAGCACTTGCCTCTCCATGGATTGGGAGGGTGGGTGAGCCTCCAGCTTTTGGGTTGAGGGGTTCCTGGGAAAATCTGATAAAGCTAATGGGAATTCCTCACAGGAGGTTGACTCCCATGTGGAATTCCACACCCAACCCAAGTGGACTCACGCAGCCACTAAAAGGCAGATGTGGACCCAGGGTAGGGTCCCCTCAATTGGAAGAATTGTAACAAGTCAGGGAATTTGAGACCTTCCTGCATGATGCTTGTTTGCACTGATGTTGCTACTTCCCCGTGAGACAGCACACACAAGATGATGTCCTCCTTTCTCATGACATCTGTTGGGGCCTGTAGAGGCTGGGTGAGGAGGCTCCCAGCCTCCAGATAGATATGGGCAAGATCTTCATTCCCAGTGAACTGAATGTTCTGTCTGAACTCAATGCCTCAATGGCACAGATGTAGACTCAGAAAGCGCTTAGATCCGTGCAGCATTGGTGTGGAATTGGTTGTTTGCAAGGATTGGTGGTGAAGGCCAATCCTTCTTCCCAGAGCGGGAGCGGGCCTGCTGCATCTGGAGGGTCTGTCCTGCTCTCTGGGCTGCTGGCCTCTCTCACAAGGCTGTGGACCGGCCTCACTTCAATGACATGGATTGTCTCGTGCGTGAGTGCATCTAGGATTTCCAAGTCTGCTATTGATTTTCAAACTGCAAACGAAAATGCATTCATTCCCCGGGCCTCCCCATAGCCTTCCATTATCCACTTAGCGTCACGTTACAAACATAGCTTTAAACAGTTTTGCTTGGAATATTGGACACATCCACTCACTGACAGTGAGGTTTTGTTTGGTTGTCTGACTTGGCTTTGGGGCATGACTTTTCACGTGGAAGGCGTACACACCCGTCACTTTGACACGAGTGGGAATGTTGCTATTTATTTTTGCCTCAAGAAAATGACGGGGGAACAGGGAGGATAGAAAGAATTTCCAGAAAGGGCCATGCCAAGCCCCCACCACGTCTGTGCAGGCCGTAGACCTCCTTCCTGGGTCTGTGAATTCCTTTGGTTTGAGGGAAGAGTCATCCTGTAGCCTGGAAGAGCCCCTGAGGCTGCCAGAGAATAACGGAGCCTGGCTGGAAACGGCTTCTCTGGTGGCTGGTTGCCCAGTGGCATCATTCAGGGAGCGCTTAAAAATGCCAGTGCCTGAGTCCCACCCGAGACCCATTACATGGTCCTCTCCTGGGTGGGGCCCAATACTCCTATTTTTAAAGCTCCCCAGGTGATTTTGACCAGCAGTCAAGGTTGGGTAACGCTGCCCTGGAGTCGCCCATGGAGTGATAGAGTAATTCCTGCTCTTTGGAGAGAGATTGAGGTCCGCTTGATGGCTGGGAAGCAGTGCTTCTGGGAAGAGTGCTTTACCTGGGGTGGTCATTTTCTGGAACCACCGTGGGTTACCACCTACCAGGTGCTACCACCCTGGAGAAAGAGGCATTGTCTCCCACCCAGTGACCCCATCTTATTGGTCTTGCTGCCTGGTCTCTCATTCTCCCCCACAACGTTCCTTTCACATTATGACCCTGCCTGTGGCAGCGCCTCAGTAACTTCTGTATCATCTTAAGATAAAAGGCAAAGTTCCTGCTGCCATGAATTGCAAGATTCTGTGGCCTGGCCCATGTCCGAGTCCCCCGTGTAAGCGGGTGCCGCTCGAGAGCACTGGCTCTGAAGCTCACTGGGCACATTTCTGCCCCACACTCCCTAGTGAGGGACTCGGGGGAAGTTCATGAATCTCTCTGTGCTTCAGCAACCTCACCTGGAAAATAGGAATGACTGTAGAGCCCACCTCAAAGACTGCCATGAGGGTTAAAAGATTGCACTGTGGTATGGGGCTGAGTGCTGTGCATGGCAGGTAGTACCTATGGGCCCTTACTCTCTGGACACGGACATTTTCCATCCCTCAGACTCTGCTCCCTCTTAACTGGGGCTTGGAACACACCGTTGTCTCTTCCTGGGGTGTGCTTTCTTCCCCGTATTTTCCTAGTTAATACTACTTCCTCCAGGAAGCCTTCCCTGATTCACTGGTCAGATCAGGGTTTCTTGAAATTGATTATGGCACTTTCTACTTCTTCCCCAGCCCACTGCCACAACTTTAATCACTATATATGTGTCTCTAGCATATAAATTCTACAAGGGCATGAACTGGATTCTTTGTTTATTAGGTTTTCCCACCAGCATGTAATAGGTGCTCAGTTAATACTGGTGGCATGAATGAGTGAATGAATAAATTGCACTGTTTGGAAAGGCTTACAGTCATTTGCCCTTCACTCCATCTTTGGGTGGTGGCTTTGTGATCCATCGCCATGTGCCAGAGAGTCAACATCTGGCAAGAACAAGTTTGGACCTTTCACTTTGCTTCACCAACACTTGATTCTAGCTCTGCTCCTGAGTTGACCTGGCTTGTTGGGTCCCTGCTCAGAGTGGAATTTGCCTATTCATTTACTCGGGACTCTCCTCTGTTTCCTTGGTTGATACGTGTACACACACACACACACACACACACACACACACACACAATTCAGGCCAGAGAATTTGTGGACTTCCCACATTAATGCTTATTTGCCTTGATGTTGCCATTTCCCCACAAGAGAGCACATGCGAGATGATGTCTTTCTCATGAGACCATCTGTTGAGGCCTGTGGAGGCTGGGTGAGGAGGCTCTCAGCCTCCAGGTAGATATGAGCAAGACTTTCATTCCCAGTGAACTAAATGTTCTCTCTGAACCCAGTGTCGCAGATTTAGATTCAGAAGGCGTTTCGAACCTGGCAACGTCGGCACAGAAGTGGTTGTTAGCAAAGATTGGTAAGCACCGATCTCTTCTCATATTCTCAAGTTTTTCATTTTGTGTTGACATTAAATTTACATACTATAAAGTTAATTGTTTTCGTTATGTATAGTTTTCTTGATTTCACTGAATTGTTTCTCTGTATTTTCTCGAAGTTCACTGAGCCTCCTTAAAACAATTATTTTTAATTCTTCGTCAGGTAATTAATATATCTCCATTTCTTTGGGGTATTCTATTAGGATATAATTGTGTTCTTTCAGCGGTGTTCTGTCTCCTTGGATTTTTATATTTTTTGTTGCCTTGAGTTGATGTCCCCACATTTGAAGAAGTAGGGACTTCTTCCATTCTTTGCAGACTGGCTTTGTCTAGTAAAGTTTAATTTTTTTAAAGTGAACAACTCTGTGGCATTTCGTGTATTCAATACGTTGTACAACCATCACCTCTGTCTAGTTCCAAAGTATTTTTGTCACCCCAAAGGGAAATCCCATACCCATGAGCAATCTCTTCTCATTCCTCTCTCTCCAGGCCTAAAAACCACTAACCCATTTTCTGTCTCTATGAATTTACCTATTCTGGACATTTCATATAAATGGAATCATACAATAGGTGATGCTTTGTATCTACCTTCTTCGACTTAGCATGATGTGTTCAAGGTTCACCCATATTGCAGCATGTGTCAGAACTTCATTCCTTTTTAAGACTGATTAATATTCACTTGTGTGGATGGGCCATATTTTGTGTTTATGCATTCATCTGCTAATGGATTTTTGGGCTGTTTCTGCCTTTTGGCTATTGCAAATAAGGTTGCTATGAACATGTATGTACGTGTCTTTGTTTAAACACTTGCTTTCATTTCTCTTGGGTACACACCCAGGAGCGGAATTGCTGGGTCATACACTCAGTCTAGGTTTCATCTTTTGAGGAACCGACAAGCTGTTTTCTCTAGTAGCTGCATGATGTTACATTCTAACACCTTTGATTTATATTTATCTCCTGACTTCACCCAAACATGACTGTTCCGGATATGACTGCTGACCCCTGACCCCTGGAACTCTTTTTCACTCCCCCGCCGATAGATGAAACATGATTTGACAGAGGGGTAGGCTGTCTTGGGTGAACCCTGATCCTGCCACATACAAGCTGAATGGTGCTGGAGAGGTTAATCTGCCATTCTGAGCTTCAATTTCAATCTGTAAAATTGGGATAATCATAGTGCCCTCCACCATGTCGTGGATTATTGTGAGGATTAAGTAAGTCACTAGTATGTGGGAAGTACTCAGAGCCTCTCCTGGCATGTGTGAGTGCCTCCAGACTTGGCCACCATGAACTATTATTCTTAATAAAAATCCCGTGTGGTACAGAAGGAGTACCAGGCCTGGCCCCTGGCCCTGGGTGCAGAGAAGAGACTCATCCACAGGGCCTAACTCAGCCAATGCCTGCTGGTTCTGAAAATGACATGAAAGAACAAGTGTAAGACAAAATAATGCTGGATGTGATGGTTTGGGGTAAAAATGAGCTATTTGACAAGGACTTACACTTCACTGATTTCTGACATGGAAATATTCACAATATGGAGAACTACCACTAGGTTAGGACTTCATGATGTGATTTAAGTCACTTGTGCCTCTCAGCCCCTGTTAAGTCACTGCTAATATCCTGTCTGTCAGACAGGTAAACTGAGGCTCCGAGAGGCAAGGTCACTAGCAAGCAGTTGCACCAGGATTTCAACCCAGGTTCATCTAGCTCCAGAAACCACTCTGTTCACACCTGAGCTCTTTCTTACAAACAGTTACACCCTAAGACAGTCTCCTGTCTTTCCATGTGACGTGAAGACCCCTCCTCTCACAGATGGTCTCAGCAAAGTTGTGAACATCCTCCATGCCCACAGACCGCTTGGTTGTCTGAGAGGCTCCAGGCCCCAAACGATATCTGTTTTTGCCCTACTGCGAGTATTTCCGTTTGCCTTGGATGGAAAAACAAGCCTTTTTGTTGTTGTGAATATTTCAAAGGGACATATCCGCTGGAAAGCCGAACCAGGAACCATGCGCTGTTTCAGATGCATTGATTTTTATCAGCTTTGGACTTCATTTATTTATGAAAAATATCTGGCTCCCAAATACGGTGCTTTGAAGGCACCAATGGTAAGTGACCAAATGTGTCCAAAAAGTGACAAGGCTCTTGCCTTCCCATACCCTGGCCTGCTGTAAAGTGAGCTTTTTTCTGGAACATGAGCTTCCGTCCAGGAATCAGTGAAATCACAGCCTGGCACATCCGCACTGAATCAATCCAAATGGGGCTGGGGGCTGTGGAGCCACATTAATGCTTGTGTTGCCTCCAGGTGCTAAAGAGGAAGGAGCACCATGGTTAATGTCAGGAGGGTTCCATGATGTAGATGGAAATGGGTGGAGAGCCCAGCCTGAGTCCCTTAGAACTATGGGTCTGTCTTCTGTATGGGGAACATCCTTGGTGAGGAAGTGGTCAGGCATCCATGACACTGGGGAGGGATGGTCATCTGAACTTACAGGAAGAGCCATCAGGGTTCCACAGAAAGCAGAGGATGCCCTGCACTCCAGAGCCACCTGCAAGAGCCGCCCTGAAAGCCTCGGCTGTCTCCTGCGCACAATGAGGGATGGAGACAGCAGCTCTGTCTACTCATAACTTTATTGGCAGCTGAGACCTTAGATGTGGAAAATATCACTAGTGCCAACACACGTGTACTCTTCCATGAATTCCCAGACAAATCAACGTCTGGAATAGTGCTGGGTAGCACGCCTGTCCCCCATCCCATCCCCTTTCTGAAAACATCCCAAAATATCTGAACCCACAGGACAAATACCCTGACCTCAAAACTAGCTTGGGAGATGTATTAATGAGAACACAAAGCAAAATCCACTGAAGAAAAGATGAAGAAATTCAGTTGCATCATTTAAAACACTGTATGTTAAAACATGAAATGGGATTCCTACTTAACACTGTACACAAAAATGAATACCAGATTTATCCAGAAGTTTAATGTGAATGGCAAGACCAAAAACTTAGAAGAAAATGCATTTGTGTGTTTAGAAGCACATAAATACAAATAGAGATATTCTCTCTCCTCCCTCCTTGTACTTACTGCTTTGAATGTTGGAAAGTAATAATGTGATGTCTTGAGCAGCAGCAGCTACCTTGTGACCATGAGGACAATCCTGAGCATGACTTGAAAACTGTCCTATCTCTGCCACAAAAAGCTATGGTTGGAGCAACAGTTTTGGTTCCTCTACTATTAAGGTTTATGGTAACATATGAGATCACTGTGGAGCAAATGGTTTGTAGCCCATGCAAAACACGGTCCCAAATGAAACACAGAAGGACTTAATATTTCTCCTAGTTTATTTCTGAACTGTACAGCGCATTCTGAAGAGCACAGAGGTGAAAAAGAAAGGGGCGGGGACTTGGACTTGTTGAAGCTACAGCTCACAGTTTCCTGCAGGGCTTGGGAGGAGACTCTTGGAGGTTGAACTGGAAAAAAGAAATCTACCCAAGAAAAATGTGAAGGGAAGTATGCCTGGGCAAGGTGCTTGGGCAAGATCTCATGTGCATGGCAAAGGTTCTGCTTCCCAGGTGAACAAAACCTCTCAAATCAGCCTGGTCTAGGGGCCATGACATGTACTGTGTGTAACATTTCAGAATGCTCCTAAGAACATCTATTCCAGAGAGGTCAAGACAAACCCGTGTTGCAGCCTCTCTTTCTATACTCAATCCACTAGATTCATCAAATCCTTTTAAGCCGGGATGCTACTTGGTATCCAGAGAATCAGCAATGCTCCTTAAAATAAGGAGAAACAAATAGTTTCCTAAATAAAGCATCTACTCACACCATTAGTTGGCTCCCTGGGCACGCACCTTCAGTGACCTACACCATTCCCCTGATTGCGCACCCTGTGGCCCTCACCATTGGTTGCAGCCCAACCTCTTTCTTTTCTCTTCCTTACTTGTAGCCAAATGCACCCTGACTGATCCACACCATTCCCCCGGTGCGCACCCTGAGCAATGCGCACCCTGAGCGATCCGCACCATTTCTCCAGGTGTGCACCCTGAGGGATCCTCACCATTTCCCCGGGTGTGCACCCTGAGTGATTCACACCATTTCCCCGGGTGTGCACCCTGAGCGATCCACACCGTTCCCCCCGGGTGCGCACCCTGAGTGATCCACACTGTTCCCCCCGGGTGCGCACCCTGACTGAGGCACACCGTTCCCCCAGTTGTGCACCCTGAGCGATCCACAGTGTTCCCCTGGGTGCGCACCCTGACTTATCCACACGGTTCCCCGTGGGTGTGCACCCTGAGCGATCCACACCGTTCCCCTGGGTGCGCACCCTGACTTATCCACACCATTCCCCCTGGGTGCGCACCCTGACTTATCCACACCATTCCCCCTGGGTGTGCACCCTGAGCGATCCACACTGTTCCCCTGGGTGTGCACCCTGACTGATCTACACCGTTCCCCTGGGTGTAGGTCTATGTGCTGTGGCCCCTTCACTTTGCAGCACTGCTGACTCCACATCAGACCTTTGCAGGAGTTTGCAACCCCAGCCTACACCTGTAAGTAGTAAGGAATTGTGGTCCCCACCATGCAGAGGGAACCAAGGCTGGGAGACACCAAGTGCTTGCATGGTCATGCACTAGTGAGAGGTGGAGCTGAGACTTGAGTCCACGTCATGTCTGTTCCAGAGTCTGTGCTTCTGGAATGAAGGCGAGCAGTCACAGGGTTATGCCTGCTCTTTTTCTTCTCAGAGAAAAGTTCTCCACACATGCTTCCTACCGACCCATGGTCCCATTTGGATGGACTGTTGAAGATGCCTCCCTACCTGAAGCACCTCTTAGAATCACATGGGGAAAGTTCCTTAGGCCAACTTTGTCCCACAGAGGGTGACGGAAGGACTCAGGGTCAGCACACGCTAACAGCAAAAATTCAAGCATCTGATATGACCAAGTGCCCAGATACATTAGTCCACTGCATCATTTCTTCACTGAGTATCCACAGGGCCTCTCTCCGTGATGTGCACTGGGGTTCCGTAAGAGCACCACACCTTTCTCCCTGCCTTCTGCTGCACGCAGCCCAGGGTGACTCAAGGGCATGCCGTACAGTTCTTGCTCTGCAGATGGCATAGCTTACACCAACTATCCCAGAGAATTGCATACATTCATCCACACAAGTATCTGTACACAGGTGCTCATAGCAGAGTGATTCATAATGGCCAAAAATACAAAACACCCAAATACCCATCAAGCGATCAATGGCTATGCAAAATGCCATCTATCCACACAACAGAATAGTATTCCGCCACAGAAAGGAATGAAACTCGGGCACAAGCCACAACAAGGACGAACCTTGAAAACAGGACACGAGGTGAGAGAGCCCCGATGTGTTAAACGGATCCATTTATAGAAAATGTCCAAAACAAGCAAAGCCATGGAGCTGTGAAGCAGATGAGATGTTTCCAGCACTGGGGGAAAGGGAGGAGTTGGGGGGTGCTGACCGCTGAGAGGTGCTGGGTTTCTTTCCAGAGTGATGACAGTGTTCTAAAATGGACTGAAACGGTTCTGAATGCGGTGATGGCTGCACCACTCTGTGAACACGCCAAAACCCATTGAGTTGTACACTCTAAGTGGTTGAATTGTGTGGGCTGTGAGTGACATCTCAATAAAGCTGGTGAGAAGTTGGGGGTTGGGAGCTCCCTGAAACAAAATCTTTTGTTCAATGTCACTTCCTGAGGAGTCTGTTGTCGGCAGCCTGCCCTGAACTTATGAGACCCCTGATCCTTTGTGTGTGTGTGTGTGTGTGTGTGTGTGTGTGTGGTTAGGCGGGGGGCTGTGTTTTGTGCAGGAACCTTGCCTGGGATCTGGTGTCCGGAGACGTACCCCCTGGGGGGCCCTGGGGCTGGAAGGGGCTGAGAATGCCTCATCTCTCGAAGATGTTTTCATCTTGAAAATGGCACTGGCGGTGGGTGGATTAGATGGAGCATGTGCTTCGATCACACGCCTGCTGAGTTTGCATCTCACTCGCTGGGTGCCTGTCCAACGGGCAGGAGGAGTCTCAGTGTGGACGCTGCCCCTCCGCCCCAAGCTTTGTGGCTGCTCCAAGGAGCAAATCTCTGTCATTTCCTGTCTTTGCTCACAGGCACCCACATAAACCACCGGCTTCCTCATTCCCCTGACTTTGAGCAGCCTCCGATAGCCTTGTGACCCAGAACAAATCAGCCGGTGACGGCCACAGAACTCCTGAGTCCTTGCAGTGTAACTGAAACTCCTCCGTGGCCTGGAATGCTGACCTGGTGAACTCTCCCTGACTTGCCAGTGCAGGCGCTGAGGGCACTGGAGCTGGAAGAGGCTGCCATTCTTGTTGTCCTCCTGAGAGAACTCATCCAATTGTGTGGCCGGCAGCCCACCCCGGGCCAGGACAGAAGGTTCAGAGAGGCTTGCGTGGATCACTGTGGCCACGGGAAGCTGCCTTGCCTCGCGCTTCAGAGCTGTGGTCTCTGGTGCACGTTCAGGGGTTGATGTGGGGATTCATGAGCTAATCCCCGGGAAATGGCCCCACTCTCTGCCTGCCCCTTAAACCCTTTTCAGTAACTGGCTTGAGTCCTTGCATCTCTCCTATTGCTGTATATCTTTGTGTCTATTTTTTAATTCATGAAATAGACCAAAGATCTGGAAAATATAGATAACAGCATATCCCGCACACAGTTGTGTAAAGACAGTTTTCGAAGTAGATGTTTTTCTTAAAGTGTAAGATATAGTCTGAAGAGTGCACAAATCCTAAGGGCGCAGGCTGAAGAATTTTCACAAAGTGACCACACCCGTGTCACCAGCACTCAGAGAAGCAGAATATAAGGCCTGCACTTTGGGAGTCTGAGGCAGGAGGATGGCTTGAGTCCAGGAATTTGAGATCAGCCTGGGAAACACAGTGAGAGCCCTATTTCTACAAAAAATAAAATAAATTATTAAGTGCTGAGTGTGGGGGGTGGTGGCGTGTGCCTGTGTTCCTGGATACATGGGAGGCTGAGAGGGGAGGATTGCTGGAGCCCAGGAGGTTGAGGCTGCAGTGAGCCATGAGCACACCACGGGACTCCAGCCTGGGCAACAGAGCAAGACCCTGTCTCAAAAGAAAACAAGAATATGACCACTGAACCCCGAAAGCCCCTTAGGCCCCTTTAGTCGCTACCACCCAAGGCTGACCAGTACCCTGAACTCTAAGAGATTGGCGGTGCCTGCGCTTGAACTTGATGAAACTTGATGGTAATGGAATCCAGCAGCAGGAACCCCTCATCCTGTCTGAGAGCCGTCCCAGCTGCGTGGAGCTGTGCGCTTGGCTTGTTCTCACCGCTCTGTTGTGTTCCACTGTGCGAAGAGACCGCACTTGCTGAGCTGATCTCAGTGTTGGAGGCATAAGGCTGGGGTTTAACTGTTCTGAGTAATAGTGCCGCTGGGAACCTTCCTGTAGATGTCTTCTGAGGGACGTGTTCACCTGTGGGGTGGGCACACAGCTAGCGTGGAGTTGCTGGGTGACAGGGTGTGCGTGTGCTTTCCCATATAAAGCACTGCTGAACACTTTTCCAAGGTGGTGGCACCACGTGACCCAACCCAGAGTATCCGGGAGCTCCAGCCGCTCCACCCTGTCCTCAGTGCCGGTGACTGCTGTCACTCTCTCCAGCCTGGAGGATGTGAAGAGGGTCTCAGTGTGGCTTTAGTTTGCATTTCCCAATGGCTGATAGTGATGGTCTGTTTCTCATGTCTATTGGCATCTGGCTATGCCAGCTCTCAGAATTAACCCATGTTCCATTTTGCCTGTTTAAAAACTTCGCGACAGCCAGAGGCTCCCACTGTATCCCATTTTCCTCCTTCCCTTCTTCCCCGTCTTTCCAGCCCTAAAGGGAACCTCTATTCAGAAGCTGGGGTGTTTCCTTCTGTCCATATTTTTATGCTCTTACTGCGCACGTAGGTAGGTACCAAAACCAGTACATGTTCTTGCTTCAGGTGACACGTCTGTGAGAACCTTGACCTGATTTTCCTTCCAAGTACTGCCACTTCTCTGGGGCTCCTGGCTTCCTCTCCAGTGGGATTTCCACCAACTCACAGAGCCATCCCACACTTTCTCACACCCACACCTCACACTTACACATCTCATACTCCCCTCACACCTCGTACCCAGTCACACCTCAGGCACATGTCACACTTCACCTCACACTTCACATTCACACACCTCACACTCACACCACCTCACGGTCACACCTTGCACACATCTCTCACACCACCTCACACATCTCCTCACACCTCACACATCTCACATCTCACACTCAGACATCTCACACACACCTCATGCTTATACTTCACACTCACACATTTCACACAGCACACATCTCACACTAACACCACACCTCACACTCATCTCATACCACCTCACACACTTCACACTCACTCCAGACCTTACACTCACACACCTCTTCACACTCACACTTCACCTCACATTCTACACTCACAGGTCACGATTACACACAACACACCTCACATCACACTCCAACTCACAGCATCCCTCACACTCACGTTATACTCACATCTCACACACCATTCCTCAACCTCACACTCAAACTACACCTCCCACTCACACCAAACCTCCCACATCACACTTCACTCTCACCCTTCACCCTTACATCCACCTCACACCTCATCCACCTCACATCACTCACAGCTCACACTCATGCACCTCACTATTTCACACTTCACACACACCTCACTCACCACACCTCACAATCATGCACCTCACTATTTCACACTTCACACACACCTCACTCTTACCTCACAATCATGCACCTCACTCTTACACACTTCACCCTCACACACCTCACTCTCACACCACACTTCACATTCACACACCTCACACACACCTCACAATCACGCACCTCTTACACACTTCACCCTCACACACCTCACTCTCACACCACACCTCACAATCATGCACCTCACTCTCACACCACACTTCACATTCACACACCACACCTCACAATCACGGACCTCACTCTTACACACTTCGCACTCACACACCTCACTCTCACACCACACCTCACACCTCCACACCTGGTTGCATGTGCCCCAGGTCCGTGTCAGCCCAAGTGCTTCTTTTCATGTCTCAAAAGAAAGGGAGGAGGAGGAGAGCTGATGGGAAATAATTCCCCCGATATTACCCTGTACCCTCAGGTACCAAACACAAGAGGCGCCATTGGCTTCATTTCAGAGTTGCGCCAAATGTGCTCAGCGAGGTTAGGTGACGTCAGGCCCCACAGCTGGCAAGGAGCAGGAGTGTTCCAGCCCACGCGCTGGTCCCAGGAAGGGTCATTTCCAGCGAGCCGCACACCACACCCCCACCCAGCCTGAAGCTGCGTGCAGATCAGGATCAGCCGGCACCAGGGACAGCCACGGAGTTGGCCGCCTGTGGCCAACACGCAGGGCCGGGCCCACTGCTGATGTCTTCTCAGTCTCTCAGATACACTCGGTTCCTACTCCCTGCCTGAAAAAATGTGCTGCTGAACCCATCGGCAGGAGCCGGTGTGGAGCTCACATTCCTCACTGCTTTTGGCTGCTTCTCAGCCCTGGTCTTCACACAAGTTTATCTTTATGTAACACAGGCTTTCTAGACACTTCAACATTGCCATGAAATCAAGGTAATTTCTGGCAATTAAAGACCTGACTCACCCACTGTCCCTGCGCATTGCCATTCTAGGAAACTCCCCCACGTGGGGTTCCCGGTGACCCGCCTGCCATGTGTCAGGCCACCTTGCCCCCGGAAAGCAGCTTTTTCCAGATTTCATCAAAGCAGGCTGCTTCTCTCCCCCTGGCCTTTCCTGGAAGGAGCCCCTTTCCCCTCGCTTCTTGGGTTCACCTGAATTCCTGACCATCGTTTATTTCTCCCGCTCTGTTGTTAGATAAATGTAAATGAAGGCGGTACTGGGCTCTCTAAGATAAATGAAAGGGATGCTAGGGTCAGAAGCTTCACTGTTGGCTCTGATGGAGAAAGATTAACCTACGACTGCATGGTGCTTTTAAACCTCATGCTGCCTGAGTGTGAGACGGATGAGGAGGAAAAAAGGAAGGAAGAGGAAGAGAAGAGGAGGAAGAGGGGGAGGAGAAGGGGAAGGAGAAAGAGGAGGAGGGGGAGTAGTCAGATCTGCCCCCATCACACCTGCATTTTAGACAGCATGATGGAGGAAAGGAGGGATGCAGGCATATGTCTGCCCTTCAAGGCCACAAGCTACAAGTTGGGCATTCACATCCCAGAATCTAGACATGGAGTCACACCTGGGACCTTAGGTCTTCACTAAGAATGAAGGGCGGGGCCGGGTGTGGTGGCTCACCCTGTAATCCCAGCATTTTGAGAGGCCGATGTAGGTGGATCAAGAGGTCAGGAGTTTGAGACCATCCTGGCTAACATGGTGAAACCCCCTACCGAAAATACAAAAAATTAGCCGGGAGTGGCGGCGCACACCTGTAGTCCCAAATGCCTGGGAGGCTGAGGCAGGAGAGCTGCTTGAACCCAGAAGGCGGAGGTTGCGGTGAGCCAAAATCAGGCCACTGCACTCCAGCCTAGGTGATAGAGCGAACTCCATCCCCTACCCCAACAAAATAAAAGAATGAAGGGCGGGGTGGTGAATCTCGGGGAAGGGCAGTCATGCACCTGGTTATAATTAAAATGACCACTTAAGAGGCAGAATGGCTGTAGAGAGAACTAGCAATTTCATGATACTCATCAGCTTGGTTCCAGTTTGGGGACAAGTGTTCTATAAAAACCCATGAGTGTATATAGAAGGCTGCACCTTCCATGTGCAGCCAAGACTGTGTCTCCTCTTCCTGGCCCGAGTTCATGGCAGGTTGTCTCCCCTCCACCCAGCCCAGAGCCCGGGATGGGAACGTAGGCAGTCTGGGAGGGGATCTCAGGAAGTGAAGGGGTGGGATGAGGGGACCCGGGAAAGGGAGGAAGCCAGCGCAGAGTGTACTGTTGATTGGCTGACCATGGCGGGCATCTGGGGCTCCACCCTCCGGGGAGCTCTGGGAGACTGGGGAGGGGTCTTGCAGTTTGCAGCCTTGCAGGGTTACATCTCAGCGCTTCACTGCCCCGGGCCCGGGGCTGCACCCGACCACAGTGGCTCTGGGTGTTTCTGGCCTGCCCATCTGTGAGGGGCCTTGTTATAAAGACACCAGTCATAATGGGTGAGTGGCCAGTCCTGCTCCAGCGACTTCAGTGCAACAAATCACATCTCCTAGGGCCCTACTTCCAAATAAGGTCACATTCAGAGGGACTGGCAGTGAGGATGGCAACATGAGAATTTCTGGGGAACACAATGGATTCATAACAGAGTGGGAGAAGGGGCAGAGAGGGCACTGATGAGAGCTTCATGGCAAATGCTTGCTGTCTGGGCGAGCGCTCAGCACCGAGATCCCTCGGGAGGAGCTCCGCTCCATGGTGGACTTCCTTCCGTTCTTTGTGTGGCTCATTCCTGCTCCTGGGGCTGGACGCATTGAGGGTGATGAGGCACCGTCACCTTCTTGGCCTGGAGATCCCTGTCCAGCTCTGCAGAGGTGGCCCTGGAAGCTCACCTGAAGCTGACAGAAGGGAGGAGCGAGTGGAGTGCCCACTGCCCGGGCCAGGGGAGCCAGACCCTGGTGGCTTCGTGGCAGCTGCTGTGCTCCTTGCCAGCCTCAGGGCGGTGGGGCCACAGAGGAAGAACGCAAATGCCTGGACTCCCACTCGGAATCTGAACGCCGTCCAGGTATTTGGCATTTGAGTCCCTAGAGCTCGTTGCTAGCCATTCTCCTCCCCCTGAGAATAATCCATTTCAAACTTCTGAGCTGTCTAGACTTGTTATCTGGCCCCCTAATTCCTGAGAGCCCAGAGCGGGCAGCAGCGGGACCGTCGAGATAGCAAGGGGGTGAGGTCATTGGCGCGGGTCCTAAGGCAGGAAGTCCATTCCGGGGGACGATGGATGAGTGTGGAGCTGGTGCCCGCACAGGGCCAGATAAGGTGTCTAGACCCAGTGGGCCATTTCCTCCTCTTCCCCGGTGTCCTATCGGCATCCTCCTGCCTTCCTGCTGCTCTTCCGAGTCTCTCTGGAGAAGCCTCTTGGGAGGTTTCACTTCATTTTCAGTGTAAGGGGCAGCCGGTGCCTCTTGGCCTCAGCTGGGTGTGGGTGCATTTTCTAAGTCACAGCGATGGTAGGGGCCGGAGGCCTTCCTGGAGAGGCCATGCTGGCCTCTGTCACTTTGTCCTCTCAGAGAGTTCAGTGGATTAGAGGAAAAACGACATTTTCTCTCCCTGGTCTCCAAAGGTCAGTGGAAGGCCAGTGGTGGGACTGGGAGGACAGGAGTTGATGTCAAACAGACTCAGAAATTTCCACAAGTCCCAGGGGGAAGAAAAGAGTCCCGAGCAAGTCTTATCTGAGACAGCCCCTGGGAGCCGTAGAGGCCCAAATACACTCGCCTTTCCGGAAGGAGTGGCTAATTTCATTGGCCCATGTGCACGCCAGCTGATCTCAGATCCTGGGGCTGGGGCTGGGGCTGGGGCTGGGGTTGGGCAAGAGGTCAAAAGGTCATTTGGTTCAATCCCCTGCCTCCAGGCAGGATTCCCCCGCCAGAGAGGAATCGTGTGTGTTCTAATATTCAAAGACACACGTGGGGACCTCGGGAGAGGAAGTGGCCTCCGGAGCACCTGCGGGGGTGGATGAAGTGGTAATCCCCACCAGCTGTGCTGAGTCTCTGAGCCCCAGTAGTGCTGTGGGTTTGGGATAACTGCATCGTGGGGAACATCTGCGCAGAAGGGTACGGTGTGTCAGGAGGGCCGCCGCCATCCCAGTGACGATGACAACAGCAATAGCAAAAATGCATTGAGCATGTGCTGATGCCCGCTGATGTCGAGTGGCTGGACATACGCTGGTGAATCTCATTTAATCATAAAATAAATCTGGGCGGGGACTGTCATAATTATGCCCCAACTGAGGCTCAGAGGAAAGGTTTCTGCCAAGTGCACCTGGTTTATAAGAAGTAGGGTGGGAATGTGATCCCAGGTGAGGCTGCCTTCAGAGCTCAGGACGGAATAGCTGAACTCTTCTGCCCTAAACAGCTGTGTGTTCTATTCGTGAAGGCCTGTGTGTCTTGTTTACTGCCTGGTGGACAGGTAGGGGTGGCTGACGGTGGCACAGGATACACAGATAATGACCAGGAGGTCAGGATGCTCACTCACATCTCTAGACCCCAGATTCCCACCAAGCCCTCCCTGTCCCCCCTCAACAAGCAGTACCCCCCCCCCACCACCCCGGCAAAACAGATTCCCATTCCATGAGAAAAGTAATGCTTATAATGAAGGGCCTGTCTCCAGGGGACCAGTTAAATGCGTAGATGATGAATGGGCTGTTCGAGGGAGTAGCATACAGCCACGAAAAAGAATCACAGCTCTTTAGATGCCAGCATCTACTTATCACCGGACGAGATGGCTGGAAACAGCAGGGTTTAAAGCAGTGTGGACAGGGTGTGTGTGAACATGCATGTACGTGTGTGTATACAGTCATGCACCGCGTAACGCTTCAGCTGACAGTGGACTGACTGCATGTACGACGGTGGTCTCCTAAGATAATCATGCCATATTTTTATTGTCCTTTTTTGATGGTTGGATATGTGAATACTTACCACTGTGTCACAATTACCCACGGTATTCGGTGTATAGCATGCTGTACAGGTTCGTAGCCTGGGAGCAATAGACTATGCCCTACAGCCTAGGCGTGTAATAGGCTGTGCCATCTAGGTGTGTGTACGCACACTCTCATGTTCACGCAGTGACAAAATCACAGTGATGCATTTCTCAGAATGTATCCCTGTCTTTAAGTGGCTCACGACTGTGTGTATGTGTATGTCTGTGTATACTTACATGTACATAAGGATATGCACTCACCTACTTACATGCATGTAATTATATGCTTACAGGCCTAAATATCTGTAAACATAGGCATCCCTGGGAAGGTAGCCGTGGGAACAGGTGAGAGGGAGATAACTTTCTGTATCTTGAATTTTTAGCTATGTGACTGTCTGACCTTAAAAAGAAAACAAAAGCTCCATCCTGTCTTCTAAACAGAGTTATTCTCATGAATAACAAATGGACCTCCTTTGTGCAAATAAAACCTCTCACCTTGCCTCCCAGGAGTCTCAGAGGTGAGCCCGGGGCACATCTGTGGGCAGTGAGGGTCCCAGCCTGGAGCTGGGCACGGGTTCTCGGGGCTTCACCCCTACCCACCTACCCCTGGATGGAGTCACTCAGTCCTGGGGCCAGGTGACGCACAAACCCAGACATGCAGCCCTGGGATTCTAGAACCCCCTATAGAAGCCACAGTCCTCAGTCCCATCAGTGCCCAAGCACAGTTTCCTGCTGGTTCAGCCAAAGGGTTCTTGTGAGAACTTAAAATGCCTTCTCCGAGGCAAGAGGTTTGAACCCTGCAGGGGCTGACACCTAAGTATTTATCGGCCTCCCCAGAGCTTGGATTTTCTGCCTCACCCGTTGAGAGAGGCAAGGGCAGGGGTTATCTGCGGGTGGGCAGTTGGGGCGGCCCCGGCCCCTCCGTCCTGTGGCATCTGCTAAAACCATTAAAGCCCCTCCCTTCTCAGCAACAGTTGGTGTCTTCTTAGTGCCCAGCTCGGGTTTCTGACCTCCGAGGAGTCCAAAGTCTACGCAGATCCCAGGGCTGAAAGGACTTTGCATAATTTGGATGAAGAAGGGCAGGGGACTCGCGATGGCCGGGAGAAGGAACAAAGGGGAACGCACCCCCTTCAAAAATAGATCTGAGGCCGCTGGGATGCTGCATGCGGCAAAGACAGCTGGCGGGTGGGAGGGCGACATTTGTTCCTGCCGCCCAGGGTCTGGAGGCAGTGCTGACAAATGGCCATCCCAGTGCCCTGTAGGAGGCTGGGAACAAGCTTTTAAAAGTCACAGAGACCCCAGGTCAGACAGCTCGGTGAGGGGCCAGGCTGCTCACTGTGGAAGGTTGGACAGGTCAGGCAACACACTGGGCCTCTGTGTTCCCATCTGTACAATGGGACTGGTGACTCCTGTTTCTGGAGGTGTCTCCATGACTGAATGAGAGGATGCAGAGCAACTGTGTGGCAGAGAACATGGGCGGGACTGCAGGGCCTGCCTGCCGCCCACCAAGGCATGCTTCTGAGAACTGTGCCCCAGCAACTCAGTCTTCACATGATGCCCTGTAGAAATCCTTTATTGCCATTTCACAGACAAGGAGAAGCCAAGAGAGTGAAGAAACTCACCTAGGCCTCAAAGCTAGTGAGTGGCAGAGGCTGGATTCGAACCTGGGCCCATGCCTGCTGCCTTTATCCATTGCCCTGTCTGCAGCCAAGCCTGGCTTCCCAGTGAGTCACCAATTCAGGCTGCCTCTGAGGGCATGGTGGTCGTCCTCAGCATCGGGTTCCTGCAAACCCAGCTCCCATCTGGTCCGTGCAGGTGAGCTTTGATTCAAGGCCTGTGGGGGTTCCCCAGACTTTGCGGAACCTAGAGGATGCCCTTTCTCAAGGCCCGGCGAGGGAGGAATCCATCCTCTCTGCAATCTCCGGAGAGATTTATGCTGCTTGGCGGACCGGCATGCATGACTACATTTCCTTCTCTCTCATTCATCATCCCTGGGCTCATTCCTCCTGACAGCCAGGAGCCGCAGCCCGCAAGCCAGAGATCTCTAATCTCGCTGCTGAGAACCTGGTGAAGAGGCTGGCGGCTTATCTGTGGAGGAGGCCTTCACGCTGCCCTGAAGAAAGGGCCGTGAGCTGCATCCCTACCCAAACCTCCGTCCTCTCCAGGAAGGGGCCCCTGCCTCCCCGGAAGCCAGGCATGGAGGGGCTTGCTCTGCACAGGGCGAAGGGACCCCCTGTGGGCATCGGCTCCAAAGTCATGCTGGGATGGTGGTCATCACTTGCTTCTTGTTCGTTTTATAACTGTTTATTGAGAATTTACAATAAGCTGGTGCTGTGCCAAGCACTTTCCTTTTATTGCCTTAGTGAATTGAAAGTCCTTAGACAGACACACAGCCTTCCATCCTGCCTTCTGCTGCCTTCCTCTGTGGGGCATGGATTCCACCCTTCAACCCTGCTTCTTATCAGCTTTAGGGAGATGTCATTCGAATGCCCTGTAATCCATCCATTTCAAGTGTCCAATTCAATGGCTTTTACTATATTCACACATATGAACAACCACCATCTCAATCAATTCTAGAACATTCTTATCACCCTGGAAAGAAACCTCTGCATCCTTTAGCCATCCTCCCATTCTCCAGCCCTAAATGGCCCTGTCTCGTGGTGCAGATTCAGTTAACAGACAGTAATTGCCTACATGCCAGCCCATGGCCCCAGCCTTTCCTGGGTCCTGGTTCCTGCACCCCAAGTCTCTGCAGCCTCTGAGGCTCCTTGCTGGTGTGCTGGTGAACCTGGGGTGCCGTGTGTGGCTCAGCCTGCAGAGCCACCCCAGCTGGGATTCTGGCAGAAGGAGGAGAGTGGGATGGGGAGGCGGGCTTAAAGGCCTAGTGGGAGATGACAGTGGGGGGTGGCAGAGGAGTCACCAGGGATTATGACTCAGGGCAGTGAGTAGAAAGGAAAGGACAGGGACCCCAAGGTGTGCAGTGTACACTGTGCTGACACAGGAGACATAGGTAGGAGTTGGGGCTAAGTGAGGAGGGGACTCAAGGCAGGTGCTGGGGGTGGAGAAATGGCACCTGCAGAGATGTGGAGGGAAGAACACAGGGTCCCTGTGGAGCTGCAGCAAACTTGGCCTGAAGCTGCAGAGGACCAGTGCGGTGAGGAGGTGGGGGAAGACAGGCAGGAGACAGGCCAGCAGATGAGGGCACGCGGGCTCCCAGGGGAAGGGACTTGCCTGGGTCCAGACCACCCAGGCTCTGGCCTTACCCTCCCCTGGGTGTAGACCCCTGGAAAGCAGAGAGGTTTCAGAGGTCTCCATGTTCCCAGCTCCCAGGCCGCCAACCCGGGAACTCAAAGAGGAAGCGCCGGCCTGCTGCAGAGCACATGATGGTGCCTGGGACCCTCTGGAGGCCTGATGGCGGTGACCAGCGGACACAGCCTCTCCAGCATCTTGGCAAGGCAGACATCAAAGCTCATGCCACAGGCTGGGTCAGGCTGCCTGAAGTGGGAGATCCAGCTGCATTTGCTGCTGGTGTGTTACACTGTGAGGCATTTTTGAGGGTACTGGTGCCGTAGGGACAGCATAGCTGGCTTTTGCAAATGCCACTATTTTAATACCATCCTTGCCCATCATTTGGGAGGTGAGACATGAGCCCCAAATCACAGACTCACAGGACGCCACAGAAGACACCCGACGCGGCAACAGCTCCATGTTTTCTTCACATGAATGCATTGTTTTATGTGTGACCTCTTTTGCCTCCTCTGGTTGAGACCAGTCAGTGGCTCATCAAGCCAATGACCTCTTTTTTTGTCCCCTGGAAATACAGCTGGACTTTGTTTCCCAGCCTGCCTTGCAATTAGCTGTGGTCATGTGACTGAGTCTAGCCAATGGCCCAGGAAAATCTCCCTTCCAAGATTTTCTCTTCTTTCCCTATTTTCCAGGGAAATTGAGAAGATTCTGAGGTCCTGGAAGACAACTAGGCAGAATTCCCACCTGGAGGAGAGCTGCCTGTTAAGTCGGGAACATTGGTTTCGACTTTATATGAGAAGTGATAAATATCTATTGTGCTAAGCCACTTTTATTTTGGGGTTATTTGTTACAGCACCCAGCATTACCCTAATACACCTCTCTATTTGAAAGATTTTGTCTACTAGAAACTATAGTTATTTTTTCAAAATGAATTCTTTTTTCCATTGTATCAGTTAAAAACATGTGTAACTTCCATGCAAACAGGCATTTTTTGGAATAGCTAGAAAGACTTTATAATAGTTTTCACAACTGTCTTTATCAACTCTTAAGGTTTGGGGCACCCAAGATGGGAATGGCTGGTCCAAGAGATTATAGAAAGTGGAAATCCAGACCCAGGAGGGGTGTGTGATTTGCCTGGGCTCACATCACCTGTGTGGCTGAGTCAGGGCCACATTCTGTTGGGCTCAGGTAGAGGTGGGCTATGTCTCAGTCTGCTTGGGCTGTCATAACAAAATACACAGACTGGGTGGCTTCAACAACAGATGTTTATTTCTCATAGTTTTGGAGGCTGTGCCAGCATGGTTGGGTTTGGTGATGGTGCTCTTCCTGGCTTGCAGAGGGCTGCCACCTTGCTGGGTCTTCATGTGGCAGAGAGAAGGACAGACAGCTCCCTGGTGTCTCGTCTTATATGGACACAAAGACCAGCATGAGAGCCCCTTCCTCATGACCTCATCTAAACTGAATCACCTCCCAAATTCTATTACATTGTGGGGGAAGGCTTCACCGTATGAACTGAACTGGGGAGTCACAGTTCAGTCATTAGTAGATTGTGTCTGCATTCTCTCAAACTACTGGTTTTTTTCCTTCTCTATTTTTGTCCAGAAGTTTTTGCTACAAGGAATAGCCTTCAACTTTGAAATAATGAATCAACAATGTATATCTCAGTTTCTCGTGTCATGAGCCATTTTCCAACATTATTTTCCATGTCTACATCATGTTCTGTTTTAATACACATTTCAGAATTTACACAGCCAATCTCTTATTGTTCGACATTTAGTTTCTCTATTTTTGAAAAGCAAGTGGGCTTCTGGGGAGCATTTTGCATTTTGGAGTCCTTCAGCTTTATTTCCTATCAGTGTGCTTTTACAGAAGCTGCTTCCTGTTGAATAAATTTTCTAAGGTTTTGGCAAGCCCCTGATCTTGGTCTTTAAAGTTAGGTGCTGTGTTTGACCGGCATGAAAGCAATACTAAAGAGCAAGAGAGAAGGTCTCAGCCAGGGCAGAGGAAGTCTGTCCTACCCTCCCCCCACTCCCAGCCACCCCCGGGGTCACCCAAAGAAAGAATGGTCTGGAACCCTGCAGGGTATGACAGCACCCCAGTAACCCCTGAATGTCCTAGAACAGGAAGTGACCAGAATTGCTTTCAATGACTCAAGGAATATTCAAGACCAGTCCATTGGTGACTTCCCATGCCATGACTTGAAACTTGAAAATAATTTGATTTCCTTAGCTTAAAAATCAGTTACAAAGGTAAAAAGATACTGTTCTCTTAAAACATTTAGAATTTACCACCTCTACTTTTAGTTACCTTTTTCTCCTTCCCCAGAATTGGGAGAATGCTAATGTCTTATTGTGGTAGCTAATTATCTCTCTTTCTCTCACATGCACACTCTCATAGATATGTATTATGTTTTACACATGTGGACATATATCCATAGGAAATAATTGCTGGTTTGTAAGTGTGTTTATATAAATTGTATCACACTGTATCAATCTAAAATTTACGTTTTTTTCAGAAGCTATTTGTGTTACTGTGGACAAATCTAAATTGTTCTTAATGCCTTCAGCATGCCTCATCTGAATAGCTTTAGAAATCTGTTAAAATGCACATGGGTCCCCAGGGGGAAGACCATAGAAATCAAAGTGGGGTGATCTCCCTGCTTCTCTGAGTTGCCCTCTACTTGGGGCCAGAGATACCTGAACACAACTGGATTTGAAGGTGAAAAAGCTCAACAAGGCTCAGCAGAACGTGCAGGACAGGACACATCCCAGGCGATGAGAGAGGAGTGGCTGGATAAGTCTCAATGCACTCAAAATAACACAAATCATAAGCAGCCACAGGAGTGAGTACCACCAGTTACTGAAGAACCACCATGCAGAGCACAGCCTCATTCAGAGTCTCATCACCGGTTTTTGCATGGGAATACTGTGTTCCTATTTCAAAGATAAGGAGACAGAGAACACGAACGTGGTCAACAGCTGTTGGCCCAACAGTATGGTTACTGTGTGGTGGAGCTGGGACTCACCCAAGTTCCTTCTGCTTTCAAACCCCAGGGTGGGAGAGTAGGGTGGCAGTGGTCTGCTGGTTGTCACCTTTTATTTTTAAATTTCATGGAGCGCAAAGGAGGGACAGGGCAGAGGCTGGCATCGTAGCACACTGAGATCAGACGTGGTAGTGAACAATGACCTGGGTGCCGCTCAGGGCTGGGATTGTCTCAGCCACTGTGCTGGTTGAGAGAATTCCCTCCTCCTCCATCGGAACCTGGCAGTTCCACTTCCCCAGACGCTGAGCCCCAAAGCCTCCACCAGTTAGAATGTCCCATGAGGTGCAAGGGGAGTACAAGACATGTCTCCATTGAGAAAATTCAGGAGTTCAGACACCATGGACTTTTATGTTCCTAAATCAGAGGCCTTCAAGGTTAGCCCTACTATAAAATCACTCTCTCTCACTTGCATTCCAGATTGTCTGCTCCAGTGGGAGATATGGAGCCAAAGCCATAGCTTGCCATGTGAAAATAACACGTAGCCACCCCTGCACCTGCACGGGCTGCTCTCGAGGGTCGGGATGGAAAACTTGACCGTAGTCTACAGGCTCTGCAGTTCATAGGAAGAATCTTCTGCACTCCTTCTGGTCTTACTGCCCAAGTCGAGCCTGCAGGCCCTTAGGTAGGGTCATCAGCTTTCTGTTGCTCTGCCATGTGGGCCAGCACCTGTTTTACATTTGACTCCTCAGTGCCTACTTCCAGGTGGATTCTCCCCAGAATTCAGACTTTTCCTTGTAAATACCAGACGCTCTGATCATGCCAGGCCCATTTTCCATCCTGGCAATGACCAGAGCCCATGTTCTCTGTGGGCAAGTCCCTGAGAGTCTCTGTTTCTTTCTCCCCAAGGCAGGAGGCCAAGGGTCACTCATGCTTTATCTTCTCCCACCTGACCTGCTTCCCTTGCTGGAATAAGAGTTGATGTGTTGATAAATAAATGTATGCAGTATGTGGTCACCTGCCGCCCTGGACGACTTTGGGGTTGGAGTCTGATCCTTCCTGTGGAGTGTTTTTGGTGGACATTCAGCCACAGAGCTCCTACTGGCAAGATGGCGCCTTGGTGTAAAAGACAGAAGGGCCCCCAGGGGGTAGCAGACAGTTTGCAGGCGCCCCCCACCCAGGGCAATGGATTCCCCAGGCTGTGCTGGGCTCAGCCTCATTCTCCTTGGCAGCCCCTGTTTGTATTGCCACGGATGGGTCCAGGAGCCCGACAGCAAGGATATCACCCACCGTTATTTGGCTCATCCAATTCGAGGCATGTGGGACCCGGGCACCTGCCAGCAGTGACACATGCCTGAGATCCTCCTGTAGGCCAGGTTTCCTGCCAGTGCTGGGAGCCTGGAGCGGGTGTCGGCTAGGGTTTCCTCCGTCCTCGTTCCTACCCCCCGGCTCCCAGACCATCCATCAGCCCACAGCTCACCTGTGAAACCCAAGGCTGGGAACTGCGGCGCTATTCTGTTACAAAATCAAGATTTATCGGAACATGACAGGCCTGGAGGGGTTTTATGACATGCATGGCGCCAATCCCTCCTCTTGACCTATTAGTCCCGGGTGGGGCAGGGCATTTTATGACTGCCGACACCACTCCATCTGCTCCTGGACTCCCAGCATTTTGACAGCGAGGACAAAATGTCCAGCCTGGGCCAGGCCCCTTGGGCTGGATTATCACTTCAGCAGTGAGGGCTCAGCCCCTTCCCCTTGGAAAAAGACTTCAAGTCCTGCTCCCCGCACCCCAGCTCAGCCTGGTGTGAATGAAATTCAAATCGAGCTCTGACAGCCCCATGAATTGTCTGTTTTCCAGCCTGCCTCCCGCTCTTTCATCTTCACGGCAGAAACGGTGAAATAATCCGTTCCCATCTCTACAAAGGCCCCACCACACCCCAGTTGCCTGTGTCTCAAGAGAAACGTGGTGTGGGGACCATTTGGAGCCTCTTTACAAACAACGTCGCCACATCCTGAGACTGCCTGGGAATTGCCGTCCAACAAGGTAGGGAGGGACCCCGGGGGTGACAAGGACACTGGGCCAGCTCTTCTAATGATTTAAAGAGTTAAGTCGTGTTTACATGAAATGGAACCCGTCAGGAAATTGGAAGCTCTCGGCCTCACTGTGAGCTCTGCCGAGTCCAATGCTATTCCCCCGCTGCGTGTCCACCCTGGGCTCAGAGCTGCGATGGCTTTTATTTTATTAGAGGGACCGGATTGCTTTCTGTCTACTTGGTGTGCTCCTTCTTTCTCAGCCTGACTCCTGGCTCTGGGATGGGGGAGCTGAGAGACGTTCGATGTTCAGAAACGGAGGCTGAAAAGGGCTTCTCTTGGGTGGGTAGACGAGGCAGCACCCCTGAAGGTTGCTTCCGGCTGAGAAGGGTCATGGCCAGAGGGTGATGCTGGCCGCTGTGTGCTGAGACCAGGGTGGGAAGAGAGTGTGTGTGGGGCGAGGAGTAATGCCAGCCATTGATATTCCTGGCAGCTCGTGGTGCCCTGGCCTGGGCTTATCATTTTCGGAATCCGGTGCAGGGGGGACTGTGTGATTCTGGTTTTGCTGATGAGGCTGTTGTGCTACGGACTCACTCAGTGTAAAAAAGATGGTCTGCAGCAGGGCTGAGGAGGGAATCCAGCTGATGCCAACCTTGTTCCCAGGAGGAAACAGCTCTGGCCTGCTGATGACAATATAGTCTTCAATTGCCCCGGACAGCTCAATCACCTCTGGCAAGTACAGCCAACCCCTGAACTTCACGTCACCCCCCTGAGCCTTGGGGTCACATCTGCCCAATCGGGAGAGACTCACAGCACTAACCTCACGTTCACAAGACGCTGCAGGTAATGTGCTTGGTGATATGTGCAGTAAGGAGCCGCTAGATGTTTGCCCCATAGGGAGAGCCACCAGGGGGTCGTCATTGCTGCCATTTCCCAGGTCTCCAACTGCACCTCTGGAGAGCCCAGGGACCAGGTGAGCCAGAGGCCAGATCTCAGGCCTTACCTGGGCATGGGCTGTTCCCTTCCTGCATCTGCAGATGCTCCCATGGGCCTGATCACACCATGGCTGTGGTCTGTGGCCTGTGGCCTGTGGACCCCTGTGAGCTGCGGCAGCCTTTGTTGGCCTGCATGGGCTGCATACTTGTGTTTGGAAATGAGTAGTAAGAAAAGCTCGCCCAGCCAGCCTGTCATGATTTCATCCCCAGTGCCCCCTGAAGCCTCCACCAGGAGACCGGCGGGATGCCAGGGTCTACAGAAGTTCACAAAGCTGAACTGGCTGTGACCTGAGCTTCAACTCCAAGGGTGTGCTGGGCTGGCTCCGTCTAAATGGGAAGCCCTTCACCAGGCCCTGCAACCCCGAGGAGACAGCAGAGCTCCGAGGTGCGGCTGACATCACCTCCATGGGCCCCCAAGATAAGAAGGGTGTGTAGAGAGACTCACATGGAGGTCATAGCAGCTCGAATGGAGCCAACTGCGCGCCTGCCTGTCCGACAATGAGCACCACCTGCGCGCCTGCCTGTCCGACAATGAGCACCACCTGCGCGCCTGCCTGTCCGACAATGAGCACCACCTGCGCGCCTGCCTGTCCGACAATGAGCACCACCTGCGCGCCTGCCTGTCCGACAATGAGCACCACCTGCGCGCCTGCCTGTCCGACAATGAGCACCACCTGCGTGCCTGCCTTTCACTCACTGAGCACTACCTGCATGCCTCCCCATCCCACAATGAGCACCACCTGCGTGCCTGCCTGTCCGACAATGAGCACCACCTGCGTGCCTGCCTGTCCGACAATGAGCACCACCTGCGTGCCTGCCTGTCCGACAATGAGCACCACCTGCGCGCCTGCCTGTCCGACAATGAGCAGCACCTGCGTGCCTGCCTGTCCGACAATGAGCACCACCTGCGTGCCTGCCTTTCACTCACTGAGCACTACCTGCATGCCTCCCCATCCCACAATGAGCACCACCTGCGTGCCTGCCTTTCACTCACTGAGCACTACCTGCATGCCTCCCCATCCCACAATGAGCGCCACCTGCGTGCCTGCCTGTCCTCTAGGCTGTTCAGTGACCACCCACAGCTGGACATGGCAGTGCTGCTGAAAGGACATAGAGTCATGGGCATAGCCACTCTGGAGGACAGTCCAAAAGTTTCCCACAAAACTGAGCATGCTCTTGCCGCCCGCTCCAGCTGTCATGATCCTTGGTATTTACCCAAAGAAGTTGTAAACCTCTGTCCACACAAAAACCTGCACACAGATGTGTCACAGTTTTATTCTGATTTTCAAAGCCCAGAGGCAACCCAGATATCCTTCAGCACCAAATGGATAAATACACGGTGGGAGGTGGCCTTGGAATATGATTCAGCAGCAAAAGGAAGAGAGCTGCTAGGCCTTGGGAGGACACAGAGAAGACTGAAATGCCCGTCGCTCGGTGAAAGAAGCCCGTCGGAAAAGGCCACAGGCCGTAGGATCATCTAGATGACATTTCTGAAAAAAGGCAAAACTGTGGAGATAGTGAAAGCATTTGTGGTTTCCAGGGGTGACGGGAGAGAGAGATAAGTAGGTCAAGGGCATTTTTAGGGCGGAGAGACTCGGGGTATGCTAGTGGAATCGTGGGGTCAGGCCATTATGCAATTGTCCAAACTCATAGAATGTCCAACGCCAAGAGTGAGCAACAATGGACTTAATGATAATCCATCAGTATTGGTTCATCATTTGTAACAAATGTGTCACATGATGTTACTAGTAGTGGAAACTGTGTGTGCATGAGAGAGAATGGAAACTCTCTGCAGGTTCTGCTCAATTTCTGTAGGCCCAAAGCTACTCTAAAAATTCCATGAATTTAAAAAATAAGAAGGACACAAACAGTATGTGAACCCTGGAGCCAGACCTTCCCAGTGCGAGCCCCGCCTTCGCCTCCATGATGGTCAGTTTTATGTGACAACTTCAGTCCCCGGTCGTTCAGTCCCACACCTCTGGGTGCTGCTGGCGGGGAGGTAGTTTTGCAGATGTGATGAAGGGGCATGATCAGTCGGCCCTCAGTAAGGGAGACTGCTTTAGATGACCTGGGTGGGCTTGGGTGGGTCAGCTGGGAGGCCTTGAGAGCCAGGCTGAGGCTTTGCTTTCCTGAGGAAGAAGAAACCCCACCTGTGGGCAGCCTCACCCCTGCCCGCCCCTTGAGGTGAGCACCCTGCAGACGCTGGACCTGCCCAGCTGGCCCCACCACTGTGAAGCCCACCCTGGCAGTAAATCTCTTACGATGCGTCTTCAACCGACTCTGCATCTCTGCTAGGAACCTAACTGATTCAGCCACGTAACAGCTGTGTGACCTAGGGCAAGTTATTTACCCTCAGTTACCTTATCTGTAGAATGGGGTTAATAATAGTACTTGCCTCTGTGCTCGCTGGGACTCTAACACAGTCCTCTAGATGGGAAAATAGTTTCCACTACTGGTAACAGCGTGTGGTACCTTTGCTACAAGTGATGAACCAATATTGATGGATTAAGTCCATCGTCCTCTAGATGGGGACTGTATTTGTCCATTCTCACACTGCTAATAAAGACATACCCGAGACTGGGTAATTTATAAAGAAAAGAGGTTTAAGGGACTCACAGTTCCTCATGGCTGGGGAGGCCTCACAATTACTGGAGAAGGTGAAGGAAGGATAAAATCATGTCTTACATGGTGGCAGGCAAGAGAGCGTATGCAGGGGAACACCCTTATAAAACCATCAGATCTTGTGAGACTTATTCACTATCACAAGAACAGAACAGGAAAAACTTGCCCCATGATTCAATTATCTCCCATCAGTTCCCTCCCTTGACACCTCGGAATTACTGCAATTCAAGGTGAGATTTGGGTGGAGACACAGAGCCAAACCATATTGCAGATGAAGTGAGTTACCACAAGTCAGGCAGTGAGAATGACTGGCACAGAGTGGGTGTAACTATTGGGATTCCTGCTTTACCGAGGAAGAAACCGAGGCTAAGGAAAGGTCTGTACCTCGCATCATGGCACAGAAGTGGCCGAGTCAGTGTGGGATGCGGAGATCTGTCGTGGCACCTGCAGCCCAAATCATGCTCACACCCTGCTAGTGGAGGCACTAGCAGGCAATACTGATGGCATTCGTAGCCAGAAGGGTCTCAGATGACCTATATATTCAGTTCGAAGTCCCTGTCCTACAACAGAGGAAACCGGAGCTCAGGAAAGTGGTTGGCTCATGAAATATTCAAAGCCTGGGACTGTAAGGTCAGGGTCATTGGGCTTCACAGGGCCAGGCAGGAGATGGAGCCAGAGGAGCCAAATTGTGGCTGGGCATGGCAGGCTGTGCCTGGTCAGCTGCCCACTCGGCCCTGGGTGGGACCCCGGCACTCACGTCCTCGCAGCTGATGCACCTTGTCTTCCCCAGGACACCGGGATCTTCCCAGGGGCTTTTAATGGAGACAACAGAGGACCCAGCAGCTCCCTCCCTGCTTGGAGCAGCAGATTTTTCACATTCCTCCTTGACTTGGCACAGCCAGGACACTGTCCCTTAAAAAAATTAATAAATCTGGTATTTGAAAAAAAAAAATCACAGGCTTCCTCTCCTGGACTCATTTCCTGTGGTGTTTCCCTGGCCTAATCGAAACCTGACAGGCTGCCGTGTGGAGGAAGCCAGACGCCCCTGCATCAGGGCAGAGTTCAGCGTGGAGAATGGTGTTTTTGTTCAGGGAAGCGGGAAGAGGTGACGGAGAGGGGGCTTCCCCCACTGAAATCTAAAAGCAAAGAGAAGGGCCAGGAGGCAAACGTCCTAGATGTTGGACTCCACCCCTGAGGTGGTGGATAATACCAGGGTGGCAGCACCCATAGATGGGCCACTTCTGAGGGGTTCTTTTTCTCCTCCTCAGCTTGGAGGGACCATCAGAGCTTTTGGGGGAGAAGTGACTATCTCCCACACACTCCTACCAGGGCAGACAGCAGCAAAGGAACAAGCTGATTCAAGAACCCCTCGTCACCCTCATGGGGCTGAATGGGAACAAGCCGACCGTCAGCAAGGATGCCAAGCTCACCACAGGCATTCTGGAGGGGAGCAGCCATTTATGGAGGTCCACCCCCTGCCCCCATGAATGGTGAAATTGGCCAACACCTTGTAGACATAATCATAGCTAATAGGCATCAAGCATTGACTGTGCAGCGGGCATGGTGTTCCGCACTCTGCTGCATCATCTTGGTTAATCCACAAAACAATCTTAGGAGGTAGAAGAAAGGATGGCTGCTGCCCTGTTAGGGAGGGAGAGCTTGGAAACATCACGCCACAAGGCCATGACACGTCCAGGCCCACACGTTGAGCTCATGCTCTGCTCATGGCTGAAGGAAAAAGGCACTGGGCTTGAGCCATTGGGCTTGATGGTTAAAAGCAATCGTTGATGACTGAGTATGAACCACATGATCCCTGAAGGCTTGAACAAGTACTTTTCACTAGAGTCATAAGTGGGCAGTGTGTGTATGAACAGGTGCCCCAACTCATTACTCACTGGGGGAATAAGCATTAAAGCCACAACAAGGTAATGCTACCTGCCCGGTACAATGACTGAAATGGAAGAGACTGGGAATGCCCTGTGTTGGTGACAGCTCACGCCTGGCCGGTGGCATGTGAACTGGCCTACTCCGGAGAACCATGTGATGAGAACTATGGCTTCATCGTCTCTGTATCCCCAGTGCCTGGCACATGGTGGATGCTTAATAAAGGTCTACTACAGCTCCATGTCCTCCTATCGTAGGATCCAACATATGCAGCCCAGAGAAATGAATAACATCCACCAACCATATATGCATTCATAACTGCTTCATTCATCATCACCCCAAGCCAGAAAATACCAAGTATTCATCCATGTAGGATGCATAAATAATCAAAGCGTCTCCATATAATGGAGCACACTCACAGCATTGAAGAAGAGTGGAGTACTGCTATCCAAGACATGGGTGACTCTCACACACTAATGATGAGTGAAGGAATCTACCACGCTAAGGAAAAGAGCACACACCATATGTCCCTTTATATGAAGAGGGAGGGCAGGCAACACCAGTCTCTGATGGTGGAGCTCAGGACAGCAGTCATCCTTGGGAGATGTTGGTTGGGAAGCGGTGCGGGAGGGTTTTCCAGGGTACTGGAAAACATTCTATTTCATGTGGGTAGTAGTTACACTGTACATATGTGAAAATTATGGTATATTCATGTATGTATGTATGTATGTATGTATATAGTTGCGCTTTAGGTTCTGGAGTACATGTGAAGAACATGCAGGATTGTTGCATAGGTATATACATGGCGATGTGGTTTGCTGCCTCCATCCCCATCACCTTTATCTGGCATTTCTCCCCATGTTATCCCTCCCCAATTCCCTACCCCTCACTGTCCCTCCCCTATTCCTCCCCAACAGATCTCAGTGTGTGATGCTCCCCTCCCTTTGTCCATGTGTTCTCATTGTTCAACATCCACCTATGAACGAGAACATGTGGTGTTTGATTTTCTATTCTTGTGTCGGTTTGCTGAGAATGATGGTTTCCAGGTTCATCCATGTACCTACAAAGGACATGAACTCATCATTTTTTTATGGCCGCCTAGTATTCCATGGTGTATATGTGCTACATTTTCCTGTCCAGTCTATCATCAATGGGCATTTGGGTTGGTTCCTAGTCTTTGCTATTGTAAACAGTGCTGCAGTGAACATTCGTGTGCATGTGTCCTTATAATAGAATGATTTATAATCCTTTGGATATATACCCAGTAATGGGATTGCTGGGTCAAATGGAATTTCTATTTCAAGGTCCTTGAGGAATCGCCACACTGTCTTCCACAGTGGTTGAACTAATTTACACTCCCACCAGCAGTGTAAAAGTGTTTCTATTTCTCTACATCCTCTCCACCATCTGTTTTCTCCAGACTTTTTAAATGATTGCCATTCTAACTGACATGAGATGGTATCTCAATGTAGTTTTGATTTGCATTTCTCTAATGTCCAGTGATGATGAGCATTTTTTCCTATGTTTGTTGGCCTCATGTATGTCTTCTTTTGAAAAGTGTCTGTTCATATCCTTTGCCCACTTTTGAATGGGGTTGTCTTTTTCTTGTAAATCTGTTTTAGTTCTTTGTAGATTCTAGATATTAGTCCTTTGTCAGATGGGCAGATTGCAAAAAATTTTTCCCATTCTGTTGGTTGCCAGTTCACTCTAATGATTGTTTCTTTTGCTGTGCAGAAGCTCTGGAGTTTAATTAGATCCTGTTTGTCTATTTTGGCTTTTGTTGCCAATGCTTTTGGTGTTTTAGTCATGAAGTCCTTGCCTACTCCTATGTCCTGGATAGTTTTGCCTAGATTTTCTTCTAGGATTTTTATGGTATTATGTCTTATGTTTAAGTCTTTAATACATCTGGAATTAATTTTAGTGTAAGGTGTCAGGAAGGGGTCCAGTTTCTGCTTTCTGCACATGGCTAGCCAATTTTCCCAACACCATCTGTTAAACAGGGATCCTTTCCCCATTGCTTGTTTTTGTCAGGTTTGTCAAAGATCAGATGGTTGTAGATGTGTGGCATT
Organism: Callithrix jacchus; assembly: GCF_049354715.1. Classification (NCBI taxonomy): domain Eukaryota; kingdom Metazoa; phylum Chordata; class Mammalia; order Primates; family Cebidae; genus Callithrix; species Callithrix jacchus. The sequence continues at coordinate 44,539,200 of NC_133521.1, read as the reverse complement.
GCCTCCGAGACCTCTGTTCTGTCCCATTGGTCTATATTTCTGTTTTGGTCCAGTACCATGCTGTTTTGATGACTGTAGCCTTGTAGAATAGTTTGAAGTCAGGTAGCATGTTGCCTCCAGCTTTGTTCTTTTTGCTTAGAATTGACTTGGCTATGTGGGCTCTCTTTTGGTTCCATATGAAGTTTAAGGTTGTTTTTTCCAGTTCTGTGAAGAGGGTCATAGGTAGCTTAATGGGGATAGCATTGAATCTATAAGTTACTTTGGGCAATATGGCCATTTTCACAATATTTAGTCTTCCTAACCATGAGCATGGAATATTTTTCCATCTGTTTGTGTCCTCTGTTATTTCCTGGAGCAGTGGTTTGTAGTTCTCCTTGAAGAGGTCCTTTACATCCTTTGTTAGTTGTATTCTTAGGTATTTTATTCTCTTTGTAGCAATTGTGAATGGCAGTTCGTTCTTGATTTGGCTCTGTTTAAGTCTGTTATTGGTGTATAAGAATGCTTGTGATTTTTTGCACATTGATTTTGTATCCTGAGACTTTGCTGAAGTTGCTTATCAGTTTCAGGAGATTTGGGGCTGAGACAGTGGGGTCTTCTAAATATACAATCATGTCATCTGCAAATAGAGACAATTTGACTTCCTCCTTTCCTAATTGAATACCCTTTATTTCTTTTTCTTGCCTGATTGCTCTGGCTAGAACTTCCAGTACTATATTGAATAGGAGTGGTGAGAGAGGGCATCCTTGTCTAGTGCCAGATTTCAAAGGGAATGCTTTCAGTTTCTGCCCATTCAGTATGAAATTGGCTGTGGGTTTGTTGTAAATTGCTTTTATTATTTTGAGATACATTCCATCAATACCTAGTTTACTGAGAGTTTTTAGCATAAAGGGCTGTTGAATTTTGTTGAAGGCCTTCTCTGCATCTATTGAGATAATCATGTTGTTTTTGTCTGTGGTTGTGTGTGATGAATGACATTTATAGACTTGAGTATGTTGAACCAGCCTTGCATCCCTGGGATGAATCCTACTTGATCATGATGGATAAGCTTTTTAATGTGCTGTTGCAGTCGGTTTGCCAGTATTTTATTGAAGATTTTTGCATCTATGTTCAACATGGATATTGGCCTGAAGTTTTCTTTTCTTGTCGAGTCTCTGCCGGGTTTTGGTATCAGGATGATGTTGGTCTCATAAAATGATTTGGGAAGGATTCCCTCTTTTTGAATTGTTTAGAATAGTTACAGAAGAAGTGGTACCAGCTCCTCTTTATATGTCTGGTAGAATTTGGCTGTGAACCCGTCTGGACCTGGGCTTTTTTGGGTGGTAGGCTACTAATTGCTGCCTCAACTTCTGCCCTTGTTATTGGTCTATTCAGGGTTTTGACTTCTTCCTGGTTTAGGCTTGGGAGGGTGCAAGTGTCCAGGAATTTATGCATTTCTTCCAGGTTTACTGGTTTATGTGCATAGAGTTGTTTGTAATAATCTCTGATGATGGTTTGAATTTCTGTGGAATCTGTGGTGATATCCCCTTCATCATTTTTTATTGCATCTATTTAATTATTCTCTCTTTTCTACTTTATTAATCTGGCTAGTGGCCTATTTTGTTGATCTTTTCAAAAAATCAGCTCCTAGATTTATTGATTTTTGGAAGGGTTTTTGGTGTCTCTATATCCTTCAGTTCTGCTCTGATCTTAGTTATTTCTTGTCTTCTGCTAGCTTTTGAGTTTTTTGATCTTGCTCCTCTAGCTCTTTCAATTTTGATAATAGGGTTTCAATTTTAGATCTTTCCTTGCTTCCTGTGTGGGCATTTATTGCTTTAAAGTTTCCTCTAGACACTGCTTTAAGTGTGTCCCAGAGCTTTTGGTACATTGTGTCTTCATTCTAGTTGGTTTCAAAGAACATCTTTATTTCTGCCTTCATTTCATTGTTTATTCAGTCAACATTCAAGAGCCAGTTGTTCAGTTTCCATGAAGTCTTGAGGTTCTGAGTTAGTTTCTTAATCCTGAGTTCTAATTTGATTGCACTGTGGTCTGAGAGACTGTTTGTTATGATTTCCATTCTTTTGCATTTGCTGAGGAGTGCTTTACTTCCAATTATGTGGTCAGTTTTAGAGTAGGTGTGATGTGGTGCTGAGAAGAATGTATATTCTGTGGCTTTGGGGTGGAGAGTTCTTTAGATGTCTATTAGGTTTGCTTGGTCCAGATCTGAGTTCAAGTCCTGGATATCCTTGTTAATTTTCTGTCTCGTTGATCTGTCTAATGTTGACAGTGGAGTGTTAAAGTCTCCCAGTATTATTGTGTGGGAGTCTAAGTCTCTTTGTAAGTCATTAAGAACTTGCTTTATGTATCTGGGTGCTCCTGTATTGGATGTGTATATATTTAGGATCATTAGCTCTTCTCGTTGCATTGATCATTTTACCATTAGGTAATGCCCTTCTATGTCTCTTCTGATCTTTGTTGGTTTAAAGTCTATTTTATCAGAGACTAGGATTGCAACTCCTGCTTCTTTTTGCTCTCCATTTGCTTGGTAAATCTTCCTCCATCCCTTTATTTTGAGCCTATGTGTATCCTTGCATGTGAGATGGGTTTCCTGGATACAGCACACCGATGGGTTTTGACTTTTTATACAATTTGCCAGTCTGTGTCTTTTGATTGGGGCATTTAGCCCATTTACATTGAAGGTTAATACTGTTATTTGTGAATTTGATCCTGCCATTTTGATGCTAGCTGGTTGTTTTGCCTGTTAGTTGACACAGTTTCTTCCTTGTGTCAATGCTCTTTACCATTTGGTATGTTTTTGGAGTAGCTGGTACTGGTTGTTCCTTTCTATGTTTGGTGCTTCTTTCGGGAGGTCTTGTCAGGCAGGCCTGGTGGTGATGAAATCTCTGAGCAATTGCTTGTTCGTAAAGGATTTTATTTCTCCTTCACTTATGAAGCTTAGTTTGGCTGGATATGAAATTCTAGGTTGAAAGTTCTTTTCTTTAAGGATGTTGAATATTGGCCCCCACTGTCTTCTGACTTGTAGAGTTTCTGCTGAGAGATCACTGTGAGTCTAATGGGCTTCCCTTTGTGGGTAACCCAACCTTCCTCTCTGGCTGCCCTTAGCATTTTTTCCTTCATTTCAAACCTGGTGAATCTCACAATTATGTGCCTTGGGGTTGGTCTTCTTGAGGAATATCTTTGTGGTGGTCTCTGTCTTTCCTGGACTTGAATGTTGGCCTGCCTTGCTAGGTTGGGGAAGTTCTCCTGGATAATATCCTGAAGAGTGTTTTCCGGCTTGGATTCATTCTCTCTGTCACATTTAGGTATACTTATCAAGTGTAGATTAGGTCTTTTCACACAATCCCGTATTTCTTGGAGGCTTTGTTCATTTTTTTTAAATTCTTTTTTCTCTAATCTTGACTTGTTTTATTTCATTAAGTTGATCTTCAATCTCTGATATCCTTTCTTCTGCTTGGTCGATTCAGCTATTGAAACTTGTGTATGCTTTGCAAAGTTCTAGTGTTAGGTTTTTCAGCTCCATCAATTCATTTATATTCCTCTCTAAGCTGTTTATTCTGTTAGCATTTCATCAAAACTTTTTTCAAGGTTCTTAGTTTCTTTGCATTGGGTTAGAACATATTCTTTTAGCTCAGAGAAGTTTCTTATTACCCACCTTCTGAAGCCTGTTTCTGTCAATTCATCAGACTCATTCCCATCCAGCCTTGTTCTCTTGCCTGTGAGGAGTTGTGATCCCTTGGAGGAGGAGAGGCATTCTGGTTTTGGGTGTTTTCATCCTTTTTATGCTGGTTTCTTCCCATCTTTGTGGATTTATCTCCCTGTGGTGTTTGTAGTTGGTGACTTTCAGATGGGGTCTCTGAGTGGATGTCCTGTTTGTTGATGATGAAGTTAAATTTTTCTGTTTCTTAGTTTTCCTTCTAACAGTCAGGCCCCTCTGCTATAGGACTGCTGGAGGTCCACTCCAGACCCTGCTTGCCTGGGGATCACCTGCAGGGGCTGCAGAACAGTAAGGGTTGCTGCCAGTTTCTTCTTCTGTTATCTTTGTCCTGGAAGGACACCCGCCAGATGTCAGCCTCAGCTCCTTTATGAGGTGTCTCTTTGGATATACAGGGGTCAGGGAGCTGCTTGAGGAGATAGTCTGTCCCTTATAGGGGCTCAAGTGCTGAGCTGTGAGCTCCATTGTTTCATTCAGAGCTGCTGGGCAGGTACATTCAAGTCTGCTGCAATAGAGCTCATAACCACCTCTTTTCCCCATGTGCTCTGTCCTGGGAAAGTGGGGCTTTATAAGTTCCTGATGTGCTGCTGCCTTTTTCCAGAGATGTCCTGCCTAGCAAGGAGGCAGCCTAGTCACAGTCTGCCAGCAGAGGCGTTGCTGAGCTGCCATGGGCTCTGCCCAGCTGCTGTGTGAACTTCCTTGCAGCTTTATTTATAGGGGTATAGTTAGGTATAGTTAGAACTGCCTTGGTAATGGTGGTCTGCCTCAGTAATGGCAGATTGCCTTGGTAATGACAGACTGCCTCGGTAATAGTGGACTGCCTTGGTAGTGGTGACTGCCTTGGTAATGGTGGATGCTCTTACCCCCACAGAGATAGACTGTCCTGGGTCCAGCTGTGCATGCTGTGAAACTCTCAATCCAGAGCATTTCAGATTGTTGGTCTTTGTCCGGGTGGGACCAGCCGAGCCAGATCACCTGGCTTCCTGTTTCAGCCACCTTTTTTTCAGTTGAATGGGTGACTCTGTCTCCCAGGCATTCCAGTTGCCAGTTGAAACAGTGCCCAGATTTGTGTAAGTTTTTGTGCGGGGATTTGTTGCGCTGGCTGAAATAGCCATGCTGGAGACTTGTGGCACTTTTCTGCCTGGGAAACTCCTGGTCTGTGGCAGTAAAAATTCATGTGGAAATGCGGTGATCACTCACCCTCTGCATTTTTGCTGGGGACTGCAATCCAGAGCTGTTCCTATTCGGACATCTTGGATCGTCCCTAGGTGTATTCTTAATAGTTGTGTTCTTTACTATGTATTTATAATGTTCCAACTAAAATTAGGGAAATGACACAGGTACCGCCCTCAACTGAGTTACAGCTTAGCTGGGGTGATTGGCACACTCTAGGAAGTTCAGATAAGGAATGTGTCAGTAGAAACTGGGATGGGACAGGAAGGTGCCACTGAAACCTAAGTTAGGAGACTCCAGAGTCACCATCAGGCTGCTATTGGTTCAGGAGGGCATCTCTACCTTCACATAGTATTTCCAAGGTACGTGTCAAGGTGTGTGCATGTATTTGGGTGTCTCTCTTTCCCTCTCTCTCCCTACACCCCCCATCTCTGTGTGTTGGGGGTGGGGATTTGAGGTTTTATATACGTGCACCAAATACAAAAAGTTTAACAACTTCACTGGCGTTGTTACCACCCATGGTCTACGTATGCAAGGCAATTGTTCAGTGGTCCTTGTTTCTCCTAAATGCCTAAATCTACTGTTAGATCTCCAACCATGTCAGTGTATATTTAGGCAGAGGGAAAAAAGGGAACTTCCTCCTGGGGGCAGGTCTGTGAAGGCAGTCATGGGATGATGTGGCCGTGACATTCACACTGCCCTTGTCACATCTGTGGGCAGCGAGAGCCTTTGGAACGGTCCTGAGCTTGTTATCTCTCAGCAGTAACTCTTCCCGGCTAGCTCTCTCAGGAGTCCTTTGTAAAATAACCACACAAAATGTTGCCATGAAGGAGGGTGGGTTGTGGGTTGATTATTGGCTAGACTTGGAATGATCCGTCTGTCTTAACAGTTCAGAGCAAGTCAGATGAGAAATGGGAAGCTACAACGTGTGGAGGAGGCAAATAAAGTAATAATGAGAAGATCACCTTTACTCCTTTTTTTTTTTTTTTTTTGAGACGGAGTCTTGTTCTGTCATTGAGGCTGGAGTGCAGTGGCACGAGTTTGGCTCATTGCAACCTCCACCTCCTAGGTTCAAGCAATTCTTCTGCCTCAGCCTCCTGAGTAGCTGAGATAACAGGCGTGCTACACCATGCCTGGCTAATTTTTGTATTTTTAGAAGAGATGGGGTTTCACCATGTTGGTCAGACTGGTCTTGAACTCCTGACCTTGTGATCTGCCTGCCTCAGCCTCCCAAGGTGTTGGGATTACAGACGTGAGCCACTGCGCCTGGCCTACTCTATCTTTCAAAGGAACCATCAATTTGTTTCAAAAGTAACGTCAGCTGCCTTTGTACTTGATGTGTCAGCAATACCTGTGAAATGTGCTGTGAGTAGACAGTACTTCCTGTAGAAGGCACACACCACACAGATGTTGGCTTGTGGATGGACATCGTGTTAGTGAACGGACACTGTTTGAAAAGGTTGAAATCCACATACATAATTCAAGGAATGTTTTAGAGACAAGGTTGGTTGTGCCTCAGGAGTACTTCTGCCTGAATTATGGTAATGATAAAATTATATTACATTTATTGATATGCATGACTCTGTTCAATGGAATGATAAAACCCTTAAAAGCAATACCTATGGCTTAATCAGCTGTGTCTCCCCAGTGACTGGCACCTGCTAGTTGCTTAATAAATATTTAGTGAAAAGTTGAATAAGTGAGTGAGTGTGAGTGACTGAATGTGCTCCCGGGAAACACAGCATTTTCAGGATTTGGAAAAATGAGCATAGTGACGGCACTGCCTTGGGTTTATTGTGAGAGCCAGGTGAGATCCCGCTTGTGCACTGGTTGCAGGGCAGGGTGATGACGAGAATGGGCGGGAGAGAAACAGGGCAAATAATTCACCTTGTTACGTTCACTAATGAATCAATGTTGAGGTTGGAATTCAGTTCCCAGCCCTAATTCTGGAGCTGTTTCTCTAGAAGCCTGAGACAAATGAGGGGCCTCCGGCCTCCGCAGTGGAACTCCATGTGAACTCACCCCAGTGGGCTGGGGTCAAACTCTGGGCAGTGGACTGGCTCATTAAACAAATGACCTAATTTAGTGCTTAAGACACCCAAAATTTACAAGACTAATTTGTCAAGTCATCCAGAACAACCAAACCACAAATGGTTAGTCTCGTAGGTTTTAATGGAATCACAGGCAACATTCAAATCGCCACTCAGTGAAAGGTTAAGTTAAAGTGGAATTGACAATGTAGTCTTCAGAGCACTGCAGAGATTTTATGGGCTGGTATAAATCTCTTGGCCAACTCTTTCATCTTGTCCTTTCCATTTTTAGCACCTCTCAAGGAGAATGGTTTATGGAACTTGGGAGCAGGAAGCAGGAAGTAGGAAACAGGAAGTAGAACGGTTCTCCTTCACATGTGGTCACTGATAAGCACACGAAGTTATCTTTGGAGGGCAATGGTGACAGGGATTGTCCTATTTGCTGGCTTTCAATGGGGACTCAATGAAGGAAGGGTATTTGTCGATGGAAACAAGATGGTTTGGCATGAAAAGGCTACAGAAACATAAAGGGATGGAATAAAATGTGGTCCCATAGAAAGCTGTTATTTCATTCACTCCTGAAATCAACACCTCTATAATTGCACCTCCTTCTGTAACTAAGGTGATGTTTGTCATTTTGCTTCAGAGCAACAAGGAAGGAGCCCTCACAGAGCTTGTGTGTTTGGCTGGTTCAGGAAAGACAATGGAAGCAGTTATCCAAGGCCGTGTTCCTGGGGCTCTGTTCTACCTCCCATCATCTGGACAGCTGTCTGTTTACACGGGCAGGGCTGCAAAGCTTCCAACTTAAAGATCCATCTGGTTCTTACATCAACCTAACCCGTAACCTTAAGGAGCAAGCCCAAACACACCAGGGACATTTGAAAATTTAGGAACGAGCGTGTTTATATTGTATTTGCATTAATGCTTCCTAGAGTTTATTTTCAAAGTGAAGAAAGAACAATGCATAGTAGGCTATTAAACCCAAACATAATCAGTTTAAAGTTAGGGGCATGCTCCTAAGAATATTTTTCTCCTGTTTTGAAGGGTCCACTTGAGGAGGGAGTTGGGGGGGGTGTGCAGTGAGGAACCCAGGGCAGGGGAGGGGGGTGGAAGGACTGTTCTGAATTCTCCTCAGGGTTTGGCCGGCCCCTGCGGGCCACTGCTGTTTGTCATATGGAATGGATTAGGCCTTCGCTCTCACACTGTCAACTTGGGTGTTCTGCACACAGGCTGTTTTTGCTGGGGTCTTGGTTTTGCTTTTTATAACGGCAGGAAGTGCCCCTCTCGGACCACATGTGAAATCGTGTGGGAACGGCTGGGAGGGGTGGGGGCCTGGAGAGGAGGTGAGTGGGGTGTGGGGTTGGAAAACCTCCTCACATCTATGGCAGTGTGGGTGGAAGCCCGGGAGGGAAGATGCTCACTGGCCAATTTAACTTTATGGGGTCTCGTTGGCAGGAGGATGGGGAGGTGGATGCTTCCTTGACGAAACCAGCCTGTCCCTAACAGATCTGCCCTCATATTTTACAATCCCACACAGGATCGTGGAGGGGCCATTAAAGCATGAGGGACTGCAGCTGCTGTTTAATTTGTTCTAAATTTCCTGCCGGCCTCACCAGACATGTACAGGAAATGGGCGGTAAATGTTTAATAGGTCATACCTAACCAGACAATTAACGGGTGCTGTCATTTAGAAAATCCCAAACTGTGTGTGTGCATATTATGGGGTGGTACCCAACAGGGGACTGAACAGAATAAGACCCTAGAGTGGTTTAAAGTGTTAGCCTGCCCGGCGCATGGGTCTCAGCGTTGCTAAGCTGGGACTGCGGTATTTCTGCTGCCGGCCGCCTCCTTTCCCTCCAAGAAGGCTGTCCCGGACATTTCTGGGCCTGGTACTCAGCGAGCGAGCGGTGCTTCCTCCTCAGCTGAGGCAAGAGCGTCTGATTCTCTAAGAAGGTGCCTCCCCACCTGCAGCTCTGCTCACCCACCTGTTCTCTTATCGGGTGAGGGGCAGGCAGGAAGCAGACAATGGCAAAGGGCCCATCCATGACAGAGGGCTTGCAGGACATGGCCAGGAGCCAAATGGAGGCTGAAGCGGAGAGGGAATGGTGCTTGTGTGTGGGGGTGTTTGTGTGATTATATGTGTGTTTGGGTGTGCATTTGTGTTGGTGTTTCTGTGTGTTTGTGTGTGTTTGTGCATGTTTGTTTGCTTGCATGTGTGTTTTGTATGTGTGTGTTTGTGTATGTTTGTGTGTATGTGTATGAATTTGTGTTTGTGCTATTTATGGATGTGTATATATTTTTGTGTGTATGTTTGTGTCTGTGTGCCTTCATGAGTTTGTGTGTGTGTGTCTCTGTTTTTGTGTGTATTTGTGTTTGTGTGTGTATTCATGTTTATGTGTGTTTGTATATGTGTGCATTTGCGTGTGCATATGTGTGTGCCTTTCTGTTTGTGCATGTGTTTGTATGTGTGTGCATTTGTGTATGTGTATTTGTGTGTTGTACTCGGGTGGGGGTGGGGCAGGGGTACCTCAGGTCCCCCAGTTTATCCTCCTGGTAGGTGCTGGCAGTATTCCCTCATTAGTCCCTTCATTTTGTCGAAGTACTTTGCCTGATTCATCCCTTCAGCCCTAGGAGTTCTGGGGTAGAATCATTTTCATTTTTATAGAAAACGAGGCACCAACCAGATAGGAACCCTGCCCATGGCCAGAGAACCAGCTGGTAGTAGAGCTGAGATTTTACCCAGAAATCCGACTCCCATCCAAGCTTCATGTCTGATTATTTTGCCCAAGGACAAAAAGACTCTTCCACCCAGCACCAACCTGTTATGATTTTGATTCAGTTTCTCTTGTGCTTTTCTGTGTGGAATATTTTTTCCTATAAAATCAATATTATGTTCTTTATAGTGTTTCAAACTTGCACTTATAATTATTATTATATGGTGATTACTTCCTGTTGTTCACATGCAAAAATATGTTTTTTACTGGCAGCAAATACCTGTGCCTAAGGATACACCCTCAATTATTCAATTAATCCCTTCTTTTGACATTTATCAAACCACAAAGAATTGCACATCCTGTGCATAACTCAGATGATATCTCTGATTATTTTAATACTTTTATAATTAGAATAAAAGAAACATAAATACAAATATAAAAAGGTTCCCAAATCATTGTCAAGGGTGGAGTAAGTGCAGAGAGGATGAAAGAAGGGAACTGCCATCTTTTGGCTCATTTAAGAAGCAAATGAAGCCAGGCTCACACTTGTAATCCTAGCAGTTTGGGAGGCCGAGGTGGGCAGATTGCCTTCACGTCGGGAGTTTGAGACCAGCCTAACCAACATGGAACAACCCCATCTCTACTAAAAATACAAAGTTAGCTGGGTGCTGTGGCCCCTGCATGTAATCCCAGCTACTTGGGAGGCTGAGGCAGGAGAATTGCTTAAGCCTGGGGTTAGGGGCGGGGGGGCAGAGATCTCAGCTTAATGGAGCTTAATGGAGCTGAGATCTCGCCATTACACTCCAGCCTGGGAAACAGGAGCGAAACTCCGTCTCAAAAAAAAAAAAAAAAAAAGGAAGGAAAGGAAATGGACTTCTTGCTGTGGCCATGTGGGCTTGGAAGAAGAAGGACTGGGGCTGGATTTGGTCATCTCTACCAGGCATAGCTGGGTTCTCCCCTGGGCAGTTCCATCGGTTGATTATCCAACAAGTGGTCTTGAATATTCTCAGAAATGTAGACTGCACCAAATGGGAAAAGGCTAGAAGAGAAACGCCAGGATCCATGGTGGGTGAGCCCGTGTTAAGTGATGGCCCATTCATTCACTCATTCATTCGTTCCTTCTGTTCATGTGTCCACTGGCTCCTTCTGAGGGTCTGCTCATTCCTACAGATAAAAGATGAATGAAATCTATTCAGTTACTGCTACGAGGGAGCCAGTTACCCAGCCCCTGGCTGCCCAAAGCTGGTCACTGCAGCAGTGACGTCACCTGGTGCCTGTTAGAGGTGCCCGATCTCAGGCTCATCCAGACCCACGGTATCAGAACCTGCACTTCAACACGGTCCAGGGAGTCACGATCTCAGGCTCATCCAGACCCACAGTATCAGAACCTGCACTTCAACACGGTCTAGGGATCCACGATCTCAGGCTCACCCAGACCCATGGGATCAGAACCTGCACTTCAACACAGTCCAGGGATCCACGATCTCAGGCTCACCCAGATCCATGGGATCAGAACCTGCACTTCAACACGGTCCAGGAATCCACGATCTCAGGCTCATCCAGACCCACGGTATCAGAACCTGCACTTCAACACGGTCCAGGGATCCACGATCTCAGGCTCATCCAGACCCACGGTATCAGAACCTGCACTTCAACACGGTCCAGGGATCCACGATCTCAGGCTCACCCAGACCCATGGGATCAGAACCTGCACTTCAACACGGTCTAGGGATCCACGATCTCAGGCTCACCCAGACCCACGGTATCAGAACCTGCACTTCAACACGGTCCAGGGACTCACGATCTCAGGCTCACCCAGACCCACGGTATCAGAACCTGCACTTCAACACGGTCCAGGGATCCATGATCTCAGGCTCATCCAGACCCACGGTATCAGAACCTGCACTTCAACACGGTCCAGGGACTCACGATCTCAGGCTCACCCAGACCCACGGTATCAGAACCTGCACTTCAACACGGTCCAGGGATCCATGATCTCAGGCTCATCCAGACCCACGGTATCAGAACCTGCACTTCAACACGGTCCAGGGACTCACGATCTCAGGCTCACCCAGACCCACGGTATCAGAACCTGCACTTCAACACGGTCCAGGGATCCATGATCTCAGGCTCATCCAGACCCACGGTATCAGAACCTGCACTTCAACACGGTCCAGGGACTCACGATCTCAGGCTCACCCAGACCCACGGTATCAGAACCTGCACTTCAACATGGTCCAGGGATCCACGATCTCAGGCTCACCCAGACCCACGGTATCAGAACCTGCACTTCAACACGGTCCAGGGAGTCATGATCTCAGGCTCATCCAGACCCATGGGATCAGAACCTGCACTTCAACACGGTCCAGGGACTCACGATCTCAGGCTCACCCAGACCCACGGGATCAGAACCTGCACTTCAACACGGTCCAGGGATCCACGATCTCAGGCTCACCCAGACCCACGGTATCAGAACCTGCACTTCAACACGGTCCAGGGATCCACGATCTCAGGCTCACCCAGACCCACGGTATCAGAACCTGCACTTCAACACGGTCCAGGGATCCAGGATCTCAGGCTCACCCAGACCCACGGTATCAGAACCTGCACTTCAACACGGTCCAGGGATCCAGGATCTCAGGCTCATCCAGACCCACAGTATCAGAACCTGCACTTCAACACGGTCCAGGGATCCACGATCTCAGGCTCACCCAGACCCACGGTATCAGAACCTGCACTTCAACACGGTCCAGGGACTCACGATCTCAGGCTCACCCAGACCCACGGGATCAGAACCTGCACTTCAACACGGTCCAGGGATCCAGGATCTCAGGCTCATCCAGACCCACGGTATCAGAACCTGCACTTCAACATGGTCCAGGGACTCACGATCTCAGGCTCACCCAGACCCACGGTATCAGAACCTGCACTTCAACACGGTCCAGGGAGTCATGATCTCAGGCTCATCCAGACCCATGGTATCAGAACCTGCACTTCAACACGGTCCAGGGATCCACGATCTCAGGCTCACCCAGACCCACGGTATCAGAACCTGCACTTCAACACGGTCCAGGGATCCACGATCTCAGGCTCACCCAGACCCATGGGATCAGAACCTGCACTTCAGCACGGTCCAGGGACTCACAATCTCAGGCCTGCCGAGATCCATGGGATCAGAACCTGCACTTTAGCACGGTCCAGGGATTCATGATCTCAGGCCTGCCAAGATCCTGCAGGGATCAGAACCTGCACTTCAACATGGTCCAGGGACTCTCGTACAAGCGGAGCTTAAGCCCCAGCTGGAAGTTTTCACCCTGAGACCTCAAGTCAGATTTCTCTATCGCTTTTCTGCCTCCTATAAAACACAACACAAAGGAAATGTGTGATAAGGAGTATGTTAGAATGTCACTATGGCTGTGTCCCTGACTGAACTGGATCAGCATTGAGGGTAGGGCTACCCCTGTCCAGCCTAACATCTGGCTCACAGAAAGCCCCCTGATACATGCATATTGACATAAAATCAGCTGGGAGTGCTGCAGACATATACTGTTCTTCCACAAAAGAACCCACAGTCACCTTAGACCCAAGCGATTCTTTGAATCCTCTTCAGACGTTGTGAGAACTCTAGCTCTTCGGCCAAAGGCCTGTGATGCAGTGGCCAGTTCCTTATGAAGCTCTCGGAGCTGACCCGACCCGTCAACACCACCTCTGCATTCACTGCCAACCTTTGACAATGAGAGATTGCCTTCATGGCTCTTGGTTTGATTGGCTTTGTAAAATTTAGGGCTGGAGGGAGGGTGACTACCCTGGTTTTCCTGGGTCGTGGGACTTCTAGTGAAAATACTAGGAAAGATCCAGGCAAACAGGGCTGTCGGCCACCCTAGACAGAAGAAATCGGTGGGACCCCAGGTCTTATGCTCCGATCTTAGAGCTGCAGGTGCTGAGGCCTGGACGTGCCCGGGGACTTCTCCAGGGCTCTGCAGCTGGTCAGAGTGTAAATCAAAGTGCCCCCAGCCCTCTCACCTTCCATGGCATCGAGCCTTGACGATCCCATTCAAATATCTGGCGAGAAGTTGCTGCACTGCTCACCAGGAACCCTCAGCTCCCATCCTCCCTATGTTACCTGCATGAAGTTCAAGGCGAATGGAGTTGAAAAGATGATTTAAAAACAACATCTAAAACGCCTTCCAATAGTCCATGACTAATGGGCTGGGCTCGGCTGTCTAGTAAATTGTCTATGGGGCATTTACAGTGACGAGCCTCAGACGCCCTTATCAGCACTTGAGGCTCATGTAAACCAACTCTCATTAATAACGGGATGAAAACAGAGACACTGTGCAGGCCTCCTGCCTGCTGTCCACATCACACTTTGAAGTCCAGCTTCTAATAGCAGTGTTGACTACTTACACACAGACGGGTGGCAGGTTATGCAGACACGTCCAATTTCAAACAATTGATGTCAGCTGTCATTTCTGCCAGGAGACGTCTCCTCTTTCTGGCCATGGCAGAGCCGGCTGTGTGGGGAAGGCATACAGCTTAGAGGCTCAGTGACACCCCTACCTGAGATATTCTGATACTCTAAAGCAGAGGGTGTACCTGGTGGCTTGGGAACAAGATCAGTCCATAGATGTGTTTTAATTTTAAAAAGGCATCTCACAGCTCTTAAAGTGTTTCAGGAGCAATTGAAACAGGCCTTACAGGAAGCTGAAAAAACTAAGCATCAACTGAACTGTTTCCTAAATCAAGAGAAGTTACTTAAAAGTGAGGGGAAGACTGAGACAACGATGGAAGTGGGTAAATATATATACGCACTGGAGAAAGAAGAAAATCACTGGTTTCAGATACAGGTGGACAAAGGACAAATGATAAAATCCGAGAATGTCCACAGATCTCTGTCCAAAGAGGAAGACCAGCTGAGAAAAGATCCTAATAGAGTTTCTGAAACACTTTGGAAAAATCTCCCAAACCTTCAGAGAGTGGATGACAGCGAAGTGAGGAGAGCCCACCTGAGCAGATACCTGGTATTGCTTACAATAAAGTATACCTTTGCTATTTAAAAAAAAAAAATCCTAGATCTCTAGCTTTTCTTGAAAAATCAGAAGATCTGGCTAAAGCTGGGTGTTCCACTTGGCAGACACTGGCTGGAGGTGAGCAGTGGCCATCCCCTTCGAAGGAAGCTGTGCTTTCCAATGTGCTGCAGTCCCCACCACGCCCTGCTGCCTCACACCTAGTGCACTTTGTTTATTTAAACCACAGGCCTGGCTTCTGTAGGTATTTAAATCTGGGAGCCTGTGTGGCAGTCTCTCATTTTACCTTTGAAATATTCTCAAGAGGAGAAAAGAGACTGAAGTGAGTTCTAATTTTTAGTCTTTTATAATAAATTTCTGAATTTATCCTCAAAGCCTCCAAAGGGAGTCACAAAGGAAAGATCACGAGGTGAGAAGCCGCTAGAAACCTGGAAAGAAATGTGGAAGTCAAATATTCTGGATTTGCATCTGGACTCTGTGGCTGACACTGTGTTCTGTCGGGAGGACCTGGAACACTTTGCAAGGACCTGGCCTGCTGTACCCAGCTTGTGCTCACACATGTGAGACACCAGGCATCACGTGACGCTGGCCCACATGACACTGGCCCATGTGACGCTTGGTGTCTCACGTGTGAGCACAAGCAGGGCAGAGCGATTCCAAGATTCCTTCAATATCCAACTTCTCCTTCTATGCTGCTTTGAGATTTCTGTCCTCCACCTCCCTCCCAGGGTGAGGAAACCCGAGCCAATAGAAAGCGATGGAAGAAAAATCCCCTCGAGGGGGCCCGCACCCGGTGAAGCCCTATCCCCTCCAGTCAGCCAGAATTATCTGAAGACCTCGTCTGAGCTCAGCACTGTGTGGTTAGAAGAGCCTGCATCGTCACAGCCTTTAGAAAAGGAACCCAGCCGGGCGCGGTGGCTCAAGCCTGTAATCCCAGCACTTTGGGAGGCCGAGCAGGTGGATCACGAGGTCAGGAGATCGAGACCATCCTGGTCAACATGGTGAAACCCCGTCTCTACTAAAGATAGAAAAAATTAGCTGGGCACGGTGGCGCGTGCCTATAATCCCAGCTACTCAGGAGACTGAGGCAGGAGAATTGCCTGAGCCCAGGAGGTGGAGGTTGCGGTGAGCCGAGATCGCGCCATTGCACTCCAGCCTGGGTAACAAGAGCGAAACTCCGACTCAGAAAAGGAACCCTTATTTTGGGGGAATGATCTAAATCCTTGTTCTGAGAATGGCAGAACCTTGAGGGGGAAGAAGGAAAAGAGATGGAGGAAAAGGGAGATAGGAAAAAGAGAAAAAAAGAAAGAAGGGATAATGGAAAGAAGGAAGGGAGGAAGGAAGGAGGGAAGGCAGGTAGGACAAAAGGGAGGGCGCAGGGGAGGGAGAGTAATGAGATGGTTAAATGAGAAGGTTGGTGCACAGTGAACCATTTTCCCCGTGAAGGAGCAGATTACCACAGTCTTCAAAGAGGGAAGGTGGGTAAGAAGCCTGTAAAGTATCCATGTCGTGGGAATGGAAAAGGAACCTGCCCAGGGGTGAACGAACATAGTTCCTGAGCTGTGTTGGTTTGGAATCACGTGGTGAGAGACAGGAAAGAGTCTGTGCTCAAGGTTTCTATTCAGGAAGCGGAAGATGGCATTGACATTAACCAGGATAGTTTGGGTTGGTTGAAAAGGTGAGAGAGAGGCATTAAGCTTGGGGTATCGGAGGACATTTAGCTTGGGAATCCCATCAGGTTTCCTCTGCAAACCTCAGTTGACTGGGATTTTGGTAGAAGATCACAACCTTTTCCCAAGGAGCCAAGTCACCATTTGATTCAGAGCAGGTGCTCAGTGAATATTCACTGATGTGAGCAGAAGATGTTCGAGGAGGAGGTGCTCTCACACCTGGCTGCACATTACATCACCTGGGAGCTTTTTTAAAAGTCACCCTCCCCCCTGCAGAGATTCTACCTCAATTAGCCAGGAGTGGAACCTGGGCTGCCTGCGTAACCTGAGCACGCATCTGCATTGAGACCCAAAGATCTACTGGAAGGCGTTTGACAGTGGAAGCTGTTTCACCTCTGTATGTCTCAGACTCAGAACCTATAAGACAGCAAGTTTGGACCAAATCATCCCTAAAACTTTCTGTTCAGTGCTATAATTCCCCCTTTTAATAAACTCCTCACTTGGAATTCCAACTCCTCTAAGAGTACTATGTGTCTCCTCATTTCTAGCCCGTTACACCCCAATGATGGGTCAGCAACCCCATGAGAAAGGTATTATTGCCATTTGACAGATGAAGAAATGGAGAACACGGAGGCCGAGCTATTTGCCCAAGGTCACACAGTTTAGTAAAAGGCAAGGCTGGGACTCAAAGACAGGGTTATCGTCTCCAGAGCCCAGGGGGTAGCAGGTAGTGACTGCATACTATTTTACCATTCCTCCCCTCTTCAAGATGGAGATGGTGATAGTAATTTTGCCCTAGAAGGAAGAACTCATTGGATACCTGTGAAGGGGTTCAAGGAACTCTAGAAAGAAGAGCACGTGTAAGTAATTACTTGTATCATTGCCCCCCCTGGAATTGTATTTTGAAGGACCAGAGGAAGGGAGAGAAATGGTCTGTTGTAGACATTGATACACGCAACTGGAAGAATGGAAATTCCCCTGAACGTGACCATAGTGACTTATGCAAAGGGAGACTGAGAGTTGAATACGATTACAATAATTTTAAAGGCAGGGAAGTCCTTGCTAATGAGAATGCAAGCACAGCCAATTTTGAGTGCCCGCAGTAATGCAGAGATGAAGGGTGTGGGGCACCCAGTCATTCAGAGAGCCACAAGGATGTGAACAGACACTTCTCAAAGTGAGACATTTATGCAGCCAACAAACATAATTAAAAAAGCTCATCAACACTGGCCATTAGAGAAATGCAAATTAAACTCACATTGAGATACCATCTCATGCCAGTGAGATTGGCAGTCATTAAAAAGTCAGGAGACAACAGATGCTGGAGAGGATGTGGAGAACAGGAACACGTTTACACTGTTAGTGGGAGTGTAAATTAGTTCAACCATTGTGGAAGATGTGTGGCAATTCCACAAGGATCCAGAACTGGAAATGCGTTTTGACCCAGCAATCCCATTCCTGGGTATATACCCAAAGAATTATAAATCATTCTGTTATAAAGACACATGCACACATATGTTTACTGTGGCACTCTTCACAATAGCAAAGATTTGGAACCAAACCAAATGTCATCCATGATAGACTGGATAAAGAAAATGCGGTCAGGACGCTCACAGTGGTCAGGGCGGCTCACAGCGGTCGGGCGCTCACAGCGGTCAGGGCGCTCACAGTGGCCTTCAGGGTGCTCACAGTGGCGGTCAGGGCGCTCACAGTGGTCAGGGCGGCTCACAGTGGTCAGGGCGGCTCACAGCGGTCAGGGCACTCACAGTGGCGGTCAGGGTGGCTCACAGTGGCGGTCAGGGCAGCTCACAGCGGTCTGGGCGCTCACAGCGGTCAGGGGGCTCACAGTGGTCTTCAGGGTGCTCACAGCGGCGCATCGCCACCACCTCTATCTAGTGTGATGAGATGGTCGCCACCTCTCAAAAGAAACCCTGTCTCCATGAGCAGTCACTCCCCACATACCCCTTCCCCCAGCAATACCTAGTCTGCTTTCTGTCTCCGTGGACTTAGCTATTCTGGACATTCATGTAAACTGTTAAAAATGTGGCCTCGTGGGTTTGGCTTCTTTCACGTAGTGTCGTGTTTCTGAAGCTCATCCATCGCAGCGTGAATCAGCACTCTGTTCCTTTTTACGGCTGAATCATATTCCGTTGTACAGTATGTTTTTCTTCATATCTATTGACAGACATTTGGACTCTTTCCAAATTTTGGCCGTTGTGAGTCATGTGACTGTGAACATTTGTGTGAAAGCATTTGTTTAAATACCTCTCCTTCCCCCGTCAAACTATAAACTCTGACTTATCCTCTGTGTCTCCCAGGGTTGATCTAGAGTCTAGCCCCGAGCAGGTCTTTGGTAATATTTATTGAATACATGAATGAATGGATGATTAAATGAATGAATGAATGATGGGTCCCATCTATCTCCAGTTAGCTCTTCCCTTGGAAATCGCATAAGAAAAAACGAGCAGAAGAAAAGACTCACCTGTTGGTCCCAGTCCTGCCATTTCCTGGCTGTGTGGCTTGGGGACACGCTGCCACCAGGCTCTGGTCTCCTCTTTTTTCACTGTCCACCCTGCAGATCTACGAGTGACCTGCGATTCTGTAAGCCCACTTGGCTCCAGTCATGTTCGCGTCTCTGCAGCATCGGCTGTCACCAGGGAGAACGCCTTACACGGGGCGTGGGTGTGCTGGCTGCCTCCCCCTGCATTTCTTTGACTCTGATAGCAAGTGGAGCCACGCTGGGCTTGGTGGCCACTGTGGCTGAGCAGACCTCAGGGAGATGGGGTCTGCACACATCCCTCAAGCTTCAATTCTGGAAGACAATTCCTGGAGCAAAGGGGGTCCCCACTGGGGGCTTCCAGGCACTTTGGAAGCTGCACCTCTGTGCAAGCATGGCTGGGCCTGCCTAGTTTTGAGGGGGTCTCCTTCCACCTCTCCTTCCCCCACCCCATTCCACCCCAGGTGGATATTTGGCTGTGTTGTTGGCGTAGGGCCTGTGAGTGCTGAACTCGTGTTTAGGAACCTCTGCTGACAGGCAGCCCCTGTTTCTTCTCCGTTCTTCCCTTTGAAGTCAATGGGGACTCTGTGTGCAGCTGAAAGTGCGTGGGGTGTGGGAGCAAAGAATTCGGCTTCGCTGTTTCTGGCCAGGACGGAGGGCAGAGGTGCCAGAAGTCTCACTGCAGGGATGGAGGGTGGCAGCCTCCCACTGCAATTTCTCCAATGTGAAAGGTTTGGAGAGGTTTCAGACAAACCTCTGATGTCCTGGACGCAGAACCTGACACCTCCTAAAACCACGGCCCACCCCGCTCCAGGAGGACTTTTCCAAGCTCACAGGGCATCTTGGATGGAGTTCCTCTGCAGCCTGCTCCAGGGACCTGGGCCGAGCCTCAGCGCATGGAAGAGGTGGACCTTTGATGTGCAGCTTCACCTTCCTGTGAAGGTGCAGCACCTCCCACTCAGGAGGGACTTGTGAGGAGCCACTAATTGGATTTGAGCTTGGCTCCCCTCCTACGGGCTGCTGAAGACTGTGAAGAGAGGCCACCTGGCCTTGGGGCTGGCATAAGGCCCAGCCTTTCACCAGGCCATGGGTTTGTGCGTGCACAAAACCCAGTGCCCTTGCACCCTGAGAGGTGAGTAACTGGGAGAGTGAGGAGAAGGAAGCCAAGGTGCCATGTTGCTCCAGAACCTACGTCTTCTCAGTAGCACAGAGTAAAGCCACCAGGAGAAAAGACAGCTAATCCTTCAGCCGGAAGATGAGCTGGGTACACACCTGCAATCCTGGGGGAGTGTGTCTCTAAACGTTTCTCTCTCCTCTGCCACTCAGTAGGGGACGGAAGGAATGCAGGAAGGGAGGCAGAGGAAGAGAGGGAGAGGAAGAGTGAGAGGGAGGGAAGGAGGAAGAGAGAGAGAGAGAGAGAGAGAGAGAGAGAGAGGCTGTATACAGGGAACGAAGCACAGTCCATATATAACTACAAATACATTCATTTGTTCAACAACTGTTGGCTGAGCATGTAACCTCTTCAGGAAGCTGTGCTAGCTCTACAGCAGACAGAGGGAAGACAAGAAATAGTTCTTTCCTTCAAAAGTATTGCAGTATAAGATTCTGGATGGGAGCAGGGTTTTAGAGACAGACACAGATCTGGTGGGATTCTGAAGCCACCATCATCTCTATGGGACCTGAGGCAGATTGTTTTCTCTCTCCAAGCCTCTGTTTCTTTCTCATGGAGCCATTCTGAGAAGGCAATGAAGCTTTTAGTGCGGGTTAACACTTAGTGGGTGAGAAATGGCAACAGCAGCTGCCACTGTCACAGTGACCTGGGAGGGGAAGTAACGCACACGCACGGGTGTGCTCCTATGCAGCTCCCTAGGGTTGCCTGTGAGAGTGTAGACACTTTCCCTCCTGTTCCCACATCATGTCCTTCCTCTTGCTTCCACATAGCCCTTCTCCCCCGGTGTGGTGATGATGGTTCCCACGTCATTCTCTCCTGATGGGCTATGAGCTTGTGCACAGAAGCTTGGCCTCGCTCCTGTCTTAACCCCTGGCTTCCAGCTTAGAGCTGGCCAGTGCTAAATCTACATGCACACTCTAACCCAGCTCTCCCAACCCCCACCCCAGGCCTTGTTCTCTCTTTCTTAGTATGTCCTACAGTTTACTTCTTCACTGCGTTTATCCATCTGTCCCCGCTGCAGCGCTCGGAAGAACGGGGATTTTTGTCTTTTTGTTCACTGGTTTTCCCTACTGCCTGGACACATCCTTTGTGCAGGTACCTCCCAGTACCCAACAAAATAGCAACTCAAGAAGGATTTGCTGAATGGATTCGTGGTTAAATTAGTGACACTGTGTGAAATTACTGAGCTGACTATACTTATTGGAGGCAGAAAAGGCCATTGAGAAAGAACAGTCTTCCAACAAAAAAGCATGTGGGTGCTATGGCCTGCCCCTCTGTGTCCCAGCCACAGGACTCACTCAAGGTACTGAATGTCCCGAAGACTCAGCTAGCTCAGCAGTAAAATGAGAAAATACAGCATCCACCTGGCAAGACATTGGAAGATTTAAAAGTAACCGTGGTTGTCAGCTGCTTAAGAGAAGTGCGGCACGTGAGTCAGAGTGGCAGTGTCAGCTGTCGAAACCACAGCAGCTCAGTGGTGCCACATCACCCCCTGGAGAGTGAGTCCTTTTGTGGGAGCAGTGTCATCTCGTCCCCCTGTGATAACCAGCCTTGCTCTCTGTATCATCATCTTAGAAGTCAGGGTAGGCCGGGTGCGGTAGCTCACACCTGTAATCCCAGCACTCTGGGAAGCCAAGACAGGCAGATCACCTGTGGTTGGGAGTTCGAGACCAGCCTGACCAACATGGAGAAACCCTGTCTCTACTAAAAATACAAAATGAGCTGGGTGTGGTGGTGCGTGCCTGTAATCCCAGCTACTCGGGAGGCTGAGGCAGGAGAATTGCCTGAACCCAGGAGGCGGAGGTTGCGGTGAGCCGAGATCGCGCCATTGCACTCCAGCCTGGGTAACAAGAGCGAAACTCTCTGACTCAAAACAAACAAACAAATAACAAACTCCATCTCAAAAAAAAAAAGAAGTCAGGGTGAGTGTGTTCGCAGCCTCCACCTCTGCAAAACCCTAGTCCACGGCGCTGCATTTAGTCTGCTATACAGTACTGTCAGCAACGTGGCTTCCATCCCTCCTGAGCAGTGAAACCCTCTGCTCCCTCCCCATCCCCGCCCTCAGGCAGCCACCAAAATGCTGCTCCGAGTGCAGGGCTTCCCGAGCAAGCAAGCAGCAGAAACGTCCTTCTAGGGAATTCACACACACTGAGTGCTGGGCCTGAGTGCGAATTCTGCGATTTGGACTCCCGCTGTTCAGGTGTGTGTTCACAGTGTGCGTGCTGTGTCCTCAGTCGGGTGGCTTGCAGTGTTCTCTCATTCTCGGCTCTAGGGCAGCCCGGAGAAGCCCCCAGGCCTCTACCTGGCCTCATCTGGCACTCATTGGTGCCTTCACGACAGTTTGTTTACGTGTAATTTCTGGCTGAGACTTGAAAGTTTAACTACCGATCCTTTCTCTAAACAGCCACTACTGTTATACAAAAAACAGACGATCCCCCTGCTTGGATGTCAGATCAAAATGTCTATTCCTGGCGTACCTTGAGAGGGAAATCAAAGGGGGCTTGTTTATTCCCAAGTGAAAACTTCCAAAATTCCAAATCCTGCAAGATTGGCTTATTTTCCTGTGAGGAAAATGCATGCTGAACAGCTCACCGTAAGCCTAAATGTTTGTTAACTGAGGCAGCCTCCCTGGTCAGGAATCAGATATCCTGGAATGCTGGGGCAGGCAGGGGCTGGGGTCCACCAGCTGGGGACAGGCACTGTGCGGTGAGGGAGGGTCTCAGGCTCCCGTCGCTCCGATCCCGCCGTCCTGACCTCTGGGTTTCCTCCCTCTTCTCTCCCTCCTTCCCAGGAAAGGTCCTCGGGCAGGGCGGGCTCGGAGAGAAAGTGTCCTTTGTTTCTCCCGCCAATGTTTTCGTTAGAAAGCTGGTTCTCCTCTGTGTATTGTCCCTGGCCCCTCACAGAACCAGTCATGGGGTTTCAGGACCCCGATTTGGACAGCTGCACGTGCTAATTTGATCAGGTATCTGATTTGGGGTCCCAGGGAGGCCATGGTGGCAGCCCCGTCCTGTCCTGCAGGCACAGCCCCTGGAGGCGTCTGCCCCTCTGTGGACAGCTGTCCATCAAAACAGCTCCGGGCCGAATGCTGGGGACTCCAGTGTGGCCCAGTTTATAAGGTATTCAATGATGCCCTGAGGGAAAACGGAAGGGGAAGAAGTAGTGACTGCTTGACTTTCATTTTTCTTTCCTGTGGGTTCTACAGGACCTCTGTTCCGATGTGTTTTGGGGCTGGGGTGGCTGACAAGGGGCACAGTTGTTCTTCAATCGATGCCAACAACAACCTGTAGAAGCCCCCGTGCCACCAGCTTCTTGCAGTGGATGTGACCAGCCCCTGTATGCACATCTGACAACCCTCTCTAGAGCTGACACTCATGTCCAGGACCATAATGAGTGACCACAAACAGTGGGGCTTACTGTAGCAGAATGGAGTCTCTCACAGTCCCGGAGGCTGGGAATCTGAATCCGAGGTGTGGGCAGGGCCGTGCTCCCTCTGAGGGCTCCAGGGGAGGATGCTTCCTGCCTCTTCCCACTTCCGGTCTCACAGGCTCTTCTTGGGATTCCCTGGCTCTGAGGTGCATTACGCGGCCTCTGCCATCTTCCCTCTGTGTGAGTCTGTGTCCAAATTTCCCTCTTCTTATGAAGGCACCAGTCCTGTTGGATTAGAGTCCACCCTCATCTCATATGACCATATCTTAACCCGATTATATCTGCAGTGATGCCACTTCCAAATAAGGTCTCACACGTGCCCAGGGGTAGGACTTGACCATAACTGTTTCAGTGACACAGTTCAACCCCGCAGAGCTGTTTCCACAACAGCCCTTTTCACATTGATGTCTCAGTTTTTTCATCTGCAATACGGGGATAATAGCCACACCTTCCTGGCTGGGCTAGTGTGGGGACTGAATTGGCCCAGAGACGTTGCGTGCTCAGAGCTCCGTCGGGCCTGCAGCAAGCGCGATGTGAGACGGCTCTGCTCTTGATGTCATCAGCTGCAGGCTTCCGACAGCACAGAGGGAGAGGGTCGGGGGTGGACACAGGCCCTTCTCCATCAGAATGAAATCCATTCCTGTAGTGTGACCTTCCAGGCCAGTGCCATGTAGCTCCCAAAACTCACTCTGCGCTCTCTAGCTCTACCTCACCGTGCCTGGCACACGGGCCTCTGGTCTTCATTGTGTCACAGGGGCAGTGGCTGCTGCTGGAACCCCTGTCCTGAGTTCTTGGATGGCGGGGCTTCTGCTCTCCTTCCCTGACCGCCCCATCAGGGTGAGCTTCCCTGTCCTGTCTCTGCTCCTGAGTGCCTCTGGCCCTGGCTGCTGCTGCTGCTGCCCGCTGTTCCCTTCAGCACATGCGTTTTCGGTGCCTTCGCACAGGGCGGAGTTTGCTTGTGCTCTGATCTGAATGCGTCTAGACTCTAAGTCCACGAGGCCAGGAGCTGCGTCTGATGTGTTCTTCCCCGCTGTGACCTGGCAGATGGGTGCTCAAAGCAGTCTTGGTACCCACGTCTTTGGATGAGATTGGACTGCTCGGTGGGTCACCTGAGCCTCTTTCACCGATGGGCGCTGTGTTACAGGGGCAGCTTCCATCCTGGGGCAGCCCATGAGAGGGGCAGATGGGTAGGGAGGCTAGGCATGGCTCCCTGGCTGTATTTTTCCCTGTTTTATTTGCTTTTATAGAAGGTTTTACTTTAAAAAATTGGACTTGTAGAAAAATGGACAAATATTACAATGGCCTGGTAGATTCCTGTGGCTGGGCTCACCTGTGGCTGGCATTACTCCTGTGGCTGGACTCCCCTGTGGCTGTGCTCCCCTGTGGCTGTGCTCCCTGTGGCTGGACTCACCTATGGCTGGGCTCACCTGTGGCTGGGCTCTCTTGTGGGTAGACTCACCTATGGCTGGGCTCACCTGTGGCTGGGCTCTCTTGTGGGTAGACTCACCTATGGCTGGGCTCACCTGTGGCTGGGCTCTCTTGTGGGTAGACTCACCTATGGCTGGGCTCACCTGTGGCTGGGCTCTCTTGTGGATGGGCTCACCTATGGCTGGGCTCACCTGTGGCTGGGCACACCTGTGCCTGGGCTCACTTATGGCTGTGCTCACCTGTGGCTGGGCTCACCTATGGCTGGGCTCTCTTGTGGGTAGACTCACCTATGGCTGGGCTCACCTGTGGCTGGGCTCTCTTGTGGCTGGGCTCACCTATGGCTGGGCTCACCTATGGCTGGGCTCCCTTGTGGGTGGACTCACCTATGGCTGGGCTCACCTGTGGCTGGGCTCTCTTGTGGGTAGACTCACCTATGGCTGGGCTCACCTGTGGCTGGGCTCACCTATGGCTGGACTCACCTGTGGCTGGGCTCACCTATGGCTGGGCTCACCTATGGCTGGGCTCACCTGTGTCTGGGCTCACCTATGGCTGGGCTCTCTTGTGGGTGGACTCACCTATGGCTGGGCTCACCTGTGGCTGGGCTCACCTATGGCTGGGCTCACCTATGGCTGTGCTCACCTGTGGCTGGGCTCACCTATGGCTGGGCTCACCTGTGGCTGGGCTCACCTGTGGCTGGTGTTTGCTGCACTTGCTCTTTGCTCCTTCTCTGTCACTATCAGCATCATCATTGTCATCGTTTGTCTCTTTATTTTGTTGAACTCCTTGACAGGAGCGTGTGGAGGGTGTGTTCTCAGCTGTGAACACATCGTTGTTCCCCCCGAGGAGAAGGACTTTCTAAGCCACAGCACCAGATGCTCTTAGCTGATCGTCCTATTCAATCATCATCATTTGTCCCAGTGCTGTGCTTTAGGGCGACTTTTGCCTTCCCATCCAGGCTTCAGCCTGGAAGTGCACCTTGCATGTGGCCGTCTTCTTGGTCTTCTTTAATCTGGAACATTCCTCTGTGGTTCTTTGTCTTCACTGCATTGGCATTTTGGAAGAGTGTAGGGACTTGCATTTTGCTGTTGCATGTCTCTTGGAGTTTGTTTGATTGGATTCAATTGAGGTTTTGCTTTTTTGGAAAAAAAAAGTGTTTTTAAAAATGGGGGAATTATTTATTATAGAAAACATTTTCACCTTTTACAAATTCATAAATTTGGCAACATTGGGCCCCAATTTCCACTTAGCATGTTATCCACTCCCAGCCCCCTGACTCAGAGCGACGGGTGTGTGCACTCTGATGTCATGGTGGGAGGGAGCCCTGAAGGGGGACAGGAAGCTGGTGTCCTGGGCTGCGTCCCTTCCTAACTCACTCAAGTGATCCTAGGCATGCCCCTCACTTCTGTGGGCCTCAGAGAACAGTAACAGAGAAAAAAAATTGATAAGAGTACATCTCCCCAGTGGCAGATCCCAGAAAATGTGATTCTTTCACTCTAAATCCATAGGAGCCTATAAACAGATGCTCCCACTGCCAGAGGGAGGGGCGTTGTGAAGAAAGTGAGCATGAGCAGCTGGGAGGTTGTGAGGATTTGTGCAATCACAGAAGGCACGGTGATAACACGATAATGCTGAGAAGTGGCTCTGTCACTCACCCAGGAAGCGCTTATCAGCTGCATTGATCTTTCTCAAGAACTCAGAGACTGACAGCTCCCTGCGATGAGATCATCGGTCCCAAAGACAAGGAAGGTTGTACCTGTATGGGTCATGGCAGGTCTTGGCTAGGACAAGCCCCTACCCCAACCATGCTTTGCTAAAACCTACCTACCCCCCATCAGAGCTAAAAACCTTCCAAGTTTAGATGTGGTTGGGCGCTGCGCTGCGCAATCAGCTGGTGCAAGGCTCATCTATT
The DNA here is from genome assembly GCF_049354715.1 of Callithrix jacchus. Taxonomy (NCBI): domain Eukaryota; kingdom Metazoa; phylum Chordata; class Mammalia; order Primates; family Cebidae; genus Callithrix; species Callithrix jacchus. The sequence continues at coordinate 44,512,446 of NC_133521.1, read as the reverse complement.
TTGAATTTGTGAATGATTAGGTAAGTGTGAAGCAGCTGGTTTCTTAACTCACTCTTTGGCTCATTCTCCAAATAAATGTTTCTTAGCCTTCTTAGACAGATATCTCCTTTGAGAAATGCAGAAACAATCCCATTTTATGTGCAATTCATACATCCACTGCCCCAAACGGCTATGGAGAATATGTCCTCATTAACCATTGTGATCCCACCTAAAAATCTCCACCTGCCAAAAACACTTCGTTACTCTGTGTTTTCAAGTTATGTAAAGAAAGCTGTTTTCCAATACCCTATGTAATATTATGAAATGGAATGTTTGAAAATATTCAGGTTTTAAATCTAACTGGGTTGCTATCTGTCTTAGCTCTCCTCTCTAGAGGTTCATGTTTCCCACCCTAAAGGTGGGGGAGCACATGGCCCCTCCCTGGTGAGCACCTCAGGTCTAAAGCTTTAGGATGGGGAACCTGCCCACAGCCTCCTGTGCATGTGCCTGACTTTGGTGCACCAGTCAACCTTGCAGTCACTGTTCTGGAATCTTCCCCAGGAAGCTGGCCTCTAGGGCCAAAAAAGCTGGTCTACTCGTGGGAACCGGCCCCAGGGATCAGCACACAGCCCCATCGCCACCACCCTGCACCCCATGCCTCTCCCACGTAGAATAAGTGCTCAGCTGTGGAAAGAGAAAACAGAAAACGAGGAGAGCCAGCCACCCAAAATGCTCAACTGCAAATGAAATAAACCATGCGTGTTTTAAAAACACAACAAAAAAGGCGTTTGGGGTGAACTGGGCTGTTTCTCTCCATCCCTTCTGTGTGTTTGGTGATAAAGATCTTACTTGGAGACGTTCACAGAGATTAGGACACATTTTCCAGTTCATAACGACAGATACTAGAAAATCGTTGGCTGCCTTGGCTCCGAGGCAGCACAGGAAGGGTTTCCTCTGCGTCTTCAGCCACAGTAATAATAGCATCAGCCACTTTCAGAAAAGATCAAATGGAAGAGCTGATTCGAATTATCCAGCGTAATGGTCCTGTGTGCTAAATTAACTGTGAAACCTTCTAATTTTATTCAGGCATGTAAATAACGTTTTTGTGACTAAGTACATCCAATGGCATGCTTTCAACTAGTTTTAAATAGGCATTCAGCCTGCGTTCAGAGACCCATATTACTAGAGTTCAGCCCACGCTCCGGGGCCAGATGCTTCATTTGGGTTCAAATCCTGCCTCTGCCACTTCCTGCCTGGGTCAGCCTCTAGCAACTTCCTCTCTCTGTGCCCCCATCTGCTTCTTGAAGCAAAGGGAGTAAAGATCATAGTGCCCTCACTGTGCATGGGAATCTCTGTGGGATCTTGATTTTCACAAAATTGCTTAGTTTCCAACACATGGAAAGCACGTAGTAGAAGCTGGAGACGGTGGGGAGGAGGAGGGTGGTGTTTCCTTCACGCCCTTGGCACCCATAGGTGCCATACAAGTGTGAAACACACACAGGTTCAATTAATTCTCCTAGAGTCACTGTTGTCCCTATCTTTTCATCAGAATAGATGAGGTCTAGGGAAGTTAGGAGACTGGAGAGGGGGTGGACCCAGGCCTGTTGGGAATGACTGGGCATGGCCAGGGTTGGGATAGAGATGGACAGATCCCTAATTCTAGGGGCCCATGATCCCCCGACAGGCAGAAGGGAACAGCAGATCGTAAGACAGTGTTCTAGAGCTGGCACCTGGGAATAGCAGGTGTCCTCATTTGAACCCACAGACACCCTGTCCCATGGTGTGAGCAGACACTCTCACATTCCTGCAATTAAAGATGCTTTATTTGGCCTATTGGTTGGTTCCAGGTACGAGAGTCATCATAGCGCCTGCGAACTGGGATCAAAAATGAGTTGCCATCCCACCTGTGGTCTGGGCCCAGGTAGGAGAGTCACATTTCCAGCTTTCGACTGCATTCGGGTGTGAGATTCAGAACCTCACCGGTTGGATGTGTCCACATGTGAGGGTGACCAACTCTGCATGTCCGTGCTCTAACTTAAGTCTGTCTACTAATGACTAACTAGTTAATTTGCCAATGAGAAGGCCAGGTTTCCGTTATCATTTCCAGTCTCAGGTAAAGCTTTGCTTGCTTTTTAACTCTAATTTCTTCTTTTAATTGACACAGTAATTGTACTCATTTATGCTTAAGAGAAGTTTTTGTCCATTACTGTCCTCAACAATAGCTGTTAATACAGTTTACATCCTAAGTCTTTAGTCATTAGTCTCATGATACGCTTTGATTGTAACAAATGTCCCTAATAGCAACAAGTGGTTTTGCATCAGGTGTCTAGCATCTATCTATCTGTCTATCATCTATCTATCTATCATCTATCTATCTAGCATCTATCTATCTATCTATCTATCTATCTATCTATCTATCTAATCTATCATCTATCTATCATCTATCTATCTATATATCATCTATCTATCTATCATCTATCATCTATCTATCATCTATCTATCTATCATCTATCTATCATCTATCTATCATCTATCTATCATCTATCTATCATCTATCTATCTATCTATCATCTATCTATCTATCATCTATCTATCTATCATCTATCTATCTGTCTATCTATCTATCATCTATCTATCTATCTATCTATATATCTATCTATCATCTATCTATCTATCATCTATCTATCTATCATCTGTCTATCATCTATCTATCTATCTATCTATCATCTATCTATCTATCTATCATCTATCTATCTATCATCTATCTATCATCTATCTATCTATCTATCATCTATCTATCTATCTATCTATCTATCTATCTATCTATCCGTCCATCCGTCCGTCCGTCCGTCCGTCCGTCCGTCTGTCTATCTATCTAACCATGCATCTATATCCTCTATTCATCTCTATCATCTATATATTATCTATATCTATTATCTTTATCATCAATCTTTTATCTATATCCAGCTCTATCATTTGTCTATCTCTATTATTTATTTCTATCTCCATCCATCCATTCATCCATCCATCCCTCCCTCCCTCCCCAGCCTCCTGCAAAAGATTAGCAGACACTTATTAAATAAACAAATAGATAGAAAACCCCAGTCCACAAACGTACTCTCAATATTTGATCCGTTTTTGACGTTGGAGACTTTCAGACACACCCAGAGGTTGCAGAATCCAATGGTGAAATTGGTTTTGTTTCTTTACTGGGGAAACAAGCCATGCTTGTTGTGTCGGTGAATCATCAGGAGTGGCTCTGACAGACTGTTTTAAAATCCAAAGCTGCTTCTGAAAATAAAGGTTTGCTGTCCCTAAAGATGCTCAAAGTCGGGAGTCTCACATAAATGTCTTTAAAGAGGCAAAGCACAGGCACTGTTCAAAGATCCTTTCTAGAAGCATGTTGGGCTAGTTCCCTCTAAAGGGAAAATGTCTCAGCAGTAACAATAATGCATTTTTGGCCAGATGCGGTGGCTCACGCCTGTAATCCCAGCACTTTGGGAGGCTGAGGCGGGTGGATCACGAGGTCAAGAGATCGACCATCCTGGTCAACATGGTGAAACCCCGTCTCTACTAAAAATACAAAAAATTAGCTGAGCACGGTGGCACATGCCTGTAATCCCAGCTACTGAGGAGGCTGAGGCAGGAGAATTGCCTGAACCCAGGAGGCGGAGGTTGTGGTGAGCCGAGATCGCGCCATTGCACTCCAGCCTCGGTAACAAGAGTGAAACTCCGTCTCAAAAAAAAAAAAAAAAAAAAAAAAACAATAATGCATTTTTGAAAACCAGTATTTATTGGGATGTATCACTCATATTTGGGCCACCATGACTCACACATATCACCTATAGTCTTCACAATGACCTGGCCCATTCAGCATTGTGATTTCCATTCTATGTAGAAGAAAGTGAGTTGACAGGGTTCAAAGTTTGCCTTGAATCAGACACCATTAAGTCCTGGAGTCAAGATCAGAGCCCACGTATGCAGCCTCTGAAACGTGCACAATGTTCAGTCTAGTCTTGCATCTACGGTCCTATCTGATGTTTTCTCTGATGGATGAGTCAGACTTGGTTGGTGGTCAAGGGCTGGAGAGAGCATTGCAGTTGGAGGAGTCCTATGTGTAGATGAAAGGAAACATGAGGCCTCTATGGCTGGAGGACTGGGGCAGGAAAGGGCACGGGTGTGAAGGGGGTGAAGATGCCAAAACAAGGAGCTGGGGAGTCAAGGAGGGGCCAGGGGTGCTCAGCCCCGGCTGCAGGGAGTCACACCAGATACAGGACTCCATACGATATGGATTGGGACTGTCTTACTGAAACTGCTGTCCCCAGAGGTTAATTCCCTTAGTAAAAGAAACGCTTTTCTCTGGGAAGAGGCTTTTTAGAACAAGTTTAAGGTATTTGAATATCCCTTTAAAACAAAGTTCACTGCAACTCTATTATTGGGCTTTTGGGATAGTAAAACCACTCCCAAAAGATAAATCCGGTCACTGAATATTGAAGATAATGAAATTAGGGAAGCCCTCAAGTGTCGTTTCTATACTTCCCATATTAACCCCCGACATTCTAAACATTAACATGTAGTGTTCATTTGATTGCAGCGAAACGAGAGCATTCCCTGACTCTTGGTAGCCTGGTAAATCTTACACAACATGAGGGTAAGGCATTGCAAGACATGTTGGTTCTCTTCAGCCAACTGATTCTATCCCTCAGATTTTACACAGAGGAGAGCTAGTATTAAGATGCACAAAGATGAATGTTCACTGACAGGTAATCCAGTTGCCAGTATCTGGAAATTTCTACATGTTCTAGAATCGGGGAGGGCTAACTTCTTCGTAAAGGCAAAGACAGTCAACGCTTCTGGCTTTGCAGACCACATATAGGCAGTCTCTGTCTCGGCTCCCCAGCTCTGCCATTATAACACAAAAGCAGCTACAGACAGTAAGTAAGCAAGGGGAGGGCCTGTGCTCCGATAAAACTTTATTTACAAAAACAGGCAGCAGGCGAGATTTGGCCCCTAGTCCCCTTTTCTATAATAACATGATTCTCAAACTTTAAAACAACAAAATAGGATGCAACATTTAGCAGCCAGTTTAGGGTCCCATAGAAACTTGGAAAAATGTAAGTGATGCCATGTTAAAAGTTAAAAGCCAATAAAAGATGTACAATTGCAATTATGAAAAGCGCGTATACGAATAGAAAATGGCTGAATGGGAGCACACAAAGGAAAATGAAATGAAGGTCGCAGGACGATGGGTGTGCCAATAATTTGAAGTTTGCCATTTACATTTCGGACGTTTGCACGGTGCTTCAGGCACCGAACCGACATATGAGGTGGACAGGACACCATGGTGCTGCCCTGAGGCCAGATGCCGTTACTGTGGCTTCCTCATCCGCTGCACCCCGAGAACATATGTTCATTCACTCAGTTGTTCATGACTTTATTTAAAATGGGCTTATTAACAAATGGTTGACCATCTTTTCCATGCCGGATGCAGTGGGAAGTGATGAAGAGATAGTATATATTTCAAAACATCATGTTGTACACCATAAATATATATGCTTTTTCTTCTTTTTCTTTTTTTTTGAGACAGAGTCTTGCTCTATCTCCCAGGCTGGAGTGCAGTGGTATGATCTCTGCTCACTGCAATCTCCACCTCCTGGGTTCAAGTGGTTCTCCTGCCTCAGCCTACCAATTAGTTGAGATTACAGGCATCCACCACCACACCCCGCCAATTTTTGTGTTTTTAGTAGAGACGGGGTTTCCCCATGTTGGCCAGTCTGGTCTTGAACACCTAACCTACGATGATCTGACCACCTCAGCCTACCAAAGTGCTGGGGTTACAGGTGTGAGCCACCGTGCCTGGCCTACACATGCTTTTTGTCAATTAAAAATGAGCCAGGCATGCAAATAAATAAATAAAACCCTGCTAATACTTTCTGACTGTGATACATGCTGGGAACAAGATGAATTACAGCAACGAGGCAGAGAGAGGAAGACCTTAATCAGGGTCTTCAGGGAACATCTGGGGAGGCAGAGACAAGGCCAGCATGGCTGGAGCCTGGAGGACAGTGGGCGAGGCCGGGAGTGGAGGCGGGGAGGCAGGGTCCTGGCATTGGCACAGCTGCATGGAAACATCCCGCAAGTGATCTGATGTGAGCCAGTAAAAAGAATCAGGTGATACCGATTTTAGTAATGCATTTTATGCAACCCAATATATCAAAACTATTCATCATACCAATATGTGATCATGTAAATATTATTAATATTACCAATCATACCGATATGTGATCATGTAAATATTATTAATATTGTCAGTCATACCGATATGTGATCATGTAAATATTATTAATATTACCAGTCATTCCAATATGTGATCATGTAAATATTATTAATATTACCAATCATACCAATATGTGATCATGTAAATATTATTAATATTACCAGTCATACCAATATGTGATCATGTAAATATTATTAATATTACCAATCATACCAATATGTGATCATGTAAATATTAATATTACCAGTCATACCCATATGTGATCATGTAAATATTATTAATATTACCAATCATACCCCATATGTGATCATGTAAATATTATTAATATTACCAGTCATACCCATATGTGATCATGTAAATATTATTAATATTACCAATCATACCGATATGTGATCATGTAAATATTATTAATATTACCAATCATACCGATATGTGATCATGTAAATATTATTAATATTACCAATCATACCGATATGTGATCATGTAAATATTATTAATATTACCAATCATACCGATATGTGATCATGTAAATATTATTAATATTACCAATCATACCGATATGTGATCATGTAAATATTATTAATATTACCAATCATACCGATATGTGATCATGTAAATATTATTAATATTACCAATCATACCAATATGTAATCATGTAAATATTATTAATATGACACTTTCCATTCTTTTCTTTCTCTGCCTTTGAAATCTGGTGCCCAGTATGTATTTTATACTCCAGTGTCTTTTTTTGTTTGTTTTTTGAGACAGAGTCTTGGTCAGTTGCCCAGGCTAGAGTGCAATGGCACAATCTCAGCTCACCGCAACCTCTGCCTCCTGGGTTCAAGCAATTCTCCTGCCTCAGCCTCCCAAGTAGCTGGTACTACAGGCAGACACCACCACAGCCCGCTATTTTTTTTTTTTTGTATTTTAGTAGGGACGGGGTCTTACCATGTTGCCCAGGCTGGTTGCAAACTCCTGAGCTCAGGCAATCCGCCTGCTTTGGCCTCCCAACGTGCAGAGATGACAGGCGGGAGCCACTACGTGCAGCCTACTCCAGTATCTTTATTTCAAGTGCTCAGAAGCCGTGTGTGGCCTGAGGTGCTGTCCTGGACAGTGTGGCTCTGAGATTTTCAGAGCTTTGGTGTCTGGGAAGTCCTCTTGAGATGTGGAGGCTCCTTTCTTGGGAAAAAAATGAATTTGTGGCCAGATTTGTACTAACCTCTGAGGAGTGCACACTTGGAGTAAAGACAGTCGAGCAAGGTTCTTCCCTGGCGGATCTGACAGTCCAGGGTCTGAGAAGGGCATTGAGGGTGAAGTCACTGGGTGTCTTCAGGAGGGAGAACTGGGGAGGCTAAGTGGGGTGAGGGCACGAGAAAGACCTGGGGGTGGGGGACAGAAGGAGAGCAGGCACTCACACTTCCTTATTTTATCAAGACTCAAGCGTTCTCCTCCTCTTTGCTGCAGAGGAAACTGAGTCACAGCAGGTTGACTAAGTTGTCAGTGCTGGACAGCTGATAAGCAGTAGAGCTCTGGGAAGCTCTGGGACTCCTGGAGGGTTGTGGAACATCCTGGAAGTTTTGAGAGGACTTGGCCATGGGCAGCCATCAGGGAGGCCCCCTAGGCCCGCTGGCATACCCAGTATTGCCTCATTTAGCACCCCTGGGATACCCGGTATTGCCTCATTTAGCACATTCCTGGGACAAGAGTCCAAGAGAATGAGGTGGAACAGTAAGGTTGCAGTGGCTCAGCTGCTCCTGGCTCTAAATAGTAAAATGTGAGCGAGAGTGGTGTCAGCAGTGATGGTCCTGAGTGGCTCCGCAGAAGAAGTCTGCAGGCCGGGAATTCTGCAGGCAGGGGGATTCCACGTGTGGCTCAGCGGCATCACGGGGAGCCGGCACCTCCTCTCGGCCGGTTTCCCAGCCTCTGCATGGGCTGACTTTAACCTCGTGAAATGGGGGCTCCAACGACAGGCCCCACCTTCTCACACAGTCAGACCCAAAGACGGGGTTGCAGGGGGGACTCTCATCCCAGGCATCTCTTCACTGGGGAGAAAGCGCTTTCCCAGAAGCAGATCTCTCCAAGAGACCCCCTGCCGAGCTCCCCTTGAGTTCTGAGGTCGGAACTGGGTCCATGGGGCCACTCTTAGCTGCAAGGCTTGCTGGGAAATTGAGTGCCTTTAGCACTTTCGGTGCCTATTATGGGATGTGGATTGTGTTGATGAGGAAGGAAGCTGATAACCAGCAGGGGAGCTGTGCCTCTCTGTGTGGCACCCACAGGTTCACACTCATAGCTTCAATCTACCTCAGATTGAAAATATTCCAAAATCAAACCCAATACAAATATCAGTGCAACCATAAAAATAATACCAAAACAGTATAACAACTATGCACACAGCATTTACGTTGTGCTAGGTATCGTAAGTAACCTACAGATGATTTGAAGTATGTGGGGAGTGTGCATTTGTTATATGTAAACACTGTGCTGTACTACAGGGGGACTCGAGCATCTGTAGATTATGATATCTGAGGGGGACCTGGAATCAATTCTGTATTTCTAGGATAAGGAATTGACTCCTCCCGTGTTCATCACCAAGTTCCTTCCTTGGGATTCGTCGTGTAGCAGTAATCTGGGTGCACATTTCCCTAGCTGGACGGACGGGTTGCCTTGTTCATCTCCATGTCTTCAGCACAGTGCTGAGCATGCAGTAGATTTTGAACAAACAGATGAATGAAGGAGTGATTCAGAGTATCTCAGGATTCAACTGCAGACCCATCTCCTCCTGGCATCAGCTCACCTCCCCAGCTGTCGCATGGGTCTGCCGGACTCTTGCAGCTAGGAGTAGGGGTGGAGGCGTTTGTTTAGGTGTGAGTTATTTTCAGGAGCCTGCCAGGAGCCAGGTCCCAGTTAGGTGCTGGGGATGGTGAGTGGGACACATGATGTCCCCCGTTAGATAGTCAGTGAATTGGCCAGGTGCAGTGGCTCAAGCCTGTAATCCCAGCACTTTGGGAGGCCGAGGTGGGTGGATCATGAGTTCAAGACATTGAGACCATCCTGGTCAACATGGTGAAACCCCGTCTCTACTAAAAATACAAAAATTAGCTGGGCATGGTGGTGCATGCCTGTAATCCCAGCTACTTGGGAGGCTGAGGCGGGAGAATTGCTTGAACACAGGAGACAGAGGTTGCAGTGAGCCGAGATCTTGCCATTGCACTCCAGCCTGGGTAACAAAAGTGAAACTCCATCTCGAAAAACAAAAAAAGTCAATGAATCATGCAAATGAAGGAGACACTTGTGGTGGCGGGGGGCAAGTCACCCCAAGAACTGGCCCAGCCTGGGCTGGTGGTCAGGGGCGCTGCCCTGGGGAAGTGACAGTGAGTTGGCACTGGAAGAAGGGGAAGCCGATGGGTGAGGAGGGGAGGGCAAAGGTCAGCAAAGCTTTCCAGGTGGAGGGACAGCACTTGATGTCAACATCCTGTGGCAGGTGGGGAAACAGAGTAAGCACCATGTGTCTGTGGCCCACCTGGTTGCCCTGGGTGAGGCTCAGGTGGGCTGCAGATCTGGAGGGAAAGTGATGGTGGGAAGCACACCTGTGCCCACTTTAGGACAAGCCAATCCTAAATTAGGATGGGAAAGAGTTATGATAAACAATGGCCCCCACCTCCTGAGAAGATGGAGGGGGTTCCCTAGAGCAGGTGAACCCCACAGCCCCCCGCTTCTTCGCCACCTCCCCACCCCTCTATTCTCTAGCCCTCTCTTCCTGGAAGGCCCTGGTCTTAGACCTGGCCTCTTCCCCAGCTGTGCCTGAGGGCGAGTCTTGGCCAGGCCCTGTCTAAACCTCTGGGAGGGCACTTCAGTGGCTACGCCAGTCTTGCCTGGGTCTTGGGACAGCCTGAGATTTATATCCAAGATCCATGAGCTTAAAACTCCTCATGTTCGCCCTGAGGATGTTTCACGTGCAATTTGGGAATTTGGGAACGCTCAAAATAGCATTTGCCCATAAAGTCGCCTGAAATGCAGTCCAAATGTGTCTGTAAAAAGTAACCAAAGAGCTATTTATTGTTATTAGTTCACGTTCTTCAGGCTTCCACGCGGGGCTGGGCGTCGATTTAATTGGGTGCCAGATGAGTTTGGGGGTGACCTTGGAGGGTGACGTGGACATGCTGGGCTCTGTTTTGCAGAGAGAAGCCGGTAATCAGCACATTCTCCTCACTGGCTCTGACATCTGACCAGGACACTTGCAGAAAGCCCCGCTGGCCTTTCCAAGACTTTCTCCTTAAGGTAAATTCCTAAAAACCCCAGCAAGAGTCCAAGCCCGTGCAAACATGTGCCAAAATCTAGAAAAAAGGGGCAGACTGTAAGACGATAAAATTATAATCAGGCAATCCCCTTCCAAAAGAGCCCATAGCAACCCACTGCTTCTATTCTTCATTTGGTAAGGGACACCTCACATACGAGTCACTATTTGAGCCATTTCGAAGTGGAGATTCAGTGGCGTTTAGTACATTCACAGCACAGGGCAACCATCGCCGCAAACTCCAGAACACTTTTACCACCCGCAGAGGAAACCCTGCACCCACTCACGGTCCCTCCCCATTGCCCCTCACCCAGCCCTTGTCAACCGCAAGTCTGCCTTCTGTCTCTATGGATTTTCCTTTTCTATATGTTTTGTGGAAATGGAATTATGCGCCATGCAGCGTTTTGTGTCCAACGAGCACATGAAAAGATGCTCACCGTCATAAGCTGTCGGGGAATGCAAATCAAAACCACAAGGAGATGCCACCTCACACCCACCAGGATGGGTGTCACCCAGGAATGGAAAGTCTCCGGCGTTGGTGAGGATGTGGGGCAACCGGAGCCTGCATTCACAGCTGGTGAGGGACAAATGGTGCCATTGCTTCGGACACCCACCGCTTCCTAACAATCACTCAAGACTCAGCTGCTGGCTGGAGAAAAAGGAGCCAGTGGGGGTCCCATGCCTGTTGGAGCCCCAGACCTCCTGCATAGCAGCCGTGTGACCTTCAGGAATTCACTCGACCTCTGTGAGTCTTTGTTCTTCATCTTTTACCTCCCAAGATTCTGTGAGGCCAAAATAAATCACAAAAATGGCTGGTGAGGGCCTCCCCATGTGTCCCCTGCAGTACGTCTGGCCTGGTTCCTTCCTGAGCCTATCCCTCGTGCACCACCCACCCCCTCTACCCCTTGCCACAGGGCTGGGGCTCAGTGCCTCACACAGGCAGTTCCTGCCCCGGGGCCTTTGCACTTGCTGGAGCCACCTGGATTGTGCCCTCCCTCACCTCCTTCACACTTCTATTCAAATGTCACCTTTCAGTGACACCTGCCTTCAGTGCCCTACCAAAAGCTCTGACCCCTTCCCTAGCCCTGAGCACTCCTGTTGCTTTACTCCTGTCAATTACAGCACAATGACTTTTACTTTTTAGCTTTATGAACTTACTTTCTTCCCAACAGAATGTAAACGCCACAAGCGCTAAGTAGTGTCGGTCTATTCAACCCCAACTCCTGAGCATGAGGCCGGCACAGAGGGGCCTTTCAAAAGATGCTGTTGGAACGATGGACAGACGGTTGACTCCACATGAGGTAGGTGTCTTGAATGACACGTGTGCCAGGCAGGTTTCCTTGCACACACGGAGGTCAGGGTCTTCCTTGAGACATCCTTGTCTCCCTCGCTGCACATGGCCCAGCGCACCCACGTTGTGAGGGGTGCACAAGAAGACAGGCTGGTGCAGGCTGAGTTCGGCTCTTGTCGGCAAGCAGCACAGACACCCTGGTTCTGGCTTAGGTGACAAATGGGGGATTTATAAGGATACAGGGATGTGGCTGGACCTTGGAGGGGGATGGGCAACTCCCCAGGAAGGTGCAGGAATTCTGTCTCTGTTTTTCTCCCGCTGTCCCTTCCCTTTTTCTCTGTTTCTCTCTCTGCTTCTCCTTCCCTCTCACCTCTCTCTCGGTCTTTCTTCTCTCAGTGTCCTCGTGCTTTTCGCCCTGGTTCCTCTCCCCTCCACCCATGTGGTCCGTGTCTGGGAAACATTTCCCCAGGAGTGTGTGTATGTAACAACCTAACACTGCATGCATTCTCCCTCTCAGTCCCAAGTCCAAGTTCCCTGATTGGGGATTCTGATCTCCTTTTGGGAAGGAGCCCACCAGCTGTGTGAGCGGCACATTGTAGAAGAAGGCTTTAGGGTGAGCCAGGCGGTTAAGGGACTCCGTCGTGAACTGGGAAGCCTTTGCAAAAGCTGCTCACCACGCGAAGGTAAAGGGGATACAGGCTACACACCCACCTTTCCTCATTTGCCCACTTGCCCATCCAATACCTCTTGGGCTCCTACCTCATGCCAGCCGCAGTTCTAGGGTCTGGGTCTATGTCAGTGGATGAAATATATGGACATTCCTACCTTTATTAAACTTACAACTGAGTAGAGGAAAGGCTGCTTAGAGAAATCAACACGTGACCGCAGTCCTTGGTGCTTGGAGAAGCTCAGTGAGGTGAGATGACAGTGAGGGCAGCAGGGCAGTGTGGGTTGGCCCCTGGCGGGCAGAGAAGGCCTCCCTGAGGACCTGAGTGAAAGGGATGAACCGGGCCGCACTCCAGGCGGGTGGCCCAGCCTGTGCAAAGGCCCTGTGGCAGGTGCATGTTTGTGTCTAAAGACAGGAACGTGGGAGAAACATTCAGGGGGCAGACACCTGAGTCTGGCAGGCCATGCACAGGCAGGAGAGGGCAGGAGAGCCCGCCTACTTCCAGCCCCTTCTGCAGGCATCAGGCCATCCCCACGTCCTTTGTTGCTGCCATGAAAACATCTCAAGAGAACAACAGGGCTTCTCTGGGGACCTGAGACGGACAGAACTTGCAATTTGGAGCCCAGTTGCTTAGATTGGAGTCTCAGGGAAGCCACTGGCCTCTCGGGCCTTGGTTTCCCCATCTGTAGGGTGGCCCTAAGAGCTGCCTGCATGGCCATGAGTGTCCCATGAGGTCTCACACGGGCACCTGTGGTGCCCAGTGGTCACGTCCCATTTCAGGGCAGTGTGTGTGTATCTCTGGGCCCCGAGGCGGGCTCCGCTGGGGACGGTAAACAGCTGCGGGAACTGTAAGGCTGCAATTGTGCGCCCGCCGACGGCAAAGATTACAGAGCTCGTTTTTCAGGGATCTGTGATGACAGTTGCGGCCCGGGGTTGGGGGAGCCTCAGCCGGCTCCCTCTGCTGCTCCAGCCTCCTGACTGGCTGTGCAGGAGCTCGGGGTGGAGAATGGGGGCCGTGCCTGGCGGCAGTCTGTGTGCCTGTTGGACAGATGGAGGCTGGCTTAGAACGAGTGACTTTTAGGCGGCTGCAAGGGGCACAGGCTGTCTCGCTTGTCAACCCCCTTCGCTGTGTCCCAAGCAGGAGGCAGGAATTCTTGACAGGAAAAGCTGAAAGATAGGTCCCCACTGGACCATATAGATAATCTGCCCGGGGCCTCTAAACCCCAGGAAAGGCCAGAGCCTGCCAGAGGCCTCACCCTGAGGGTCCCAGGGGCCCTGTCAATCACGGCCAATGCAGGAGCAGTGGGGACGGGTCAGGCCGGCGTTTAAGAAAGCCCAGCATTGTTTTTAAAGGTTAACCCGTTTGCATCTTGGGTTTCATCGGGAAGTCTGTGTGGTCACACCGGCCAGTTTAGCATGTGTTGGGAGCTGGGTGAGACGGGCCATGAGGAACAGCGCCCTGGGGGCCTCCGGTAGTTCTGTGGTCATGACTTACGGGGAACACAGGCGGGGAAAGGGCGCATTTTTATCCCATATTTGGTGATGCGGTGGGCTTCAAGTTCTTCTTTCTCTCTCATTTGTCAGGATCTTAATGAGAAACCCCAAATGGATTTAGAGATTTCCCTTTCCCAAGGACAGGAAATAAATGGGAACTTTCTAGGGAATAAGGGGCAAACCTGTTGCAACTTAAGACAGTACTCGTCTATTTGTGTGTGAGTGTGAGAGAATGAGAGTGTATGTCAGAGAGACAGAGACAGACAGAGAGAAACCAAGAAAAAACAGACAGCAAATCAGAGTGAGACAGAGACAGGGAGAGATGGACACACAGAGAGAAAGAGAGAGACAGAGAGAGAGAGAGAGAGAGAGACAGAGACAGACAGAGAGAAACCAAGAAAAAACAGAGACAGCAAATCAGAGTGAGACAGAGACAGGGAGGGATGGACAGACAGAGAGAAAGAGAGAGACAGAGAGAGAGAGAGAGAGAGAGACAGAGACAGACAGAGAGAAACCAAGAAAAAACAGAGACAGCAAATCAGAGTGAGACAGAGACAGGGAGGGATGGACACACAGAGAGAAAGAGAGAGACAGAGAGAGAGAGAGACAGAGACAGACAGAGAGACACCAAGAAAAAACAGAGACAGCAAATCAGAGTGAGACAGAGACAGGGAGGGATGGACACACAGAGAGAAAGAGAGAGACAGAGAGAGAGAGAGAGAGACAGAGACAGACAGAGAGAAACCAAGAAAAAACAGAGACAGCAAATCAGAGTGAGACAGAGACAGGGAGGAATGGACACACAGAGAGAAAGAGAGAGACAGAGAGAGAGAGAGAGACAGAGACAGACAGAGAGAAACCAAGAAAAAACAGAGACAGCAAAACAGAGTGAGACAGAGACAGGGAGAGATGGAGAGAGAGAGAGAGAGAGAGAGAGAGAGAAAGAGAGAGACCAGAGACAGACAGAGAGAAACCAAGAAAAAACAGAGATAGCAAAACAGAGTGAGACAGAGACAGGGAGAGATGGACACATAGAGAGAAAGAGAAAGAGAGACAGAGAGAGATCAACAGAGAGAGAGGGAGACAGAGGGGAGGGGAGAGACAGAGAGAGACAGAGAGAGACAGAGAGGGACCAGAGAGAGTGACAGATCAGAGAGAGACAGAGATAGAGAGAGACCAGAGAGGGACACAGAAAGATGCTAGAGAGAGAGAGAGACAGAGACAGATCAGAGACAGTGACAGACAGACAGAGACCAGAGAGACAGAGAGGCCAGAAAGAGAGAGACAGAGATACCAGAGACACAGAGAGAGAGTTATTCTTCCCTGTAGCCCAGTCCCCAGTCCCTTCCCAAAGCACTAGGTGAGTGTCTCAAGGGCCCTCTTGATGTTTTCTTTCTGTTTCTGAGCAGATAAACAGAAAAAACCCCATTTTCCTTTAAAAAAAAAAAAGATTTTGTCAAATACAGTCCAAACGCTTTCAAAAGAAGTTGGCCAAATTAACATATCTGTGGCAGGATCCCACGGGTGCGTGGCTCAGATGCCCCTCACGCCAGGAGAAACCCTGCTGTGGGTGAGGGTGGCTGGCGCCTCCACTTCAAGTGCCCTCCGTCTCTGCCTCAGCTCTCCAGCCAAGACTCCGTGCCTCTGGGCAGTTGATGGCCAAGCAAAGGGGCCCCCATTTCTGCCCAGCAGGAGCATCCTCTGGGGGCCACCTTCAGTCTGGGGCTCCCAGTCTGCCTGGCTGAGACACCCTCTGAGATGCATGGCAGGCCGAGGCTCTTGCTACCTCATGCTCCTTTCTTCCCCTCTCCTCTCACGGGTGTCAGACCGGCATCACAATCTGAAGGCTGGCCTGCACCCTCCAGCTCCCCCTCCATGTCATGCAGCACAGCGGCACCACCTCCCCAATGCATCCCGACTCCATCATGGCGTTCCTTCCCGAGGACCCACACTGATACCCACTGACAATGTATAAGGATTGGCTTCTGATGGACTCGGCAGCAGGGGTCTGGGGCTAAGTCGTTTCTGAGCTGAGCTCCCAAGCTTATCCAAATCTCTCATTTTATAAGGGGAAATGTGAGGCTCACAGAGGGCAAGCCACTTGCCTGAGGCCACACACTCAGTGGTGGCAGAAGCCAGACCACACCCAAGTGCCCCTCAGTCTCAGACAGCAGCTGACCTTCATTGTCCCCACCCTCAGCCAAAAGCAAGCGCAGAGCAGGCATGTGTGGCCTGGACTACCTCTGCTGCTCTCCAAATTTTCTCAGGGACAGGGTTCACAGTTCCCCAAAATGTGCTGGAGGAAATTGCATCCCAGTTCTTGGAAGGCCTGCCCACCTTCTTCCCATGCAGCCGTTCCTGCATCAATACGGGCTGTGCAGTGATGCGGGTGCCAACTCCCACTCCCCTGTGGTCAGCTGAGCGGGAACCAGAGCTCAGAGAGAAGCACTTTCCAGAGGAGCAGAGGGGGTGAGGGAGGTGAGGAGGAAGACAGCAGGCCACAGATTCTCATCACGTTTTCCCCTCCTGCGCTTTCAGGGGCTTAAACAGCGATAAAAGAATGTGCAATTGTCAGCATAAATCAAGAAAATCGGAATTCTGCTGAGCCAGGGGGAACATTGGACTTGAAAGAGCTCTTTGCTAAACGTGAAAGGAGCCCTTGAAAGTGTTGCTGGAGGCCTCTTTCCTGCCCAGCTAGCTCAGCACTGACTGCTTGGTCACCTGGAATCAGGGTTTGCACACGGGCTGGTGCTGAGGACGTGGCCTCGGGGCTCAGGGCAGCCCTGTTTGGGCTTCACTGTGCCCCACCTGGCACGGCCCTGCAGGCAGCTGGGCAGGTGGGTCCTGGCACCAAGATGAGGGAAGGAGGGAGGGAGGTAGGAGGAGATGGCATGGAGGTAGGGTCCCTGCCATCCGTACTTCTGTAAGCCCTTAGAGGGCAGAGCCAGAGCTCATCTGTTATTCATCTCTAAGTTTCTCTCAGCCCTTAGCATAAGGAAATTCCTGCTCGTTGGATGTTTGCTGACTGAGCGAATAAAAGAAATAGAGAGAAAGACAGGGAGGGAAGAAAGAGATTAGGAGGAGGGAGGGAAGGAGGGAAGGCAGGGAGGGAGGAAGAAGCAAACCCCTGTATTCGTCCGTTTTCACACTGCTGTAAAGATACCACACCAGACTGGGTAATTTATAAAGGGAAGAGGTTTAACTGCCTCCGGGTTCCCATGGCTGGGGAGGCCTCAGGGAACTGAGAATCATGGCCGAAGGCAAAGAAGCAGCAAGGACCTTCTTCACAAGGCGGCAGGTAGGAGACAAGCCCAGGGGAAACTGCCACGTTTAAACCATCAGATCTCATGAGAACTCACTCACTATCACGAGAACAGCCCGGGGGGACCCGCCCCGGGGATCCATCCCCTCCCACCAGGTCCCTCCCTCCACACATGGGGATTATGGGGATTACAGTTCGAGATGAGATTTGGGTGGGGACACAACCGTATCACCCCTCTAGTGCTTTTTCCTATTCACAGTGAGTCATTTTAATTAGGCGCTGGCCTAGCCTTTTGGCTCAGCAGCTGGGATGCGCCCACCTGCCCCAGCACCCCCTGGGTGGGCACAGCCATTGCCTGCAGCAGACAGTCCTCAGAGGTCATCACCCAGCTGTGGACCCACAGACACCCCCAACGGAGAGCAGAGACCACGCCTCGGTTTCCACACTGGCCCTAAGCTTTGCCGAGGAGCAGCCCTTTGTCCAGTAGCTGCGTGGCGATCATCGACATCCAGGCCGTCCTCATCTGGACTTGCACCATTCACGGTTCTTTCCCCTACCATGTCCACATGCTGGGGTATCCCTGAGCTTAAACCGGCACAAGAGCCTGAGGAAGAACCTTGGCGTGACTCCCCCAGGTCTGCACAGGCTCTGCCTCTCTTTCTGGGCTGCGGCGTGTGAAAGCGGGTGTGCGATGCAGGCCACAGACACATCCTGTGCCTTCATACGGTCAGCCACAAAACGCACCAAAAGGCAGAGATCCGCCACCAGATGTGCGTGATCAGCGAGGTGGCCATGTGGCTCCGAGACTGAAGCGTCCCTCCACGGTGCTCCTTCCTGCCTGCTCTGGCTGAGAGCATCGCCCCTGAGCAATCCAGCCTGTAAATCCCGCAGGGACTTAGAAAGCTTCTATTTCAAAACACACGTCCAGGAGCTATCTATTTAAACAATGCGATTGATAAGCTGCGCTGCCTGTGGTCTGTTGGAATTCTATCTTTCATGTAGTCCAGTGAATGCCCCTCGCTGACCAGGCACTGAAATTGAGAAGGCAGCAGCTTAGTGAGTCCTGAGAAGAGGATGGAAGGCTTGCCAGAGGGATGCGCAGAGGGTGGGACAGGGGGCCGGGGATCTCGATGATGGAACAATACAGACAAGCATGGCTGCTCGAACTGGCTTGTCACAGCTGTCACATGGGCTGACCTTAACCCATAACAGAGGGCTGGGAGGATCTAAGACGAAAATGTCCCCCCACGCATCTCTGAGCTTACCATGGGGGTGGGTCTGGAAAATCAGGTGAGTCTAGGTCCCCAAACCAAACCCCCCACCCCCCCGAATTGGAGCCTCCTCTCTGGTGCTGGGAAGTTAGGTAGTGTAAGGATGTGTGGTGTTTGCATGTGCATGTGTATTGCTGCTGTCGCCTTTTAAAAATTTGGATGAAATTCATGTAGCAGAAAATCATTTTAAAGTGAACAACTCAGTGGCCTTCGCAATGTTGTGCAGCCGTTGCCTCTAGCAGTTCCAAACTGCGTGTGCTCTGTGTGATCGGGTTGTTCAGAACACGTGGGTGTGCGTGTCTGCGGACACACGAGCATGTCCATGGTGTGCATGTGCCAGCCTTGTGGGAGTTGGAGGTTTGCCACGTGGAGCAGCCACAGGCGCCCTCAAGGTAAAGCTGTAGCCTTGCTCCTATTCCTGCCTCTCCCTGGCCATTTATTGGTTCTTGTCAGGGGACAGTGAGTGACATTTTGTTTGCTGGACCCATTTGGCTGTGAGTGACAGCTGCGGTCACTGCCCACTCTGGGAGGAGGCCCGCCCCCACCAGGTGCAGTGGGAGGCTGATCTCACCACCTGTGGTGCCATGGCTTTCCTCCTCCCCGCTGGCAGCTGGCCTGGCCTCCTGGGGATGGGGATGGGGACAAGCCGGCCAGGCTGGCGCTGCTTTCTGTGGGGTGTGGTTCCCCTCAGCTCCGCTCAGCCTGGGTGCTGGAACCTGTGAGGAAGAAGCTGTGTGGCCCCCACTCATGCCACTCTCAGGAGAGGTAGGCACATTTCAGGTTTCAGCCCATGCTACCTGGAGGAGACATTCCCCCGGGGGTCAGGGCTGGGGCTGAATACACCTTGGTTAAAAAGGTATCATTTAACCGAGTTGCCACTTCAATGGAAATCAGGTTCTAATGTCAGCAGGTAAGCCCCCAATTCAGAACTGTATAGAAAAAATAATCCTTGAAAGAACAGTTAAATCATCTATAAATCATGCTGCTTCCGCTGCTGAATGAACAAAGGCAGCGGCTTCCACAGAGGCTCTGCCGCACAGTGAGGGTACGTCTGCAAACGGGGAACTCACATTCACCTTCAGGGCTGCAAGCTGCGTGTTCCAGGTGGCCGTGGGGTATGGGAAGGGACCGTCTTCAGTTTCATCCGTGGGCAGACACCCCAGGCTTTTAGAATCATTTTCCCCCCTTTGCCTCTCTGTCTTACCTTCTCTCTGTCTCTCATCCCTCTCTGTCTTCCTTTCCCTCTCCGTCTCTCTCTGTCTCTCTCTTTGTCTCTGTCTTACCCCTCTTTGTCTTGCTCTTTCTCTCCATCTCTTTCCTCAATACCTAGAAGCAAATTCACATGCACATAGGTCATGAGGCCACCGTAGAGTAACTTCATGTTTGGAATTTCCCCCGCCTTACGTAGAGAGCCCAATACTCAGCTTCAACCAGCTGTGGCCACAGCCAAATGCTGGCCCAGGGCGGCCATATTTTCCTGCGTTTCAAGAGGAGCCAGAAGTTTGAAATGATTGGTGACATATCCCGTTTTCAGACAAATGTGGCTCAAATTAGAAATAAAACGGAAAACCAAAGGAAGGAGAGTGGCCCAGGCTGCTCCAGTTCCAGAGCACGGCCTCTGAGAGACAGGATCTCCGTAGAAGGGCTTCTGGGAAGCTCGTCCTTCTAGGCAGGGGCCAGCCTTGGTCCCTTCCTTACCCCCTCTGCCCCCTCACCCCTCACACGAAGGGCAGAGGGTGTCGGCCGCCCTGTCTCCAGATGCCATTACCATTGCCAGCTGTAGGCAGACACCACTATGTGAGGCTGGGCCTCGAGGGCAGTGGTCTGAGAAGAGTGCCATCAAGGATGCAGTCCCCTTTCCGCCATCCAGAGGGGTCACCCTGAGTTTGGATTGGAGAAGTCTTAACAACAGAGTTTTAAAATCGCCCCTTAGATTGGCCGCATTATTATTTTTGGCAATCAAAGTCATTTGAAAGAATGGCCGTGTCTTCTAGCTAACAAAATACCATCTGGGCAAGCAGGACCTGCCTGGTGGAGGAGAGGTTTAGACCGCCCCACATGGGGTCAAACCTGTGTCCAGGTTGCCAGTTTGAAGGATATCCATTCCTGCAATCAAGGATTGGGGTGCACATAGCAGTGCTACCCACAGTAACCCCAGCTGAAAACAGCTCAAACGCACATCATAGTAGAACGGGTGAATAAATGTGTTATATTCACAGAATGGAGCCTGGTACAGCCTGGAGATGGGTAATCCACAGCCGTAGAGTTGCTGAGCTCAACAAGCCAGACAGACATGGAAAGTGCACGTCGTTTAATTCCATGAGGTTCAAAGCAATCAGAGCTAACCAGGCATGTTAGGTTGAGGGCATTCTCTCCGGGGGCACAGGAGGGCACAGAACTGCACCGACTCCTGCCCTCAGGGACTTATGTTCTGGAGGGAGGACTCAGACATTAAATCAGTAAGTAAAGTGCACAGATAAGAATACATGGGGAGAAAACAGGACAGGGGGATGCTGTGGGGGGTTGGGTGTGGGGTCTGCACTGTAAGTAGAGAAGTCACTGAAGGCTGCAGAGAGGGTGGCATTGTAAAAGCCTGTGGAAGGGAAAGTGGGAGCCAAAGATGTATCAGGGGAAGAGCATGCCAGGAGAGGGAGCGGAAAGAGGGAGGGTCTTGAAGCAGGTCGCTTATGGAGGAATGAGAGATGAGTCTGGCTGTGGTGGGGTGAGTGGGAGGGGTGGAGAGGAGAGAGTTCGAAGGGGTCAGGGGAGTGGAGAGAGCAGAGAGCACTGGGAGCCTGTAAAGACTTCGGCTTTGACTCTGAGGAACAAGGGGCTGTGGTAGGGTTCTGAGCAGAGGGATGGGCCCTTCTACTTAGAACATGGGCCACTGTGATTACTAGGCTAGGGTAGTGTGCAGGTGGACGAGGCGGGAGGACAGGAAGACAGGAAGAAGGCCAACAGAAAGCTCCAGGGAGATCCTGGCTGGAGGTGCCAGCAGCCTGGGCTGCGTGGCTGTGGATTTGCAGGTGGAAGAAGTAAACCCACCTGGCAGGGCTGCAGTGTTGGTGCGCAGAACCAGGCAGTGGATGTACGAGTGTGATGGATGCCAGTGGAGATGTCTACAGGAGGTTAGGCCAGAGACCTGAGCTCTGGGCCTGGAAACTGTCAGCTCAGACGCTAGCTGAACTCCTGGGAGCTGAGGGGTGGGACTGAAATAGTACAAGGAGGAAGGAGAGGGCCAGGGACCAAGCACCAGGAAACCCTCATATCTAACGATTGGAAATGTGACCTTGTAGGGGGAGCTACAGAGGTAGGAAGAAACCAGAAGTTGAGTGATGGAACAATGCCACTCTCACTCTGAGACCTTCTGTGTCTCACAGCTTCCTCTCTTTTCCCTAGACTGGAAGCTCCTTGAGGACAGGGGTGGGTACAACAGGTTCTCTGTTAGGTCCCCAAAACTGAGAGCAGGACCTGGCACAGAAGGGGTGTAGCAGACCTGTTGGATGAATGAACGCCAATGTGGCCGATTAAGGTGACAGGACAATGACCATCCATCAGGTCTGGGACTGGTGAATAAGTAGCACGCAAATTCAGTGGGCTGTGAGTCTCAGCCCCTGCACACCGGGAGGCTCTGCTGCCTGTCATGCACATTGGTGGGAAGGAAGGACAGCTAGTTCAGTCTCTGCCAGGTGATGCCAATGCTCCCCCTATCTCATGCAGACGCAGGCTCAGCCAGCCCACTGCCAGCCCACCGCCAGAGCCTTCCCTTTGGGAGCCCCCTCTGCTCTGCCTGTGCTCTTTCCCTGTTTTTTGAAAACTGCTTTTATCTTGCCATCCAAGAGACACAATTGGGACTTCTGTGTCAATGCAGATACGTGCCCTCCCCTCAGATCCTGGTTCAACATTGGACTCATAAGCCAGGCTAAGTTAAAAAAAGCAAAATGTGTCTGGCTTGATAGCTGGCTCTGAGTGCAATGGAAAAAGCCAAAAATAAACACTGAGTTGATGACATGAGTACCATCCATGGGCATGGGGCCCAGGCTGGGCTGGAGCGAGGGAACAGTGTACAGCCCGGCCTCACGCATAGCCCGCCGGGGCTTCCCAAGGCAGTGTGGGGGCCCGGCCGGCAGCGAGGGTGCAAATCTCTGCTATGGCCATCCCCCTCTCTCAGGCACCAGGGACCTTCATGCCCAGGGACTGTGATGGCACTCACCCCAGCCTCTTGCCTTTGCTTGCCAGAGAACCACTACCCAGGGCAGCCTGAATCCTCAGATTTTGTTTTCCCTCCCTTGTGTTTTTCTCGCCATCTGAGAGGAGCCAGCGCCTGCCTCACACTCTGCTCCATCTGCACTGGGCACTCCTGCCTGGCCCTGGATAGGCAGAGCCCTCCCCCCACCACCTGCAGAGCCCTCCCCCCACCACCTGCAGGAGCTGCTCCCTCTTCACTGAAAGCTCTTCCTCTGCTGGTCGCCTGGCCAGCTCCATCAAGGCTCAGTTTACGTCTCCCGTCTGAGGGAAGCCTTTGCTGAGCCCCATCCCCCCTGCCATCCACCTCATGCCCAGAGCACTGTGTAACTGCTCCCTTGAACCAGCCAGGACCAATGAGGTCGGGCTGCAGTCACACAGAAACCCTGCAACCTCAGGGACTTCATGCAACCCACATCTGCGTCTCACTCACACGGCATATCCCAAGAAGCTCACATCCCCGTTCCACACCATTGTTAGGGACTCAGGCTGAAGGAGGCATTCCTCCTGGGCACAGCAGGGAGCAGAGACAGTGGAGAGAACTCACTCCTGCCTCAGCTGCCCAGGACCCAAAGTGGCTCGTGTCACCGTTGCTCACACTGTTGTCCAGAACTAATCACCTGGTCCCAGCCTGCCTGCAAGAGACGCGGAGAAACATGAACTCCTTGTGTACCCTCAGGAAAGTGAAGATAAAGTGAACGGTCTCAGCTGTGCCCACCATAGACCCGCCACTTTGTAGTGGCCTATTTACTTCTCTGCTCACCCCCACCCCACCCTGAAGTTCCTTAGGTTCACACATTTCAGGCTTCTCCCCCATTTGAATCTTGGCAGCTAGCACAGTGCCCTCCTTGAAGGCCCATGAAGTTTCAGGAAGAGCCGATCACACGACCCAGCGGGCTATAGAGCACCTCCACGCCTCCGCAGAGCCGACTCCGCTGGTGCCGCACGGCCGCAAGGGATCATTTCTTCATCCATCTCCTCCCTCTGCCAAGTCATCAGAAAATGCTGAGCACCTATGGAAAATCCTCAGCACACGCCACCTCTTCTGTCTGGTTTTCATTTTATGTTGTGCTGCTTTTTTGGTACAATAAACAAGGTGAAAGCAAGTAAGTAAACAGTGTGGGGTTTGAGGGGGTTTCAGCGATGAACGCCACCTCGCTGTGCTCTGTTTTGAGCATGTGCATCCCTGGTTTACACCAAGGGCTGGCAAGTGGCGCTTGGAGAGTGGCCAGGCTTCCAGGGTGAATAAACACCTCAAAGGGACAAATGTTTTTCACAGACTGGGAGTGAAATGGAGACTCAAATATTTAAAAATAAATATATAAAAAAGAAGAAAGAAAAGAAAAGGCAAGGAGACCCTGCTGACCTTACTTCCCGAGTGAGCTAAAAACAAGTTTTTATAATAATATTTTCTGCTTCCAAAGAAACAAAACTTCTTATTTTCAATACTCCTGGCATGAGTGTTTCTGTGTGTCGCTATTCTTGGAATGAGTATTTCTAAAATGTCATTTTTGATATTGAACAAGGGGCTTCACTCTTTAAGCCTCCAGTGACTTGTCTGTACAATAGGATAATGATAATTCGTCACTCCTGGGTAATTATGAGAATGAAGTCAATTGTTATACAAAGGCTATAGATCAGGGCCAGCACAAGGTGAGTTCCAGATGACTGGTAGTCATCACCACAATCCCCACCATGATATCATCACCGTCACCACGATCATCACTGTCACCACTGTCATTATCGTTACCTTCATCACCACCATGATCATCGCCACCATCATCTTCATCATCTACCATCATCATCACCACCATCAGCAGCAGCAGCACCATTATCATCACCATCATCATCACTATCACCGTCACCACCATCATCATTACCATCACCACCACCACCATCAGCACCATCATCAGGAGCAGCACCATTATCACTACCACCATCACCACGATCATCACCATCACCACTGTCATTATCGTTACCTTCATCGCCACCATGATCATCGCCACCATCATCTTCATCATCTACCATCATCATCACCACCACCACCATCAGCAGCAGCACCATTATCATCACCACCACCATCACCACCATCATCACCATCACCACTGTCATTACCATCACCTTCATTGCCACTCTGATCAACACTACCATCATCATAATCATCACCAACATCATCATCACAATCATCACCATCACCACTATCATCACCACCGTCTTCACCATTACCACCACCATCATCATCACCGTCACCACCATCATCATTACCATCATCATCACCTTCATCACCATCACCATCATCACCATTACCACCACCATCATCACCATCACCACCACCACCATCACCATCACCACCATCATCATCACCATCACCACCACCATCACCACCACCATCACCATCACCACCACCATCACCACCACCATCTTCACCATCACCACCATCACCATCACCACCATTATCATCATCACCATCATCACCACCATCATCATCACCACCACCATCATCATCACCACTATCTTCACCATTACCACCACCATCATTATCACCATCACCACCATTATCACCATCATCATCACCACCATCATCATCACCATCATCACCACCATCATCATTACCATCACCACCACCATCACCATCACCACCACCATCACCACCACCATCTTCACCATCACCACCATCACCATCACCACCATTATCATCATCACCATCATCACCACCATCATCATCACCATCACCATCATCATCACCACTATCTTCACCATTACCACCACCATCATTATCACCATCACCACCATTATCACCATCATCATCACCACCATCATCATCACCATCACCATCATCACCATTACCACCACCATCATTATCACCATCACCACCGTCATCACCATCACCACCATCACCATCACCACCACCACCATCTTCACCATCACCATCACCATCATCACCACCATCATCATCACCATCACCATCATCATCACCACTATCTTCACCATTACCACCACCATCATTATCACCATCACCACCATCATCACCATCACCATCACCATCATCACCACCATCATCATCACCACCACCATCATCACCATCACCATCATCACCATTACCACCACCATCATTATCATCATCACCACCATTATCACCATCATCATCACCACCACCATCATCACCATTACCACCACCATCATTATCACCATCACCACCATTACCACCATCATCATCACCACCACCATCATCACCATTACCACCACCATCATTATCACCATCACCACCATTATCACCATCATCATCACCATCACCATCATCACCATTACCACCACCATCATCACCATCACCACCATCATCACCATCACTATCATCATCACCATCACCACTATCATCACCATCACCACCATCACCATCACCACCACCACCATCTTCACCATCACCACCATCATCACCATCACCATCATCACCATCACCATCACCATCATCACCATCATCACCACCATCATTACCATCACCACCATCATCACCATCACTATCATCATCACCATCACCGTCATCATCACCACTATCTTCACCATCATTATCACCATCACCACCATTATCACCATCATCATCACCACCATCATCATCACCATCACCATCATCACCATTACCACCACCATCATTATCACCATCACCACCATCATCACCATCACCACCACTGCCATCTTCACCATCACCACCATCATCACCATCACCACCACCATCACCATCATCACCACCATCATCATCACCATCACCATCATCATCACCACTATCTTCACCATTACTACCACCATCATTATCACCATCACCACCATTACCACCATCATCACCATCACCATCATCACCATTACCACCACCATCATCACCATCACCACCATTATCACCATCATCATCACCATCACCATCATCACCATTACCACCACCATCATCACCATCATCACCATCACTATCATCATCACCATCACCACCATCACCATCACCACCACCACCATCTTCACCATCACCACCATCATCACCATCACCACCACCATAATCATCACCACCATCATTATTACCATCATAAGCACCATCATCACCATATTCAGGAACCTGGGAATCTGGTGTGATTAGAAACTAGGTGAGCAACCCAGCAAAGGGAAACTGGAGACCCGAAGTTGACTACAGACAAGGTACAGAATTTCCTCTAGGCCTTCGTTTCCCCAACTGTAGAGTGGAGACAGTAAAAGCTCCTGCCACCTGCTTAAGAGGGTTTGAGACATGGCGATGCAGTCACTATTTCCATGGCTGCCGACAGGAAGGTGTTAGAGCCATTACTGTTAACAGCAGTGTTTACTTTGGAAAACAGGATCAAAGTGGGATTAGATAATATATTCATAATCTGTATTTGTTCTCAGTCTATTTATGGGCCCAGAAACGCAGGTGATCTAGCTCTCTAAAACATGAAACATTGATGACAGACAGAACCTCCAAACTGGGCATTTTCCGTTACCCCTGGCCTTGGGTGAGTCTTTCCACCTACTTGGAATACCCTACCTGCCCGCTTCTCCTGACAGTTCCCACTTACCCTCCACGCTGGTTGCAGTCACCTTCCACTTACAAATAGTCTAAGAATCTAAAACATCATCACCCCACCATTGTACCTTTATACTCAGCAGTCAGGGTGGGGGGATTTATTTTCACAAGGGATGGCTGGGTAGAGCAGAGCTCTAGTATTAAATAAGAGCCCATATCTTTTCGCCTAGCAATTTAAATTGAAAATTTACATTTTAAAAACTTTACATTCTAAGAATGTGTCCTGGAGAAATAATCATGGATTTGCACCGGGCCCTGTCTCCAAGGATGATCCCCCCTGCATTGTTTTAACAGCAGAATGATGGGAGACCACGAAAAAGCTCAGCTGAGGAGATGGCATGCATGCATGCTGGAATATGAGGCAGTGATCAGAAATGCTTTTATGGAAAAAGAAAACAGCAAAAGAGAAAGGCGCTATGATGTTTCAAGTGGAAGGAAGACAGGATTCAAAATAGCGAGGGTGGCCCTACAGCCTGTTTTCCCAGCAGGAGAATATCTGCCTCTCCCCTCTCACTGTCCACACTCCCAGTTAGGACCAGGAAGTCCATGGTCATCCTAAAATTAGAATGCAGAGCAAGGTCCCGTCTTCATGGAAAACACTGTCTGTACTTCACAGAAAAATGACCAGAAGAGCGTGCTCCAGACTTTGGAGGAGTTTGTTGCTGGGAGCCATGTTAGCAGCAGAGCTCCCAGATGGCCTGTTTGGCTCCAGACAGCATTGTTTCCTGCCTGGTCTCTCCTGCTGTCATTAATCAGTTAATCACAGTGTCTTCTCTCACTTCCCAAGTGTCCCAATTTGGCTAATAAATTGCATGGTCACCATAATTCTGAGAGATTCCTATGGTGTTTTTGCTCATCTCTCTTTTCTAAGCGTTCGCCATCAAGAGAAAAAAACTGGAAAAGTGCAGAACGCATCAGCCAAAAAGCACCACCTTCCTCAGAAACAGTTCCCTGATCCTCCCATAGGAGCCACTCCAGACTCAAGAGTCCCCAGTGTCATTTCTTGCCTGGCACATGGCAGGTGAACGTTAAATGATGATATTCACCAGAAAGTGAAAAAACCACCCCTACGCCAGGTGTAGTGGTTCATACCTGTAATCCCAGCAATTTGGGAGGTCTAGGTGGGTGGGTTGCTTGAGACTAGGAGTTCAAGATCAGTCCAGGCAACATAGGAGACTGCCTCTCTGTCTCTACTAGAAATAGAAAATATGAGCTGGCTGAAGTGACCTGTTCCTGTAGTCCCAGCTACTTGAGAGGCTGAGCTGGGAGAATCACCTGAGCCTGGGAGTTTGAGGCTATAGTGAGGCGAGACGGCACCACTGTAGCCCAGCCTGGGCAACCAGAGTGAGACCCTCTATAGAAAAAAATAGAAAAAAGAAAAGCCCGAAGCCCACCCTTAGCCACATGGGTGACAGCTGTCCTCGACTAGCAATGGTAAGAAATTAAAATGCTCTTCATGCAGACATGGAAAGCATACCTTCTCCAAGGATGCCATTCTACCTGCTGGCCAGCAAGGCCACTCACTCCTCCACAGGGGATCTTTTCCTGGCTCCATTTGGCTGGTGTTTGCACCCAATGAGAGCCCTCCATGTGGGAGAGGGAGAAATTGACCCAGGAACCAAGCCTGAGGCAGAAGCCCCGAGTGTCCACCTTTGTACTATGCAGCGCTGCAATGCACTCCTGTCTGTTTTTCCAGGGATTTTTTCCCAACCACCTTTGAACTACCTTAAAACAATGAAGTGTTCTCTTTTGACAGGCTGGCCTAATGGGAAGGTTGACCTGATTTCCGCTCTCCTACCGAAAAGTGACAATGCAGCTCCCGGGCCGAGGAGGGTCGTTGTGTGACCAGTTCAGAGGCAGGAGTTCAGGCCGCTGCACTGACCCTCTGCAAAAGGAAGCAACTGGACATTTCCTCTACACATTGTCTCTTTTGAAAAGTTCCAAGTGAGGAATATTTGTATTTGATTGTTTTTCTTTCCTTGCATGCCAGCAAAAACTTGCTCAGTTTAAGACAAATGGAGAAAAAGCCTGGGTTATTAAATTTTAGCGGACAATCATGTTGAAGCAAAGGAAAGTACCTGCTCACATCCCCGGCAGCGCTCCCTCTGCCCAGCGCCCATAACCACCCCAGACCAAGACGTCTGATCACAGTTTTGGGACACAGATTTCAGGCTAGGTTGGCTCTCATGCTTACAACCCTTTAATGCTCCTTGTGACTTGGGCGGGGGGTCCCTGTCTGGTTGTACCTGGAAATCACTTGGAATACTGATAAAAATATTGAGCCTGAGCTTCGAAGACCAACCTGAACCTCCAGAAATGTTTGTGTGTGTGTGTGTGTGTGGTGTATTTGTGTGTGTCGTGTGGGGTGTGTGTGGTATGTGTGTTTGTGTGCGATTTGTGTGTGGTGTGTGTGTGTATGTGTGTGGTATGTGATGTGTGTGGTCCATGTTTCTGTGTGTGATGTGTGTATATGTGTGTGTGTATATGTGTTTATGTGTGTGTGTGGTGTATGTGCGTGATGTGTGTGGTGTGTATATGTGTGTTTATGTGTATGTGATTTGTGTAGTGTGTGTAATATGTGTGTGTGTGTAGTGTGTGGTGTGTATGTGTGTAGTGTGTGGTGTGTATGTGTGCACATGTGTGCTTTGATTCTTTGAAAAATTCAGCAAGTGACTCTAATATGCTTAGATATTTTTTTAAGGACACCAGGTGATTCTAACATGCAGCCAGGCTAATATCACAGATGCTGGCCTCAGTCCATTTGCAGGTGGCTTCTTGCCGCCAGCACCTGTGGCCCTATCCCGTGTGTGTCTCTGGCTGAGGGAGCATGCTCAGCCCACGCAGGGGCAGAAAGGGCTGCCGTGGGGTGGACGGCCCAGGAACAGCCTCCACCAGCTCAGGCTGAAGGATCAATACCCCGGCTCCCTCACAGCTCATGAAGACCACCTGATGGGTGCTCCCCACTGTCTCTAGGAAGCCTCTGATGGGTCTGAGTTCAGGAGCCAGGGAAACCTGACTGCCTGCACTCCCTCTTGTGGCTTCCTTCCCTTCCCCGTCACTCGTCCCCAGGCTCCTCCTACTAAGCTTCTTGGGATCCACCCAAATAAACGCGTGGCACTCAGTGCTCATCCTGGGTTTGGGGACAGTCCCTAGAAGAAAACTCAACAGTTTCCAGTGAGCCGGCAGCACTGCACAATCTGGCTGCACTGTGTCCCCTCCTCAGTCCCGTCCATTGGCCACATGAGCTTCCTGTCTCTGCCTTGACTGTCCAGCTTCATCTTCCAGAGCACTGCTCTGGAAGCGGCGCTCAGCTTGGAGCACCATTCCCGTCCTTCCCCTTTCCTTTCCCGTCCTTCCCCTTTCCTTTAACTGCCTAAAACTGTACATCCTCAGACCCCAAGTAACGCCCCTCTGTAGGGCAGCCTTCCTCAGTCCCCCTGCCCGTCCCTTTGGAGTCTCAGCATTATAGCATCTTCCCTTGATGCCACCATTTCTGTCTGCACTGTCACCATCTGTGTTCAATCCAGCTCATGGCTCTCCTGTTCTAACACACTTCGCCTGCTCCCAGCCTGGCACCGGGATGCTCAACCCTGGCAGCCCATGGGCATCCCTGGGAGCCCTTGAGAAAACACTGACTCCCCAGTCCTGCCCCCAGATTCTGCTTTCTGGTGGTGCAGCCTGGACTTCTGGATTTCTAGTGCACAGCCCAGGGTGAGAAACTGGTGCTAGAATCTCACTTCACTGAGCTCCAGCCACGCAAGCTCCTCTGATTCACGGACATGGCCAGTTGAGCCCACCTTGGGCCTCCGCACATGCTACCTCCTCTCCCCAGAATGCTGTTCCTGTCTCTTCCATGGAGATGGCGTTCCTTCATTTTTTCCCTTCAGGTTTAGCTCCATCGTGAATTTCTGAGAGGAGCCTTCCCTGATCACCCCAGCAGAGCTCTGTTTCATCAGGCACCTGCCACAATCTCACGGTCTTGTCTGCTTGTTAATTTTCTGTCTTTCCCACCTGGAAGGTAAGTTCCAGGAGTGAGGGATGGATATCACTCACCGTTGTGGCTTCATTTCCTGAATGAATAAATTAATGATAAATTACAGCTTGTAGTGCTCCTGCCTTTAAGGGCACCATGCTGGTATCTTTGCAGGAGGCCAAGCTGGTGGTCTCCATTCTTCCGTTTTTGTTGTTCCGACACTCAGTTCCAAGTCTCACCTAAAACCATGTTTTCTCTCCTGAACAGAATCCACAGCACCAGGCTCAGGCCTGCCTCCTTCAGCAAGCCTCCCTGGGACCCTCCTCGGCACACACATTTATTGAGCACCGGCTGAATGCCAGCCACAGCATTTACGTGGGGTTTCAGGTGTGAATAGCATCGTCGTGGAGCAAGCCAGGCCTGCGGTGCAGAACAACAGAGGCAAGGTGCCGTCACAGCACCAGAGCTTGGCAGGGCCAGGGGCCACCCCTCCCATCACCCATCTCCTGGTCTAGATGCAGTTAGGCTTCTGAGCGGTACCTGAAGCTTCCTTGTGCTCTTGTTCTCAAACCATTTTCTCGTGTGTAAGAGGAACTCGTGTTGCCTCCATCTGCCTGGTGTTTGCACCCAAAGCAAGCTCTCCATGTGGGAGAGAAAGAAATTAATTGAGGAACCAAGCCTGAGGCAGAAGCACCAAATCTGCACCTTTGTACTCTGGGGGGTTGTGATAAACTGCCTGCTTTTCCAGGGACGTTTTCCCCACCCACCTTTGAACTACCTTAAAACAATAAAGCGCTGTCTTTGGACAGGCTGGCCTAATGGGAAGGTTGTCTTTCTTCTTTTTGGAACCCTGCAGAACTTCTCCCAGGCCACGAAGCTACAATGTGGGACTTTCCTTAAAATGTTACTATAAGGACACATGCACACGAATGTTCATTGCAGCACTGTTTACAATAGCAAAGACCTGGAACCAACCCAAATGCTCATCAGTGATAGACTGGATTGGGAAAATGTGGCACATATACACCATGGAACATTATGCAGCAATCAAAAATGAAGAGTTCGTGTCATTTGTAGGGACATGGATGAATCTGGAGAACATCATTCTCAGCAAACTGACACAGGAGCAGAAAATGAAATACCGCATATTCTCACTCATAGGTGGGTGATGAAAAATGAGAACACATGGACACAGGGAGGGGAGTACTAAACACTGGGGTCTATTGGGGGGAAAAGGGGAGGGACAGCAGTGGGGGGGAGCTGGGGAGGGATAGCCTGGGGAGAAATGCCAAATGTGGGTGAAGGGGAGGAAGGCAGCAAAACACACTGCCATGTGTGTACCTATGCAAATGTCTTGCATGTTCTGCACATGTACCCCAAAACCTAAAATGCAATAAAAAAAAATGTTACTGCCGTTTTCATAGTGACGATTCCATCAGCACAAAGGCTGATGAGAAACTGATGAGTCATGGCTACCTTTAGAGGGAAAGGAAAAACCAGGTGGAAAGTAAATATTTAGAAAGGAAAGAAATCGTTCTCTTTCTCATAAAAATGAGGGAGGAAAATGCCAGAATGTGTATTTCTCCTTTTGCTCATAATCCTTTTAACCAAGGGTGCTGACAAGGAGCATTTGTACCGAAATCTTAGATGCTCTGAAGTCAGTGCTTACCGCCCCATCAGAGCCACCCAATACATCACACGCTCTCACACTCATACACTTTTACAAACACGCACATATTCACACACATGCACACGCATGCATTCTCACACCCCCACAGAGCTCACACCCTTACACACTCACCCAGCCTATGTCATCCTGCTCTTTTTCTACTCAACCTCTGAAAACCCGCATGTACCAAAATGAGCAAAACCTCTGAGGTATGGAATCCACCTTGTTGAAAGGCTGGGTTTTATTGGTCAATTGGTAACTGAACGCACATGGAAAAGCGTTGCATTCAGGACCACGCTGCGACTGTATTACTCCCTGCTTTATTGGTTCATCTCTAATCGGAACCAGCTGGTCATAAAGAATAGAGTTCATGGGAATCCACCCTCTGTTGAAAGCTGGGCCAGGGTGGATGCTGGAAGCCGATGAGCACAATGAAAACAGCTGTAATTGACTTGTGAGGTCAGGCTCCGGGTGGAACTAGGGGACAGAGGTGACGCTACAGCTGGTGCATAAAAACGCTGGGCTCCTGGTTACCCATCATTGTGTAAAGAGGAGCCGGGGAGAAAAGCATCCACTTATGAAGCTCCTCCCAGAAGCATCTGCTGCTGCCGGCCTGTACCAGGCAGCTTTAGAACCACACAATTACTCTGGGCTGCTTGTTGGCACCAATGACGATAATTCTAAAGATGACACCTGTGATCATGATGATGCTGGTGACGATTACAGTGATGGTGGTGAGGAAGATGATGGTGGTGAGGATAACGGCAGATGTCAGAAACTCCAAACAGGCTCCACAAAGCAAAGCCTTACAACTTTTTTTTTTTTTTTTTGAAACAGGGCCTTGCTCAGTCTTCTAGGCTGGAGTGCAGAGGTGCCATCAGAGGTCACTGCTGCCTTGACCTCCTTGGCTCAAGCAATCCTCCTGCCTGAGGCTCTCGTGTGTATCACCATGCCTCACTAATGTAAAACACGTTTTGAGAGGGGGTGGGGTCTCACTGTGTTGTCCAGGCTGGTCTCAAACTCCCGGGCTCAAGTGGTGCTCTCACCTCAGCCTCCTAATGTTGGGGTTACAGGCCACTGGCCAAAGCGCTGTAGCTTTAATGCTACAAGAGTTGTCATCTTGATAACAAAATTTAACCATTTTTTTTGTGATTTATCTATTTTAAACACTTTTATCCCCCTAAACAAGGAAACTGGCATCTGAATTCTAGAAATGGAACATATACACTCGCCCCCGCCCCGTGCCTCTTCCTGTCTCTGATCAGCCCTTTGGAAAACTGTGATGTTAGGACGGCCTGAGGGATGTTTTTGGTGCTGGATGACCTGCCTCTTCCTCTCCCTACGGGGCTGTGGGATATGCACCTTGTTCAATATTAACATTTTAGTGAATCTGTTTTTATTGTTGTTTTTAATGTGCCCGCTGCAGGCTTTCAGTGATACTTACTGAGTGCCTACTGTCTTCCCAGAGGCGGTGGAGGTGGGAGAAAAAGGGGCCTGCCCAGTCCTCAAGCAGCTCACAGCCCACTGAGGTGACAGGTGTGCAAGGCACCCAGGTAAGAGCTCCAGGTGAAGAACGGCAGGTGTCCTAGGACCACAAAGCAGAGAGAAATGATTCTGCTTCTAGGGGACAGAGGTGACGCTACAGCTGGTGCATAAAAACGCTGGGCTCCTGGTTACCCATCATTGTGTAAAGAGCCGGGGAGAAAAGCATCCACTTATGAAGCTCCTCCCAGAAGCATCTGCTGCTGCCGGCCTGTACCAGGCAGCTTTAGAACCACGCAGTTACTCTGGGCTGCTTGTTGGCACCAATGACGGTAATTCTAAAGATGACACCTGTGATCATGAGAGGCACGGTGTGGAAGGTTCCAGGAGAAGGGAATATCTGAGCTGGTTTTAAAGGATGGCTCAGGAAAGGCGGGCTGGGATGGCTGGATTCCAGGCTGCTGGGACGGCCACACAGAGACAGCACCCTGAGATAGCACAGACCAGTCCACGAACTCTGGGCAGGCCGGGGTCACTGGAGCATGGAGCAGGAGTGGTGGCGGATAAGGAAGGAGATGAGAGCTGGTCGGGAACATGCATGTTCACATGTAAACTGCCTTTGGAATGTCGATTATTATTTATTTGCCCTGATGGAGAGCTGGAGGTTCAGTGACACACGGCAAGCCATCAGCCCTGGTGCAGCCACATGGGGACCTGATCCTTGCTCCTTCCAGTCAGGGGAGCACACCCCACTGAGCCTGTTGCTATAAAAAGCATGACTCTAACTCCTCGCTAGGAGCTTTTGGCGCTAGGATTGCTATTGGAATCCCAGTGCCCTTCTCCCCCGAGGCATGAATGGGAGGAGGTGGGGAGAGGGCTGCTTGCCAGGAGAGCTGGTCCCTGGTTCTGTGCTGTCCATTCATTCACTGGGTCATCTTAGCTGACTCTCTTCTTGTTGCTGCCTATTAAGTGAAATTGGGCAGAAAATCTGAAGACCACTCTAGATTGTTCCATTTTAGCTTGGTGTCTCCGGTGCATCGATGCATGAATGGAGGCAGTGCTGGGAGGAGTTTGGGCACCACCCCGATACAGCGCGGGCCCCTGGTGCACCTTCGCAAGGGTCAGAGGGCTGTGTAGCACGACCAGGCAGTTCTCAGGAGGAGACACGTGTCACAGGATCTGGGACATACCCTGAAGTGAGGACCTGACTTCTACAGTCCGGTATGTGCTGTGGACTTGGAGAAATGGGATCCCAAACTTCCAGCGGGTTCCTGCTCACCAGCATGCAGATTTCAAAGGCCAATCTCAGAGGAACTCTTTGGGGGGCTCTTCCAGCTCCTCTAGTGAAACAGAACACTGTATTAGGATCTGGGTGACTCCAGGAGCCAGTGAGGCGGAGGGGCCGGGGACTTCGGCAGAGGCAGCAACAAAGAGCCCAGTGACCCAGCAGAGCCTGAAGCAGCCCAGACATGAAAGGCATATGCTGGAAAAATTAGCTCAGTGTTTGCTTTGGGAACCAGTCTGCCGGCTCTTAATCCAGTGGGCGTTTGTATATTCCACCTCACGGGACGTCCCAGATCCCTCGGCGGGATGACAAAGTGCCATTTGTGAAGTTTCATACACGCCATGGAGGGCGTCTGCCACCCAGCCGCTCACTCCCAGCAGCAGAGCAGAGCGAGAACAGCCGTGGGCCTTCTGTCTGTGGACGGTCGGCCCTCTGTCTGTGGACGGTCGGCCCTCTGTCTGTGGATGGTCGGCCCTCTGTCTATGGACGGTCAGCCTTCCTTCTGTCTATGGATGGTCAGCCTTCCTTCTGTTTATGGATGGTCAGCCTTCTGTCTATGGACGGTCGGCCCTCTGTCTATGGACGGTCGGCCCTCTGTCTATGGACGGTCAGCCCTCTGTGGATGGTCGGCCCTCTGTCTGTGGACAGTCAGCCTTCCTTCTGTCTATGGACAGTCAGCCCTCTGTCTGTGGATGGTCGGCCCTCTGTCTGTGGACGGTCGGCCCTCTGTGGATGGTCAGCCCTCTGTCTGTGGATGGTCAGCCCTCTGTCTGTGGATGGTCAGCCCTCTGTCTGTGGACGGTCAGCCTTCCTTCTGTCTATGGACAGTCAGCCCTCTGTCTGTGGATGGTCAGCCCTCTGTCTGTGGACGGTCAGCCTTCCTTCTGTCTATGGACAGTCAGCCCTCTGTCTGTGGATGGTCGGCCCTCTGTCTGTGGATGGTCGGCCCTCTGTCTGTGGACGGTCGGCCCTCTGTGGATGGTCAGCCCTCTGTCTGTGGATGGTCGGCCCTCTGTCTGTGGACGGTCAGCCTTCCTTCTGTCTATGGACAGTCAGCCCTCTGTCTATGGACGGTCAGCCCTCTGTCTGTGGATGGTCGGCCCTCTGTCTGTGAACAGTCAGCCTTCCTTCTGTCTATGGACAGTCAGCCCTCTGTCTGTGGACGGTCAGCCTTCTTTCTGTCTATGGACAGTCAGCCCTCTCCTCCAGGCCTGTGCCACGGCTGGCTTTGTGTTGACCTTCCCCTTTAGGAAGATGAAAGGAATGTAGAAGTCACCAAGCCCCGGAGCTGAAATGCATGGAGGGTCTCTTTCCTAAAAATGCATCTGTTAGGTTGAGTAGATGAGACAAAGGATGACTTTGGCCTTGGAAGGAGAGCCTGGGGCAGAGGAAGCAGGCATAGCTTCAGTTCATAGCTTTAGTGTCTTCTGAATAAGACACAGAAGCAGGAACCGCTCTCCCCCGTGAAATATATCAGTGGAATCATATCACACACAGGCACACATGCACACACATGAGCACACACATATGCACACATGAGCACACACAAAGCACACAAACACACATGAATTCACATGCACACACAAACACACAACAGAGGCACATGTACATTTCACTTTCAGAATTTGATTATTATGTGTGCTTAAGAAGAAATTGTGTTCTAAATTCCTTTGCCCTCCTTCCTGTTTTAGGGAAAGAACCCTGGAAAAGGGATCCTATGGCCAACCTTCATCAACAAAAAAAAGAATAACTTTTTACATGTCTGAGCCTATTAGGGCTCAAGTCCTACCATTCAGGGGTGAGTTACATGATTTTCAAGAGTACCATGGATCACATGGTTTGTGTTGGATTAGGAAGAGACCCTGGTGTATGCGGCAACCCACCTTTGAGCTGTCCGGGGAGCACTTACCCCTGGGGTCCGGTCTCAGGGCAATGCAGTCATCAAAGAAGCCAAATCCAGCAACCAGAGGACATCTTAAAAAAAAAAAAACAAAACACCAAGTTGCTAACTCGCATCTCTCAGCCAACACGAAGGGCGTCCAGGGGCTGCACACAGCACCGTGCTGTCACGTTTTCCTTTCTGGTGCTGTTCGCTTCTCCCACGTCTCTGCCTCTCCTAACACAGCAACAATGTCCACCTCTCTTTGCCTTTTGTGACATGTCATAAAAGCCCAAAATGTCGGTGTGGGAAGTCGGGGTCGTTCTTTGGTGGTGAATGCAATTCTCTTTATTGAATGGGGGGGTGACTGTCATGCATGAGGAATTCTCATCCTGTGTGTTGTGCCTGTCACTGTTCCCAAGAAGAGGGTGTGGGTGGATGAAGGCCACCTGCCAAGTGTCCCTCTTCTAACCCTCAGTGTGGCGGGGATATGCCTCTCCTCAGCCACCATCCGTGCCCAAGCCTCAACCCAACTCTTCCATCGAATATTCTGCCTCTAGCTTTGGTCTCTTCCCACTGGCCAACAGGGTGTCTCACCCCTGCAAGGGTCCTCACACATCCAGAATATTCCTCCCTTCCCTTCTAAGCATGTGCACAGGGCCGAACTCTTCCATTCCATAGGGCTCCACCCCAAAGGCCTCCCCGGTGGCGCCCCTCACCCTGCTTCTGGCCCCGTATGAAAAATGTGGACCTTTCCCCAGATGTTGGGGTCAGCTCTTATCCCCCCAGCTACAATACCAAGACCTCCTTGAGGGCTTCCTTGGTGGGCCCCTGGCCAAGGTTCTAGCACAGACAGGTTGGGGTAACTTCGGGGTTGTGGGAACAGAGCACCTGCCCCAGACTAAAGGCTCAAACCTTCTCTGCTCAGCAAAGCTGGGTGCGATGTACTCACCACGGGCCTTGGCAAGAGGGGCAGTGGGGCCTTCACAACGCTTGGAGGGGTGTGGCGAGGTCCATCCCGGGAGACCTGGGAGGGGACTGTAGGTCAGCTTCAAGTGGGGAGAGTGGAGAGGAGCCTTAGGAGCCACACAGGTGCCCAGGGAGGAAAACGGAGGCAGGGAGGCAGGGAGGTCTGGAGGCCCAGAGGCTGACCTTAAATGGCTTCAGAGTGTGGCTCCCTGACTTTTACAGCTCACAATATGAGTGCTCCATGGGGCAAAGAACACCCCAGGGAAAGACAGTGAGGCTGGAGAGGTTGCCCTCTTTGGGCTCCTGCTTGCAGAAACACTGTGTTTCTAGTGTAGCTACTTCCTGCTAGTTTATTCTAAGGACACAGGATGAGCTCACCCGACCCCTGGAAGCTACTCCCATTCCCCTCAAATGGCTGGCACCCACAGCGGACCGCAGGCATCACAGCTCGGGCTCTAGGGCCAGGCAGGCCCAAGGGTGCATCTCGGATTTCTGTTCTTGCTGGAGTTTGACCTTGGGCAAGACACACAGCTGTCTTGAGCCTAACGAGTCTCATGTCTAAACTGGGGTAATAATGGCACCCACCTGGTGGGTGGTGAAAAAGGCTAAATAGGCTGTGTGCCCCCAGTGCTCGGGCCAGAGTTGGCGCTTAGCATTTGCTCAATAATTAGAGAAAGGCTGGTGGGAGGAGGAGAGGTAGTGCACCGCCCTCCCCTAAACAGAGGTGCAGAATGGCCGGGAGTGACAGGCACCACATGCCCCACTCAGGACACCCATCCAGAGCCACCTGTGGTGGTTAATAGTCAGTGTCAACTGGATTGGATTGAAGGCTGAAAAGTGTTGTCCCGGGTCCATCTGTAAAGGTGTTGCCAAAGGAGATTAAGGTTTGTGTCAGGGGAGCGGGTGAAGCAGACCCACCCTCGGTGTGCGAGGGGACTACTCATCAACTGCCAGTGCAGCTAGAATAAAGCAGACCTTTGCTGGGTCTTCTGGCCCCCATCTTTCTCCCATGCTGGATGCTTCCTGCCCTCGAATGTCAGACTCCAAGTTAGCCCAGCGTTCGGACTCTTGGACTTACATCAGAGGTTTGCCAGGGGCTCTGGGGCCTTTGGCCACAGACCGAAGGCTGCGCTGTGGACTTCCCTACTTTTGAGGTTTTGGGGCTCTGACTGATTCACCAATGGCTTCCTTGCTCCTCAGCTTGCAGAAAGCCTATCATGGGACTTTACCCTGCGATCATATGAGTCAATTCTCCCTAATAAACTCCCTTTCATATAGACATATATCCTGTTGTGCCTGTCTGAAGAACCCTGACTCATATACCACCCTCACCGCTCCTGTTCTTGACTGAGCAGCCAGAGGCCACTAGGTGTGACACTGTCTTAAATTAATCACCTGCAAAGGTCCTGTTTCCACATAGGGCCACATTGATAGGTATTGGGGGTTAGGACTTCCATGCTCTTTTGGGCGACACAATTCAATCCATTAGAGGAGTTGGCTAATTCACATCAGGTCCTGCCAGCAGCCTCTGCAGGTGCTAACCCCCCAGCCATATTCTCTGTTGCCATTATTTTTGCAGCTCTTTTACTTCTTGATGGACAAGTAGGCCTGATCCAGTAGGTTTTCACTGACAAGAGCAACGCCATGCCACCCATTCCGCCATGGAGGTTTGCAGCTGACAGTGAGTGGTGAGCCTCACTGACTTGGTGAAATCATTCTTTGATCTAAATGGTTAACTGGGAGCTGGAGCTGACCTCCTCCTTCACGCTTACTGGACAGACAGACAGACAGACCCAGCTAAGAGGTCAAAACTCCCGAATCTCCCCAAGTGCCTCAGGGCATGAAATTGGATTTTTACTCCCATGGAATGAAATTTATTCGAAGGCTTCTTCATTCTCTGTCGACCTTGCCAGGACATGCCATGCAGAAAGAGTGCTTGGAAATTCTAGTCAGGCCCCAGCTTTGCCTGTTTTGAAATTGGTCCCCTTTCTTCTCTTTGATTCCCTTCTTCCTATCTGTAGGGAAGAAATTAAAAATAGTCACCATTTTCCACCCATTTTCTCCTCTTTGAGGTTTCTGAACATGGCAGCTCTTTGGAAACCGCTAGGGAGGTAGGCGGTTGCTGTTCTGTTTGTGAGTAGAGAGCGGCATTGTTGCCTTCAGCACTCACCGGGCTTCTCCCAATGTCCTTGATAAATAAATCATCTTTAAATGAGACAATCTTTGAATAGCTGAGCAGTGACCTAAAAAAATTAAGGCTATTAGGAAACGGGAAACACGTCGGCGTCTGAGTCATAGGCTCTTTTGATTTTTCATGTAAGTGTTGAATCTGTGTGAAATTCCTTCCCCCCAATTATAAATAGAAACCAATGTGCTTTTCAGTTGGGATTTTTTTTTTATGAGGTTTTTCCCACAGACAAAAGGAATTTTCACTTTCAGGAAGAAGAGTTGCCAAAGACCAGAGGCCTGTAAGATGGACATGGACCTGGGGCCCCACGTCTCCTCTCCAGATTCAGTCTTGGCGTGCTGTCCCCTGCCGGATAGCCGGGATTTTTTTTTTTTCTTGAGTCTCTTGCAGCTTAGAGAAAAACACCCCAAGGTCGGAGTGAGAAGATGCAAGTCTAGCCCCGATCGCCGTGGCTCACTGGTGATCCCGCGTGGAACCTGCCGTGGCTCGCTGGTGATCCTGCGTGGAACCCGCCATGGCGTGCTGGTGATCCCGCGTGGAACCCGCTGTGGCGTGCTGTGATCCTGCGTGGAACCCGCCGTGGCCCGCTGGTGATCCCACGTGATCCCGCCGTGGCTCACTGGTGATCCTGCGTGGAACCCGCCGTGGCTCGCTGGTGATCCTGCGTGGAACTCGCCGTGGCGTGCTGGTGATCCCATGTGGAACCCGCCGTGGCCCGCTGGTGATCCCACGTGATCCCGCCGTGGCTCGCTGGTGATCCTGCATGGAACCCGCCTTTGCTCATCAGTTATCGGTTGGCTCCCCTGGTACTGTTCCACTCAGTTGGCAGCTCAGTTGGCCTTTGCGCTCAGAGTCTGAATATGCAAGCTATGCAGAGAGGAAAAAAATCTCTGCTCCCGGAAGCCTGGATGGGAAGGCCACTGCTGAGGGAAGAAGGAAGAGGAGGTGGCTTGGCGCTGGCGGACAGGGAACCTCTTCCTCCAGGCACAGGGAAACAGACACAGGGACACTAGAGGTGGTCGGTTCTTCAGGATCTGCCTGGGAGACTCAGAATCTGGCCACACAGATCCACAGTCCCTTTTCAGCAATTTCAATATCCCAAACGCCGAAAACCTAATAATAATCAAAAAGCTCAAATGGCGGAAAACCTGCCACCGTGAACATGCATGAGACTGTCTTTAATCTCAGTTTGTCCCTCAGCATGAAAGCCGAAACCCTCCCGAGAGAACTGTTCATGAAAGGCTGCTCCAAACCCTGTGGGGAAGTGATATCACGTGGGGTCTATGCACCGTGTGACCTTCTACAACCCATGAAAGTTCTGAATTATGCAGGCATCTGGCCCCAGTGGTTTGGGGACCTGAAATAATCTCAGTTAGGATAGTCACCAGTAATCAAGTATCCCCATGCAAGGTATCAGTTGCAAAGTGCTAGTCTGCAGAATGAGCTGGAGATAGATTTTAGAGTGACCACTATGTTTTAAACCTGTGGGTGTCCTTTGTTGGGAGCAAGGCCATACCTAACCCCTGCTGCCTTCTTCCTTTAGGCACCTGCCTGCCCCAGAGGCATCTGAGGTGACAACCCCGACGTGTGAAACAATGTCCCTGCAAGGAGAGAAGTGATGGCTGAGATGGGCTCCCCAAATCGCCAGTCCTGTGTTCGTTCTTTCTGCAAGCAGTGGTAGAGTGATGGTTGCTTACAATGCTAATGTTTGAAAGCAATGTTTAAGTGTTAGTGATTAGTAACATACCAGGTGGAGCCTTCCAGAGCTTAGTTACTTGCATTGCCCCATCTGTTCTCCAGCTGGTGTTGACTGGGCACTTCTCGGGGTATCCTGAGTTGGTACTTCAGTGTCCTGCTTCTGGTGCCATCTTCAGGGCTGCAGCAAGTGGCAATGCTCTCAGACCCGTCTTACAGATGAGGAAGCCAAGACTCAAAGATGGTCCGTCACTTGTCCCGGAGTTCTCCCATCAAAAAGGAAGGGTTAGGGCTTCACCCTGGCCGTCCTTCCAGGCTCCTTGGTAGCCTGGGCAGTGCTGTAGAATAGAAGGCTGCTCAAGGATGCTGTTTTGGGATAAATGTCCCAACTGAAAACCTGCAGCCCACGGCAATCTGCACTGAAAACACTGTTGAGAAACATTAAGTTTCCCCTGCCCCCATGGCTCCCTGTGGAGAATACCTTTTAGTTTACAATTAGTGGTAAGTGGGAAACAGCTGCCTACTTGGTATGTTTTTGAGTTGAGTAAATACAGAACACCTGTTTATTAATAACAATCACCTGTTTAAGAGTGAATAAATAAGTGGATCAGACTCTGCCGGGGGCCTTCAGCCTGGAATGTTGTCTGCCCCTGAGACTCTAAGCTCGGTAGGCTGTTGGACCCCGGGACAGACCCACGTTGCTGTTCTAGCTGGGTGTCTGCCTGTCTTTGCCTTCAGCGCCGCCTGGGTTCAGGTCTCCCCGGCCGAGCTTGTACTCAGTACAACATGCCCCGATGCAGGTGGACAGCAGACAAGGCTTCCTCCTGCTTCCCGCCTGCCTGTCAGCCATACACCATCACTGAGAACACACTGGGTGCCAGCAGTGGCTGCTGAGGACAGAGTGACGAGCAGAGGAAGAAGACACCTGTCCTCCTGCAGGCTACAACCTACTGCTGTGAGGCAGATGTCGAGGAAGCAGCAGAAGACATACGGGAGCTAATTCCACCCAGTGGTAGGGGCTTTCGGGAGTCGTCAATGAGACGAGTCAGCTGGCTCCTAAGGAGGCAACGCCCAAGCAGAAAGGCGAGAGATGCGTCCTGGGCAGAGAGAACGGCACCAGCCAAGGCCTGCAGCAGAGGGCGGGGGCCCGCAGTGCGCTCCTGTCCAGTGGACCCAGACGTTGAGTCGTGTCCTGGCAGCACCTGTTGGAGGTAGCTGGGAGACATTAGCACCCGTGGGGACCCACGGCACCCACACCCACACCCATTCCATCATTCCCTCGTGTTACGCCAGGAAAATGGAATGGGCCCTTCTAAGCAGTTCCCAAGAGAGCCGAGAATACTGGAGTTAAGACTGGGAGGCCTGGGTTTGAGGCCTTGCTCCGCCCTGTTCACTGACTTGGCTTTGAATAAAGCCTTTTTCCTTCTCTCTTTATTATTTGAGACGGCGTCTCGCTGTATCACCCAGGCTGGACTGGAGGGCAGTGGCATGATCTCAGCTCACTGCAACCTGTGCCTCCCGGGTTCAAGCATTTCTCCTGCCCCAGCCTCCCGAGTAGCTGGGACTATGAGTACATGCCACCATGCCTGGCTAATTTTTTGTATTTTTGGTAGCGACAGGGTTTCACTGTGTTAGCCAGGATGGCCTCGATCTCCTGACCTTGTGATTCACCCTCCTTGGCCTCCCGAAGTGCTAGGATTACAGGCGTGAGCCACCTCGCCTGGCCTCTTTTTTAAATCTGTTTTCTGTTCTGTCAAATGGACACCCAACACCTAACTGTTAGTGTTCTTGTGAGAATTTCAGGAAACAATGCAGAAGAAAGACTTATGTAAGCTGCAAAGCACAGGAGGACACGCATTCCTAATGCTGCTTGTTGTAGATAATGATAAAGGGTGCTTTAAAATGTGGAATGTTGACAGCAAAACTCAGCCTTTCAGAACGGCAGC
Source organism: Callithrix jacchus (assembly GCF_049354715.1). NCBI lineage: Eukaryota > Metazoa > Chordata > Mammalia > Primates > Cebidae > Callithrix > Callithrix jacchus. Next base: position 44,468,001 of record NC_133521.1, on the reverse strand, counting down.
AATGAGCTCAGATGGGAACATCTGAGTGCTGACTACCTGTCAATCTGAATCAGGCTGCCGTTAAAAGGCGGATTTCCAGTCAATGCTTGCTGCCCCCGACTCCACACACATTTCACAGGGACTTTGGGCAAGAGGCATAAACTCTCCAGCCTTCGTTTGTTCCTCTTTGGCATATGAGACCCACTTGGAGAAAGGGACTCCCTCAGGCCCATCCAGAGGGGATACCTACAGGTATGCAGTGCAGGGTTCCCCCACTACACCCCATAGCTGTCTCGCCCAGCCCCTCGCAGACCCCTCCCTCCACCTCCAAAATGCCCGTTTACCTCTTTCTCCAGAGCAAACTTCAGAAGCCAACCCCTTGTCACCACTGTGGACAGGAACATGGACCAGCCACCTTGGTTCCAGCCTGGGGGCGACGCATACAGTGGAAAGGACACTAAGTGGGGCACCTTCCTTGGGGAAGATTTCCAAATCTCTGTAAATGGAACTCTCTTTCCTGACCCTTTGCCCTTCTTCAGATGAGCTTTTAAACCTTTAAAAATACACAGTTTCACTTTCAACTACGCCCCAGCTTAGAGTGTGTTATTCTGGCTGGAAGACGGGGCCTCGTGTGGGAGGCGTGGATCTCACAGATCTGAGCCCAGTGATATTCATGAGTGAACTGCCCATGAAGGCTCCCAGGTCAGAGCATCCGCCCAGAGCGGCATTGGTTCAGCTGGGATCCAGTGCGAGTTTCCAAACCTGGTTCGGGGTGGCCCTCCCTGTTTACACTCCAGCCTTACCCCACATGTCCTCCGATGGGTCTGTAATTGCAGAAGGACACTCCTGGTCCCCACTGCCAGATCCAGGTTTTGTGAACTACAGGCTTAATGCAGTTTGAGGATCTGTTGAAGGAAAGATGACATATAAAACAGCAGTTACACAAGTGACTCTTCAGAAAGGAAACCATCACAAATTGCAGGTCTGCAAATATCGCTGCATCTGCAAAAGAACGTATTTCCGCTAATTCACTGCCCGACAGACGCACACACGATGTCCCGTGTTGGCCGTGTGTTCTTGGATCTCCTATATGTATATACTTGAACATACTCCATAGGTGTCTCTTTTGCTAATCTGTCCCCCGCTCTGTGGCCAGAGTGACCTTTCTGAAATGGAAACCCAACCACACCACTTCCTCCTTGTAAGAAAACAACCTGTAGGCATCCCTGCTCCTCTCACCAGGAAGCCTAAGCTTATAATGGGCTCCAGACCATTACCTACCTATCCAAGGCCATCCTCGCCATCCCCTAACTCACACTCAAAGAGGCAGAGCTCCTAGCCTCTCCAACCCCTCAGCCCTGCCTCAGTGTCTTTTCTCCACCACATTCACTGACTAGCTCCAGGTCAACCTTTAGCTTGCCCACCGCCTCCTCCAGGTAGCCTTCCCTGACCTGCCCATCCCACACACTTGGTTGGTAACTCTTTGTATGCACTTCCCTTGGATCCTGTATCCCTGTTAAGAGATAGCTTACCAAACTGTTCTGTCATTTTTCATTTTCTTGGCCTCTCCCATGCTCTTCTCTGACGAGGCACTAGAGAAACAGATGAACAGGATACGGGCCCTGCTCTCACGGAGCTCTGGAAGTAACCGAGAGGGCAGATTCATGCATAGCCAATCACAGACCTGGGAATGCCGCGACGGGGGCAAAGAACAAGCTATCGATGTTGCAGCGACCCTCCAAGGACCCCAAGAATTTCCTGAGTTGGAGAAGAGGGTCAGGGCAGGGGGATTCTAGAGGGGTGCGTGGGAGAGTAAACCTCACGCCCAGCAGAGACGGTTCAGGGCTCCTCACAGGGAGGGATGGGGGGTGAGGGCTGCAGAGGTTGCCTGGGGCCTGCTGGGACTTGACCCAGCTGAAAGTGGGCACCGTGGAAAAATGTGTAGTGGGGAAGTGGCGGGGCCAGGTCTGCATTCTAGGAAGATGTCCTGGCAGCCTAGGAGGGTGGTCTGCAGGGGCCAGAGCGGAGGTCGGAAAGCCAGTGAGGGGACCATCAAATGTGGCGTCCGAAGCAACGCCTCCGACTGCCAGCGAAGAGAAGTCTCATCAGCAAAAAGAAAGGAATGGCTCCTGCCACTTAGCCTGCAAAAAACAACTTCAACACAAAAGAAAGATGTTTTAACTTCTGTTTTTGATTTTTCTCATTTCTGTGCTTCCCCCTCTCTACCCGCTGTTCTGTGCCATCTTCTTGTTTCCTCTCTGGCTTCCTGGGCGTTCTTCACCTACTTGATTTTCAATTTTAAAATGAGTATCTTTCAGTATAAGGTTAATGGCCTTGCCTCCCTGAAGCTGGGAAGCCTGAGTTCAAATCCCAGCTCTGCTGTTTGCTGCCTGTTGTTCCTTCTTTGTGAAAGGGGAGGTTTCAGTCCCCCTCGGAAAGGGGTGAAAGGGGCGTGTGAAGACGAGGTCACGCCCAGCAGGCATTTATGAAAATGTCTGAGACATAGGAACCAAGATAATTGTTTTTAATATGCTTCTTAAAAAAGGCCAATTTTGGTTTTTTAAGCAATCCAGGCAAAGATAAGGTGCTGAGCTCTATCAAGTGAACAGAGACATCAATTCCAGAGACATGTCAGGGGTGAGGACGCCCTCACCTAATAGGTGCCTGTGGTGCCCGTGAGAAAATACCTTTTCCAAATGGTGCTGTCCCTTCTATTTCTCTGCAGAAGGATGACGAAGTCTTCCTCCCGGAGCTCCTGAGAGAACTGGGGCTTAGTGGAAACACCACACACCTGGCTGGATCTTGTCAGGTGGAGACACTGGGGGCTGTTTCTTTCCAGTCCTGGAAGACTTGGAGTTCCTTCTCGGCGGCCTTGCTCGGCCTGCTTCGGAGCGGTAAGTCCGGCCCCTCCTGCCACACCTTCGCAGGCTGATTCTTATTCCTCCCTCACTTCTCAGCTGTAGTCTCACCTTTGCAGCAGGGCCACAGCCATCTGCTGTGGGACCCTGGTCACTCCTTGCCATATCCTGTTGATTCATTGCCTGAGTGGCAGTGCCCATTGTCTTTCCTTTCCTTTTTGAGATGAAGTCTCGCTCTGTAGCCCAGGCTGGAGTGCGGTGGTGTGATCTCGGCTCACTGCAACCTCTGCTTCCTGGGTCCTGGTTCAAGCAATTCTCCTGCCTCAGCCTCCCAAGTAGCTGAGATTACAGATGTATTTTGCAATCTTAGTAGAGATGGGATTTCACCATGTTGGCCAGGCGGGTCTTGAACTCCTGACCTCGTGATCCGCCCACCTTAGCCTCCCAAAGTGCTGAGATTACAGGCGTGAGCCACCGCGCCCGGCCGGTGGTGCTCCCTTTCCTGTTTATTTGCAAACTGATTCCTCTCACCTTCCCTCCCTGGCAGATGCACTGTGCACCACCACATTTTCCACACCTAAAACATTGCCTGCAACACGGCGGACGCTGAGGAAATACTGTTGGCTGGGTGAGCAAAGGCCTGTGAGCTGGCTTTTTCATTCAACAATAGGAGGTTGTAATTTTTCTCAGTGGTGCATTAGGATAAGCCTACTTTTGTGATGATTGTGTGGTTTTCCATAGTAAATATTTATTTCGATGTGTTGAGCCCCTGGTTGTATTGTCTGGCATTTCTGAGGACAATCTTTATACATATTTACACAGTAATTAATAGGAGATTAGGTATTAGAATTTGTGTGGTTTTCCGGAAGTGTGTGATAAACGATACAAAGTTGGAATGAAGCCCCAGATTATAACACAGCTTCTTCAGGTGTGGCCTTCCTGCCACTGCTGTGGTGACAGTGTGAATAGGTGCTTGTTTTCCTAGAGAGCAATGTGAGCCTCCTGCTAACCATTTCCCCTGGACTGGCTCCTGGCACCCACATTTCACTCCTCCCAGGTTCTCCACGTTCCACATTCCTGATGGGTGCACCTCTCCAAGGGTGAGGCTGTGCTTGGGGAAACCAGGGGATGGCCAAGGGTCAGTGAGAAAAGATGGGGGTTGCAAACTCCTGCTCAGCCCACAGTAACCCTCGTCCAGTCTGCACACGGCAGCAGCCTTTGGGCGCTGGTGACCCAGGGGTCCCATCAGCACCATCATCTCAATCTCCCCAGTCAGCCATCTACCCCCAGCTTTGCCGTCTGGGAATCCACAGAGCTGAGAGCAACCTGTGGTCTCAGGGTGTCTCCAATCAGGGCAGACAGAGTGGAAAAGACTCCTGTCCGCCATACGAGTTTCTCTTTGTAACCTCCACAGGTAAGTGTTTCTTTCCTTTGGTGGGAAATACAACGCATGCAGTAGGGGAGAATTGAAAATGTCGATGAACATATTGGTAACCAATGAGATCCTTGAAATACACGCTATGTCTCATTTGCCCACATTTAATCTGGCTGAAAGAAAACTGTTCCCAAACCCCTACGTCACGGTTCCCGATGGCATCATGTGTTCCGTCTGTACTGTTACCCTTCCCTGTTTCTTCTTTAAATCGACTCATTTTGTGACTTTTTTTTTTTTTTTTGAGATGGAGTTTCGCTCTTGTTACCCAGGCTGGAGTGCAATGGCGCCATCTCGGCTCACCGCAACCTCCGCCTCCTGGGTTCAGGCAATTCTCCTGCCTCAGCCTCCTGAGTAGCTGGGATTACAGGCACATGCCACCATGCCCAGCTAATTTTTTGTATTTTCAGTAGAGACGGGGTTTCACCATGTTGACCGGGATGGTTTCGATCTCTTGACCTCATGATCTGCCCGCCTCGGCCTCCCACAGTGCTGGGATTACAGGCGTGAGCTGCCGCGCCCGGCCCTTTATCTTGTTTTAAAAGAACAATGTTACAGCACAGACCCCCATGAAGATACTTATTTCTCATCACCGTCAGAAGCTGCTATAAAAAGAAAGGCGAGAAACCATACCACACTGTCAGCCTTCCTAGACGCTGTGGCTTGCCCGAGGCTTGGAGCCCAGGCCTGCTCCAGCTTGCGAAGGGAGGTGTGGGGAGAGTGCTTGGGGCCGGCAGCGGGGTAGTTAGGAAACTTCCCCTGTGATTTTCGGTACTGCTGAATGTTTCACCTGAAGTCATTGAGCAGGTGAGATGAGTCCCACACTGAGTGCTCTGGCTGGAACTTCCCAGAGCCCGACCTGGGTGCTTTGGGGTAGTGGGCCCTCTGTGGCTTCCTGTGGTTACAGAGGGATGAGAGGACCCCCTCACCTCCACATCAGCACCCTGTCCACTGTGTGTTCACAGCCAGATTCTCTGAGTTCCACATTTCTGGTGGGTGCACCTCTCCAAGGATGAGGCTGGGCTTGGGGAAACCAGGAGATGGCCAAGGGTCAGTGAGAAAAGATGGGTGTTGCAAACGCCTGCTCAGCCCACAGTAACCCTCGTCATCAGCCACTCCTCTGTCCATGGGCTTGGGAGCTGCCTGTCCACCGCTCCCCCTGCACCAATTGTCTGCTTATTTTAAAAAAAGACAGCTTTGAATTCTAGAGTAGGGTATGCTGGAGGAGCCCTGTGACTTGCTGGTCACCACCCCCGCTTGCCGTTGGAGTCTGCCCTCTAACAGAGCTTCATTTCATTTACTCTGATACAGAGAAAGAGATCACATCCCAGAGTTGCTGTGAGCTTCAAATGAGACAAGATATGTAGACGTGTCAGGCAAATAACAACCAATTCTGCAACTCTAGGTGGATGGCAGAGGCACAGGCTGGCAGGGGGAGGAGCTTGGTCGGGGTGGAGGGTGGACGGCTTTCTTTTCCGTTTTTTTAAGAAGTCTGCGTCCGATGAAAACGTTGCTCCTGTCAGTCAAGGGCAAAGATGTTTAATTTCTGCTTCTGTAAATAAATAGTTTAAGGTTTCTCGTGGTGGGGTTGGTTTAAGAAAGGAGGCTTTCCCTCCTTTTTTTTTCATTGAAGACAGAATCAGACCAGCAAGCAGTACAGCTTGCCTTCCCAGAGCGTGGGAGCAGAAACCCTGAGTGGCAATCCCAGGCTGGACCAGATGGGGGCTTGTGGGCCAGCAGGTGTGGCTCATCTGTGTGGCTTTGGGGCGGGGCAGGACAAGCTGTTACAAGAATCTAGGGTGCCCGTCTTCTCAAGAGCAAATGTGGGTTCTTCACTTCGTGGGCTTGAAGCAAATGCAGTAGGTCAAGGTGTCCGAGCGGCCTTCTGAGGGTGAGACTGTACCACCCTAGGACCTCCCTCCTGCCCACGGCAGCAGCTCGGCTCTCCTGAGAGTGAGGGAGGGGTAGGTTGAGCCGGGCAGACAGGACAGGAGCCAGCCAGGAAGCCAGGGAACATGGAAGGCTGAGAAGAAGCTGAGGAGGAAGGTGCTGTCTTTGGGCCGGGCTCTCTGCTCCCTGCACTTGTTAATGGGAGAACCCATCATGTTACAAGGACAGTGAAGGAAATGGTCTGTCTAGACACATGACTAATGACCTAGCTGTGAAAATCCCAACCAGAATGTGTGCCACATGGAGGATGCCCTGATGCCACATTCATCTGAGCCCTGCTGGGCTGTTGGGCATCAGCTGGTAATGGGCTGGAGCTGGACTGAGCCTGCTGCACCCCTTCTAGCTGGGGAACCTGGTGTGTGGTGGTGGTTGGTGGTTTTTGTGGTTTTGAAGGTTCTTGAGGCCCGGTTTTGTCATCCACAGAACAGGCTTCCTGTCTTGAGCATCTGCCATGTCCAGGCTTTCCAGCAGCAGGTACTCCTCCTACTCCCAAAGTGAGTTTCTCAGTGTCCCTTGCAGGAAGGCGGGAACATGTCATGCCCTGGTTCAGGAGGACGCAACATGGGTGCAGGCTTGGGCGAGGGTGGTGCTGGAGGGATCTGGCTCTGTGGGTTCCATCACGACTGCCGCGGCTCATCATAGTGCTGTGATGCCACCTCCCAGAGGCCTTAGCCATGACGTCTTTACTGGAGCGCACTCCAGTGGGATCTGGGCATTGCTCCTGGTTGTCACACATCCCAGAGACTGTGTAAGAGGAACTGCTCAGTAAATTCCCTTTTCTGTGTCAGCTTGCTGAAGCGGGTCTGCCATTGCAGCCGCACTGTCTCACAGGGTGGTTCCAAAGGAGAATCATGGTTGTGAGTTGCTCAGCCTAACACTCTGCACACAGTAGGCACCCCGTGTATAATCGCTGAATGAATGAAAGAATGAATTCACGGAAAGACAGCATGGGACAAGGTGTCCTGCACCTGGGAACTACTCACCATGTGTTATTAGGACTGACCACAACTATTACAAAATAATTACCATGCAGCCTTGAAAACAGCCAGCAGCCTGCATGCATCTGGGCAGCCAAAGAAAACACGAGTCACCGTAACCATCAGGGTTATTGCCAGCTTCCAGGCCCAGGTAGCATTTCTCTGTGGCTTCGAGGTTAAAGCAGCTAACTGTGTGGAGAAGTGATATGTCTCAGACCGGAGGCTGTTACTCCGGGGTGCAATTACTACGACTTCTTTCGTCTCTGCCGTGGCGGCTGGTGATGTCTGAATGCTGGTGGGGTCAGAGCTCCTGGCAGAAGAACGGTAGTAAAACAAGATCAAGGTCACACAAAAGAGGGTTGTGTGTTCCTGTGGCAAACCTAGTCCTCCCTGGCTGATAGAATAATCTAAAGGAAATCGTCAAATCGGGTGGAGCGAGGCGCTTCAAACTCTGTCCAGGAATCGACTTTTTCTCTTCTCTCTGTGGGTTTTGCATCAGAATCTGTTTCCAGTTCATGTTGAGTTAATGTCTTTATTCTCTTTGGCTTAATGACCCAGAGCAGAAAGGCATGATGAGGGCGTCTCTGATCACAGTTGAATCTAGTCTGTGAAAATGCTCTTGGCTGGACTCTGCTGGTCTCATCAGAAAGCCCGTGGGAAGCTGTCAGTATCAACGTTCTGCCTTGTTCAGAAAAGCTCCTAAGAAGGGTCCTGGTTTGGCCGTCTGTGACGGCGTGCGTGAAGCTCTGTGTGGCATCAAGTAGGGCCTGCATTCCTTCATGTTATTTTTGGTGTGGGTGAACGAGGTTTGTTCGTGAGAATCTGACTATTGGAAGCAGGCAGTACAGATAAATGAATGGCTGTCTCTGGTGCATGCTTTGGGTATAGTCCAGCTGGGTCACCTTGTAAACAAAGGAGGTGTCTGCTCCATGCTGGGGACCGTGTGGGCAGCTGGGTGACTGTTGATGGGTGGAGGTTTATACAGCAGCGTCCCATACGCCCTGGGTGCTGCCTGTGACTGCCACTCCTTTCTGACAAGGTTCAGTGGGAATGGTAGAATTTGTGTTCTGCATCACAGGTGGTTTTGTTCACTTCATGCCCTTGGAGGCTTGGTGACTGGTCTATGAATAGATGATTAGTACTTTGACCTTATGCATTAATTGACTGCCCCTGAAGATCTGGAAAAATGGGCCAGGCACAGTGGCTCACACTGGTAATCCCAGCCTCTTGGGAGGTCGAGGCAGGTGGATCACCTGAGGTTGGGAGTTTGAGACCAGCCTGACCAACATCGAGAAATTTCATCCCTACTAAAAATGTGAAATTAGCCAGGCATGGTGGCGATGCCTAGAATCCCACTACTCGGGAGGCTGAGGCAGCAGAATCGCTTGAACCCGGGAGGTGGAGTTGTGGTGAGTGGAAATCGCATTATTGCACTCCAGCCTGGACAACAAGAGCAAAACTCTGTCTCAAAAAGTAAATAAATAAATAAAAATCTGGAAAAATAGATTTCAGTCTCATTCAGGGAAATGTTCAGGAATTTTCCAAAAAGACAAACCGTATGGAAAAACGTGGTGACTGTCTTCACAGTGCCTGTGGGTGGATCTCTGATGCCAGGACTGGGTCATAGGTAAAGACCCTGGTTGCCGAAGGTGCAGAGTGTGCACCGCCCCTTGGAGACCACATCATCACCCCCGAGCCCCAGTGTCTGCAGATTCGGGATGTGCCTGGTAACCTGCTCCACCCACGACCCTTCTCGCCTCAGAAAATGGCATCTCCACGGAACCAAAAGCTTGAAGTTGCCCCAGGTCTTCTGTTTGGGTCACACACACCCCGTCCATCAGAAAACAGTACCGTTCCACCTTGAGAATCCAACCGGGATCCACCCCTTCCCATCAATTCCCGCTGCATTCTAGACAGGCCCGCTTAGTTCAGTCTCCTTCTCACTGGTGCCTGGGCCCTTCTGAACCTCCTCTGCCCAGTCCATTCTCACATGGGAGCAGGAGATGCTCTGAAAATAGTCAGGTCTGGTTCCTCCTCCACTGAAAATCCCACAGCGAGTCAAAGCCAAAATCCCACCATGTCTCCAAGGACGGTTCTCAAATGCTTCCCCAGGGGACGTCTGGCAGTGTCTAGAGGCGGTTTTGGTTGTCAGAAACAGGGAGGAGGGGACGTTACTGGATCTAGGGGCAGAGGCCAGCAATGCTGCTGAAGAGCCTGCTGAATGTGAGCTTCAGATGCAGACTTCATGGTAATTCCGATACGCAGAGCCCCGCCACAGAGAAGCAGCCGGCCGAAGATGCCAACCGTGTCAACGCTGAGGACACTCGACACAGAAACCGCCATTTTCCATCGTCCTGGAGTCGTGACTAGGGCGGGGCCTTCCTGTGGAATCGGACAGAAAGTGGCCAAAGGTACTTGTTCTTGTTTTTGCCATCTCTATTGCACCTAGGAGGGGCCAGGAAACATGATTGCTTTTAGTGAGGAATGCATTGAGCTGCAACCAAAAAAACCTCGACTGTGACTTAAACAAACGGAGCTATCAGAGCTCTTTTTAAAACACCTTTTCACCGTATCAATGTGTGGAGCTACTTCAGGGCCATTGTGCTCACCTAAAAGTGTCATCATGGATCTACGTCCTTGGGACTTCCTGCCCTGCCATCCTTGACAGTTGACCCTCATGGTCCTTGTTCCTGCATGGCCTCCATGATCCAGGGACGTAGAAGGGAAGGGGGGAAGAGCATAAGGACCAAGCATGTCTTTCTCTCTTTCAAATGTGTTTCCAGAATCTCTACCCAGTTGCTTCCATGAATGAGACTCTCTGGAAAATACAGATTTCACTTTTGCCATCTTCAATAAAAACACCTTAATAAAAATATCGGGAGGGAATCGTCAGCATTTGAGAGGCTTCGCAACCACTGACGAGGGCCAGAAGAACCCTTTATGGGCTTCTGGTGAAGATTAACTTGTTCTTTCTTGAGGTCCTCTGACTCGTCCGTGGAACCATTCTCCTCCTGGTCAGCTTGCCCCCAAAACTCAGCATCACATGGTCAGTGCGTAGTAATAGAAAATACATCTTTTTCCTGAAGGAAATACTTCATCACAGAAGTCCAAGTTTATGCCTAGAACCAGAAATACTATGGGACCCAGCAATCCCATTACTGGGTATATCCCAAAGGATTAGAAATTATTCTCTAAAGACACATGCACACATGCGGACTGCAATACTGTTCACAATAGCAAAGACTTGGAACCAACCCAAATGCCCATCCATGATAGGCTGGATAAAGAAAATGTGGCACATATACACCATGGAATACTATGCAGCCATAAAAAAGGATGAGTTCTTGTCCTTAGCAGGGACATGGATGAGGCTGAAAACCATCATTCTCAGCAAAGTAACACAGGAACAGAAAACCAAACCCTGCATGCTCTCACTCATAAGTGGGAGTTTAAGAATGAAAACACATGGACACAAGGAGGGGAACATCACACACCTGGGCCTGTTGTGGGATGGGGGGCTGCGGGGGACAGCATTAGGAGAAATACCTCATGTAGATGACAGGTTGATGGGTGCAGCAAACCAACATGGCATGTGTATACCCATGTAACAAACCTGCACATTCTGCACATATACCCTAGAACTTAAAGAGCATATATATATATATACACACACGCACACGCACACACGCACGCACACACACACAGTGCAAGCTTACATCAGATCTTCAAGGTCACCCACGTTTCCTAGGTAACATCTTGGCTCAGCATTTACTTAAACTATCTCCGGTAATGGGGACTCACCAACCTAAAAGATGACTCCAGCTTCAGGGGAATCTCTGTTTCTTCATATCCAATGAGAATTTTCAAACCTTGAACTCCATTCACTGCCTCCAGTTCTATCCTCGAGGAGATCTAATACTTCCCAGGTTATAGAAGCCCAGGGATGGTTAATGGCCCGGGAGGGATGCCATCGACATTTTACACTTGAGGATACTGGGGTGCTGAATGTGAGCTTCAGATGCAGACTTCATGGTAATTCAGTGTTTTCTCTACTAAAATCATAGAAGACAAGGGCAGACCACACCCTACCCTTCTCTAGACTTTCACACTGCAGCAGAGCAGGGTCTCGGCGCAATCTTGCAGCCCGCACCTATACTGTACCCTACTGTGGTCTGGCATGAGGCTGGGTCTGGGGCTAGATTTATGAAAACACAGGTCCTGACTTGGTGAGATACCCAGCCTGGTTCGGGAGGCTGATGGGTATAGCAGCAGAGCTGGGTGCCTTGAGAACATGAAGGAAGTGGATGTAATCTCCCTGGGGGCATCACAGAGGGCTTCCTGGAGTCAGTGACATGGTTTGTGTCCACAACCTCCCTTTACTAAGGTTATAATGACACCCTGTGCTTCCAGCTGGGGGCTTAAGTCTTTCAACTCCTACTGGGGTATCCTTGCACGCAATCTTCCCAGAGGTGGTGGGAAGAAGGCCGCCTGAAATAGCACCCTTATAGGTGAGAAATGTTCTAAATCTACACAGCTGTGATGTTTGCACAACTCTGGGAATATGCTAAAAACCATGGCATTGCAGGCATGGTGGCTCACACCTGTAACACCAGCACTTTGGGAGGTCAAGGTGGGTGGATCACCTGAGGTCAGGAGTTCAAGACCAGCCTGGCCGACATGGCAAAACCCTGTTTCTACTAAAAAAATTATAAAAATTAGCTGGGCATGGCGGCAGGCACCTATAGTCCCAGCTACCTGGGAGGCTGTGGCAGGGAGACTTGCTTGAACCCAGGAGGCTGCAGTTGCAGTGAGCCAAGATCGCATCACGGCACTCCAGCCTGGGTGACATAGTAAGACTCCATCTCAGGAAACAAAAAAAAGAAGAAAGAAAAAACCATGGCATTGTGCTTTTTAAATGGGAGTACATTACAGTGTGTGAATGTGTTTTTAAAATTTTGCCATGAGATTTTTCTTTTTTTTTTTTGAGACAGGGTCTTGCTCTGTTGCCCTGGCTGGAGCACAGTGGCGTGATCTTGGCTCACTGCAGCCTTGATCTCCTGGACTCAATTGATCCTCCCATCTCAGCTTCCCGAGAAGCTGGAACTACAGGTGGACACTACCACACCCAGCTAATTTTTGTATTTTTCATAGAGATGGAGTTTCACTATGTTACCCAGGCTGGTCTTGAACTCCTGGGCTACAGCAGTCCTTTGGTCTCTGTCTTCCAAGATGCTGGGATTACAGGCATGAGCCACCATGCCTGGCCAAGAGTTTATTCTCCAACCCACACCTGGTTAACTGACAAAACCCAGCCGTGTTCGTTCGCCCGTTGGCAGTCTCTCTGGGAGCATCTCAAGCCCCCGCAGTGGTGCCCCCCACTCAGATTTCTGTTCATCTCTTTCCCATCAATTAGCAACTTGGCCATCACCCTGCCCCCCCACCTACAAGAACCCCTGTACCTCTCCGACAGCCTCACAGGTGATTTGGGGGCCATGCTGGGGACATTTGGACAGTAGTCCATTCTCTCTTCTGCTCCAAGTGTGGTCCTGGACCGGCAGTGCCAGCATCCCCGGAGGGTGTTAAAAATGCAGAACCCCAGGCCTCACCCTGGATAGGCTGAATCAGAATCTTCGTTTTAGCCAGATCCCCAAGTGGTTGGAATGTACATGAAAGCTGGAGAAGCCTTGGTCCAGGGAGCCACTTCTCAAACCAGGCTGCACATGGGGGGACCTTTAAGGAACAGATGTGGGACACCTACCTCCAGAGTCTCCAGGGATTTCATCGCTTTGGGGGCAGCCCTTGTGTGGCAAAGTGGCAACAGTCCCCAGGTGACTCTAACGTGCAGCCTAGGCTGAGAAGCCCCGATCTGGTGCACACAGAAGTTTTGCTTTACGTGGTTATTTTGTCTAAAGCCAAAGCGGTTCATTAATCCTCATATTGTCTCCACCCGTCAAAACCCAGCCTGACAAATCCCTGCAGTGGGTCTCCCCCGCACAGCACCGGCTCACTCATGTCATTTCATCTTCACCCGGCAATCTCTGCCCACCATTGTTAAACTTGGCCCCGGCCGCACCAGGGTTCACGGAGATTGTCCAAATACTGAACTTCAAACAAACAAAAAGAAAATAACACTTGCTAATCCTTTGTGATAAGCTGCCTTTATCAGCCCCCTTTGCTCTCGGCTGGCGCGGCTGTTCAGATGGCTCTCGGTGACACACCGTACGTAAACACCACCTGTTTGTGCAGGATGACACCGGGCTGGTCCTGCTACTGGTGTTATCGCGAGGAAGCACTAGGCCGGGTGTGTGAGTATTTGGACGAGGCTCGGGGAGTATGATAACAGTGCGTTGGACCTGCCCCAGGGGTTGCTGAATCACAGCCTCAGGGCTTTGTGGAGACCTGCTGGGTTGTTGCTTCCTGGAAGGTAGATCGCTGAGAAAGGGACTTTCACTTCTTCCTGCCTAGGTGGCTCCCTTTCCAGTGTCTAGACTTCGCGTTCACAATGGTAAGCGCCTTCCGGATTCCATTCTCTATTTGCTGCCAGTCTCCGAAGCTGCTAAATTGGGATTTCCTGGATTCCCAGAGTCTTGGGTTGGAAGGGGCCCTTTTTGGGCGAGTGGTCAGAATGCACTGTCTGAAACCAAGCTGTCCCCTCTCCCTGCCACATCTGAGCCTTATTTGCTGGGACGTATGTCTGAGAACAGAAAGGTTGCTTCTCATTTCCAGGTTCCCCTTAGGAGTGATTTTGTGCAATGGTGGCAGCAGCCTTTGCCACCATTCTCTGGGTTTTGCAGAGATGGAAAACACTACAAACGTGATGTGCATGTTCTCTGAGATGGTGCAGTGTCTAGAGCTCTTTCTCCTCATGCCTTAAGATGCATTTGAGTCCCCTGGGATCTCATTAAAATGCAAATTAGGGTTCCATGTGTCTGGCGTGGGCCTGGGATTCTGATTTCTGACAAATTCTGGGTGATGCTGCTACTGCTGCTGTGGGGGTGACACCTTAGTCGGGAAGAAGATCCCAGACTTCATTTTCTTGAGGCCGAAATCAAAGAGAGAGGAGTTAATGTGTCCCTTCTACCCCTCTCATTCCTTGAAGACTCCAGGTTCTTGTTTGGGCTCCAGCTAAGGGCGGATGGGCTGTGAAAGGGTTACAATGATGGTCCCCTAGGTTGGTGACTGTCGAGGAGCCATAACTGCAGGGATTCCCAGCTTTGTGCAGTCCCCTCTCCTTCAATCCAGCTGGGATTGTGACCCACTTTAATAAGAGGGCTGCCAGGGGGCTGTGGCCATTCCAAGCCTCTATTTTAAGAGGTCCTAGAAGCTCCTGCTTTTGCATTGTAGAGACCTCTGAGCTGCCATATAAGAAGTCTGGCCACCTGTCGGAGAGACCACACGGAAGGAACCACGTGGAATGGCCACACGGAAAATGAGTAGCACTGAGACTCAGACAGACAGCACTGCTACTGCAGTTGAACACAGCCCATCAACCCACCAGTTAAATGTAGCCACACAAACAACCACCTGCAAAAAAGCAGAAGAATCACCATGCTGAACCCAGGCTGGGCTGCAGAATCCTGTGTAAATAAGACAGTGGCTGTTTTCAACCACTGACCCTCAAGGTGGTTTGTTACACAGTGATAGATAACCGAAACAGTGACATATGATTTATCATTCAAAAGGATATTTTGGGGCCGGGCGCGGTGGCTCAAGCCTGTAATCCCAGCACTTTGGGAGGCCAAGGCGGGTGGATCACGAGGTCAAGAGATCGACATCATCCTGGTCAACATGGTGAAACCCCGTCTCTACTAAAAATACAAAAAAATATTAGCCGGGCATGGTGGCGCGTGCCTGTAGTCCCAGCTACTCAGGAGGCTGAGGCAGGAGAATTGTTTGAACTCAGGAAGTGGAGGTTGTGGTGAGCCGAGATCGCGCCATTGCACTCCAGCCTGGGTAATGAGAGCGAAACTCCGTCTCAAAAAAAAAAAAAAGGATACTTTGATAGTGAAAAGAGGTACTAGTAATCGTTTCCCCAGAGCAACAACATACCACAAGTATCCCAGGAAAGGTAGAACATGTGGTTGGTCAGCCTCCTGATGAAGAGCTCTGTGATGATCAGTAAGCATCTCCCTATGTGTGGGGTATACTTCCCACTGCAGGTGATAGGAACCAAGCTCTAACCGGCTGAAATCAAAGAGACCACCCGTGGACTCAAAATCAGAAAGCCCGGGAGCAGCCTCACTGGGGGCAAGTCCCCATCCCCAGGTTCCCCCATCAGCAGGGCTCAGTCCCTCTGCATTTCTGCTTTTCTTCTCATTGGCTTAATTTTTATTCCCGGCATTCTCTTGATGCAGCAAGGTGACCCCCTAGCAACTTGAAGCTTGCATTAAATTGCAGTCTATCCAGAAACCTGGGCCTGGCTCTGGTGGTATTGAAAGGCCGTGCTGGTTGCACACCATGAGCCAGTCCCGGCAGGAGGAGTCAGCGAGGCTCTGATTGGTACGTGAGTTGCAAGGATACCTCAGATCCAGGGGTGGGTCAGTCCCATGCTTCCATCTAGGGCAGGGCGGGTGGTCACTCAGGAGCTTGAGCCTGTTTGAGACCTGGGGATTGGAGGGTGTGCAGGCACAGAGCGCAGTTTTTCCGTGTGTGTGGTTTCCCAAGTTCTGCACTCCGTGGGGTTGCTGCTTTTCATGAGGTATAAAGTATTCCTACAAAGCCCCTATTAAAACCAAGCTGCAGCCCTGGTTGTGGCCAGAGGCCCACGGCGGTGCTAGGGAGAAGAGAGGTTGTCCGTGCTGGGGTTTCACCAACTTGTACACAAAGCCTCAGAGGTATCTCCCATTAAAAGCTCTGTCCTGAGACTTTGTAGAGCAAACTGATCCCAGCCCCTCTCTGAACCCAAACCAGAGAGAAGAAAGATGGCTCCATCCGTGAGCTCCTGCCCAACACGCTGGGTGAGCCAGAATGTTCGCTGTGGGGAGGTGAACAAGGATGAATGACTCAGAGCTGGAGCTGGACAGGAGCCTGATGTTCCACCAGCTCTGCTAGGCACTGGAAGAGGGAATCATGAGCAGGAGAGTTTTCACTCCTCGTTTTGCTGTTTGTGAGCAGGACAGTGGGTATCTGGCTGCCCGGAGCTTTCCCCGCAGACCCTGGGCTCCAGCCACACTGGCTTCCCACAGTCCACAAAGGAGTCGCGCTTGCTTCTGGACTGGGGACTTTCCCTCCCTTTGCCTTGGCTAGGAGAGCCCTCAAGGTTCTCTTCAACTGAGTCTCTCTCAGCTGCCCCTGGTCTTAGCTTGCAGTTTCAGTGACCTGTCGCTGCATTGCCAAATGGCTTACCTTAGTGGCTTAAAGTGATATTCATCATTACACCTTACAGTTGTGAAGGTTGGCTGGGCTCAGTTGGGCGGTTGCTCTAAATGCAGTCAGAGGATGGCTAGAGCTGCCTCCCCTGAAGGCTCAGCCGTGCTGGACATCTAGAAGGCTCAGTTATATGACTAGGGATAGTCAGCTGGGGCTGTGCAAGGAAACACTTACGTTTCTCTTCTTCCAGGAAGCCCTCCCTGTCCCTGCGCCAGGACCCTCCCCTATCTTGTTCATAGAAACATTTAGTAATATCTTTGAAATCAGCCTTTCTTAGCCTTGGCTGCGTGACAATATTGTCTGGGAAACTTTTGACAAATATCCACACCTGGACCTCCTGAGATTCTAGCTTCATTGGTCTGCGGTGGGGTCAAGGTGACTTTCGGAAGCTTCCTAGGCAATTCTGTGCACAGCCAGGGCTGAAAACAAATGGATGATTGAATTTACAAGTGATTCATTGAAATGGAGTTTCCCGGCTAAACGCGGCAAGCACAGCAATTTAGAAAATAAATATTTAGAAACTAAATACTGATAGGGCAGCCAAGTGGGAAAACAGCAGGAAGACATGAGTAGTATAAGAAAATAAAAAGACAGAAAATAAAGATATGGAAGACGATCACAATGGGATCAAAAAAATGGGAATTTTTTTTGTCAAGTGAGACTATGATGAAAAATGAAGAAACTATGGTGGAGCCTCAGCTTCTCGACAGTGTTGAAAGTAAAGAGGGCAAATGTTCCCTTCAAAACAGGGCCCTTGGAGGGCTCCCCTTCTTCCTCAATAGTATCACTTAAAGTTCATAACAGACATGGAAAACTCTATGTTCAACAAATATATTTTTCCTGTTTGCTAAAGTGGTAAACAACTTAAAACTATGTCAAGATGCTTCATAGCATCTTCGTTAGAATTGGCCATCTAAAACATTTCTGTACGAGAGATGCAGTGTGTACAGACACAAGCACGTGCACGCGGAGTCTGTTAGAGCAGGAGGGTTCACCCAGGTGGAAGTCCTTCGTACCTTGCCTCAGGGCTCTGCACTTAGCTCTTGTTTTATCAAAACTTGGCTGAGGCCAGGCACGCTGGTTCACCCCTGTAGTGCCATCACTTTGGGAGGCCAAGGTGGACGGATCACGAGGTCAGGAGTTCGAGACCAGCCTGGCCAACATGGTGAAACCCTGTCTCTGCTAAAAATACAAAGATTAGCTGGGTGTGGTGGCACATACCTGTAGTCCCAGCTACTCGGGAGGCTGAGGCGGGAGAATTGCTTGAACTCGGGAGGTGGAAGTTGCGGTGAACTGAGATGGCACCACTGTACTCCAGCCTGGGCTTCAGAGCGAGACTTCATCTCAGAAAACAAAACAAAATAACACCATCAACAGCAGGAAGACTGGGCTGAAGACAGACGATTGCATCAAACTGTAAGATTCACAAAACTCAGAAGAAGATCTCGTGGAATGGGTGAGAATGGTAATAATTCAACAGATGGTAAACAGCTGGACTCGATGCATCTATAAAAGTTCACACTTATGACCTGGCATTTAAGTGGTGCTTAATAAATGTTTATCAAATAAAGAATCTCAGTCAGTTGAAATGAAGGGCTCAGAGTTTCACAGACACAAATGTACAGTCCTTCATCGACATTTAAAACCCGATCGCACTAGCACAGAATGCAGATGACCTGTGTTGAGATCAATGCTATCCCATGGACTCAGTCTCTAAGTCCATCCTTCCAGACAACTCAGACACTACAGCCAGTTCCAGGCTGCACTCACCCTGACCACGCTCTGTGGGGTAGCCCCCTCCAGCCACCCCTTGTCTGATGCCAGTTTATCCTGGGAACACTTGGATGGGAAAGTAGCAAAAGAAACCAGGCAAAGCACAGGAGTCCTGAGTCTTCCCCAATTTGTTCCCTTTGCAATTTCCATCAAGAGTCGGCTGGGGGAGAAATGGGGTTGTGGCTGAAATGAAGTTTTAAATAAGAGTTTTCCGACCTTTCCAAGTATGATGTCAGAAAAGGATGTCGTGGACTCTTCAGGACAGTAACCCTGAAGATTTAGGGCCTGATGACCTGATTTAATGTGTGTGTATTGAGAAAAATGCCTCCTGTCAACTCCGTAACACTCTTCCATTGAGTTCAGTAAGCCAGTAAGGGGAACAGCATATACTGGTAAAAATAATAGTCCATTCATACGTACAAGACCGTATTTTCTCTAGGGATGCTTTCGCTATTAGGTAAGAAAATGTCTGTTTTTTAAAAATGATGACTATTTGTTTAGGAGAGAAATGATGTGAAATCTGGGAGGCAGGGCAAAGTATTGAAAACTTGGATGTAGTTAGTAGGTTTATGAAAGCTCATTAGACTATTTGCCTACTTAAGTGTTTGGAAATTTTCATAATTAAAAATGTAAATGAATGTAATGCGGGGCCCACACATCCAGACTTCCTTAAAATGACTCTGTTCCCTCTCAGCAGTGACATCTGTAGCCACAGGTTGGAACCAGTGGTTTCAGATTACTGGTAAATGCCTGTCATTTAGGTTTTTTTAAAAAAAAATCTTGGGCCGGGCACGGTGGCTCACGCCTGTAATCCCAGCACTTTGGGAGGCTGAGGCGGGTGGATCACGAGGTCAACAGATCGAGACCATCCTGGTCAACATGGTGAAACCCCGTCTCTACTAAAAATACAAAAAATTAGCTGGGCACGGTGGTGCGTGCCTGTAATCCCAGCTACTCGGGAGGCTGAGGCAGGAGAATTGGCTGAACCCAGGAGGCGGAGATTGCGGTGAGCCAAGATCGCGCCATTGCACTCCAGCCTGGGTTACAACAGCGAAACTCCGTCTCAAAAAAAAAAAAAAACAACCTCATAGCTCAAGACGGAAGAGGACGATGATTTGTATCTGTGTTTGCTCACAAGCCTGGCTTTTTCCATTCCATTCTGCACAGATAATGTCAATAGCCAATCCATAAGTATGAATTGATCCTCTGTCAGGTGTTAGGCTCTGGAGTGGCTCTAACGAAACCAAAGAGACATGGACCTTCCTCCCCAGGAAGCTCACGGTCCTGTGGGAGAGATGGGTGCCTCATAAATCATATTGGATGATTGATACAACGATTGTAAGAGGCCGGGCATGGCGGCTCACTCCTGTAATCCCAGCACTTTGTGAGGCTGAGGCGAGTGGATCCTGAGCTCAAGGGTTCGAGACCAGCCTGGCCCAGATGGTGAATCCCTTTCTCCACTAAAAGATACAAAAATTAGCCATGCGCGGTGGCAGGCGCCTGTAAACCCAGCAGCCCGGGAGGCCGAGGTTGCAATGGGAGGCTGCAGTGAGCCCAGATCGTGCCAGTGCACTCTACCCTGGGTGACAGAAAAAGACTCCATCTCAAAATAAATAAATAAATAAAAATGATTGCAAGAATGCAGTGTTAGGAAGCCAGGGTGAGGGGCAGGTGCTATGAGGCCACATAACAGGTAGGCGGCATCCTGGGGCACGGAAACTTCTTGGAAGAAACGAGACCTGAGTTTATCAAGCCCAGAGAACAGTCCCAGGGGCTTTCCTGACATCCAGAGAGCCTGGCCCGAAGCTCCTGCCGGGTGTGCCTCCAAGGTCTGGGGTGAGGGGCTCTCCGCTTAGCGACCTAACGAGGTCATGAAGGAGCACCAGGAACGTCCGCCCGCTGCCTTCCAGCCTCCCTGTCGACAGCTGGCCTTTGAGGGTCTGATCTTTGGTGTGTTTGATATGAAGTGGGAAAGCAAAAATAATCACCTGCCAGTGAGTTCCTCCTCCTAACAGACACAGAGTGATCGGGTTTCCAGAGGCCTGGGCAGAGGAGTAGCCGCTCCCGCCAGCCTTAACCCCGGGGGAAGCCCCGTCTCCGCACAGAGCATCCATCTCCCTGACTCCTGGGATGGCCCGCACTCAGCCGCAGCTCATATTTCCTGGGTTTTCACGTGGGAGATGAACGCGAGGAGCCACAGGCACCAAAAGACAGCAGCGAGCAGGTCATGTGGCCCAGGGCCCTGCCCACCCTGGGGTAGCAGGGAGTCGGCCCAGGAGATAGCGTTCCTGAGGATTTTCCAGGTGCCAGGCACCCAGACAAAATACTCTGTGGTGTTGGACTCACTCCTTCAGGATCTTGGATTTGCAGATTTCTCACGTTCAAACCTAAACTCTTGACACCTTGCCTCCCCTCACACCACGACACCCACCATCCATGCCTGTTCTTCCTGCATTCATGCCAAGCTGCTAAGTTCAACCCCGGGGATGCGTCAATGGACTACCCTGCCCTCCCACCCACACCCAATCCATCAGCAAATTCTGCTGGCTTCACCTTAAGCCTGCACCCCTCCCACCTCTGCTGCTGCTGCCCTAGACCACCCTAGTCCACCTACCACCTGGGCGACTGCCGTCGGCTCCCACCCTGGCCCCCTGTAGACTGCTTCCAGCCCAGCAGCTGGAGATCCATGAGCCCTCGGCCAGATGGTAGCTCTGTGCCCATGCCCCTGCGCCACCCGCATCACCCGGGGCCGGCTTACACTGACCCTGCGGCCACCTGGGTCCCCGTCCCACCTGTCGGCTCCTCTCTGTAGTCATACCACTATGTTACTTACTCACGTATTTATTATTCATTTTCTTCTTTGTTTCATATTTTTATCCATTTTCCTCACTGCTCAATCCCAGGGTGAATTACGGCTGGGCCCACAGCAAGGGTCTGTGAATGAGTTAAGTGGACTGTGGCTCCGGGTCGAACCACCTGGGCTTGGATGCCAGCTCTGCCCCTTCCTAGCTGTGTAATCTTCATGGAGAGTTTCATCATTTTTGATGCCAAAGGGTGGCTAGTTCACCAGCATCCAGTATCAGGGTTCTCTCTGGCCCCGGTAACGCTACACCACAGGCCAACCCTGCAGCCTCTAAGTGGGGCTGGGTAACTGGGTGTTGGCTGATGGGATGGGAGCAGAAATGATGGGCGCCGCCTCTTTCCAAGCCTAAGGGTGGGTTGAAAGGTGTTACCAGCACAATTCAGGAGAAACTGTCCTGGAGCTAGTGATCCGAGTGACCGCTGAAACGCCACCTGCCAACCCTGGCCTCTGCAGCAGCCAGATTCAGAGACAGGAAAGTGAAGACTGGAAATGGTGAGACTTGCAAGAGAGCAAACCCACACCCGAGAGCATGAACGTCCAGGACTCGCAACTGCCCATGTGTAGCAGGAAATTGAAGTTTCTCATCTCTGCTCTAATCATTCTGCTTCCAGGCTGTGATCCCTGGGAAATAACCTGAGATGCACACAGACGTGTGTGTGCCGGAAAGTTGCTGTTTATCACCACATTTTTAGGGAGGGCATAAACTGGAGTGAGGTGCATGCCCAGGAAGAGGAGCTTGATAAAAATCCCGACGTCGTCCCATGGGAGGAAGCAGCTCGGATCCTGCTATGCTCTCCCAATAAGGAGCCCCTGGACAGGCTTCCCTCTGCAGCAGAAGGGCAGAATGGGGTTCCGCACAGGACTTCACGTACTGCTGTGGGGACTGTGTTCTGTGTGTGCAGGCAGAGATGACACTTGAAAGTAATCAAACACGGCCGGGCGCAGAGGCTCACGCCTGTAATCCCAGCACTTTGGGAGGCTGAGGCAGGTGGATCACGAGGTCAAGAGATCGAGACCATCCTGGTCAACATGGTGAAACCCCGTCTCTACTAAAAATACAAAAAAATTAGCTGGGCATGGTGGTGCGTGCCTGTAATCCCAGCTACTCAGGAGGCTGAGGCAGGAGAATTGCCTGAACCCAGGAGGCGGAGGTTGCGGTGAGCTGAGATCGTGCCATTGCACTCCAGCCTGGGTGAAAAGAGCGAAACTCCGTCTCAAAAAAGAAAGTAATCAAACACATATCAACATGTTCACAGTGGTTACCCCTTGGCAGTGAGGTTATATGTAGTTTCCCTTTTCTACATATATATTCTATATTTTCCAAATTTCCTAAGATAAGTGCATTCCTTTTATCATTAAACACATGATAGCAAGTGTTAAAGACTTACCTCAGATCTCCTGCAACTCGCTTGTCACAGGGTTAAAATGACAACTCGTGAAATCAACCCTCTGACCTGGTGTGGCTCGAGAGCCTTGGAAAATACAATTATGTGACCTTTAACAGAAGCCCATGGATGGGTGAAAACCCATTGGCGTGTTGAATGAGGTTACTTTAGCAAGTGACTGATTTCCAAGATCCTGAGGGGAAAATGATAATAACCCGATGAATGAACCTACATCACACCCGGGATGGAGCACAGAACAGTGCATTTGGATCGGTGTGGGAGCGAGTTTTCCAGGCCTGTTGAGAGCACGGTGAGGGGTTTTCCACAGTCACAGGGGGAGGGGTCGCCTGGGTCGCTTTTCAGAAAACAAGGCCATAAGTTCTCCCCCAGCATGAGTGCTGAGCCCTGGCCACTGTCTCCATCACACCCATGTAGGGCCGAAGCCCCAAGCAGCAAGCATACAGCATCCCGTAGGAACTGTGAAGCTCTGAGTTCATGCTCACTGACCCCCTTGGAGATGGCTGCTCATCCTCTGGCTCAGGCTTGCCTCTTCCTCTGAAGCCTACCTGGCCGCACCTTGCCAGGAACAGTTAAAAGCCTCTCCTCTCTGTTTCCACCCCTTGGTTTCATGGACCCTGTCTGTATTGGGGTCCTTTGCCAATCCTGACCCAAACGTGTGCCTCTGGGAGGATGGCAACAGGTCACACTCATTCCAGCATGGCGGTGCTTGGCCCATGCTCACTGATCTCTCTGGAGTGTCTGTATTTGGACCCAAAATTCATATTCATTCTTCCTTTTTTTTTTTTTTTAATTGAGATGGAGTCCCACTCTGTCACCCAGGCTGGAGTGCAGCAGTGTGACCTCAGCTCACTACAACCTCCACCTCCCAGATTCAAGCAGTTCTCCTGTCTGAGCCTCCCGAGTAGCTGGGACTACAGGGACATGGCACCACATCCAGCTAATTTTTGTATTTTTAGTAAAGACAAAGTTTCACCGTAGTGGGCAGGCTGGTCTCAAACTCCTGACCCAGTGTGATCCACCCACCTTGGCCTCCCAAAGTGCTGGGATTACAGGTTCATCCTGCTTTCTCTGGGTTTCCACCCTCCAAGTGATTTATCAGTCAAACTACCAGTTCCCCTCCTATGACCTGAATTGTACTGCCCCTTCATTTAAATTCAAATATTGACACTCTAACCTTAACGGACTATATTTGGAGAGAATGTCTCTAAGGATGCAATTAAGGTTAACTGAAGTCACAGGGTTGAGGCCCCAAATCCAATAGGACTGGTGTCCTTCAAAGAAGTGGGGATTAGGACACACACACACACACGAGGAAAGACTGTGAGGACACAGCAAGCAGATGGCTTTAGAAGATGCCAGCCCTGACACACCTTGATCTTGGACTGCCAGCCTCCAGAACTGTGAGAAAGAAATATCTGTTCTGTAAGCCCCACAGCCCATGGTACATTCTTAAAACAGCACAGATAAACTGAGGCATTCCCTTTGGCCAAGGACTGGGCATGTCACCCAAGTGGGGCCAGCCTGACAAACTCTGCCCTCCCTGGAATTTGAATCTGGTGTTAATTGACCCCAAGGCTAGAAAGAGCTGGTGTTCACTCATTCTGACAGTGGTCTCTGGGGGCTCCCGAGCTGTCCCAGTTCCCATCCTTCTGAGACCTGGTTCTGGAATTCTGCTTTCAACTCCATGAGCCATGCCAGAATAATTCATGAATTCCTTTTTCTTTAGTTGGAAATGTTTTCATTGCAACCAAAAAACCTCCAATAATAAAACTTTCTTTGTATCCTATCTGGTAGTACAAGATTAATAACTACATGCTTTGTACGGTCCTTAATTTAGCAAAAACACTTTCACTCTTACTGTGGCTGGAGGGATAGAAGCAGCAAGACTCGGGATTCCCTTAGCGCTGCTTTTCATCTCCTTTTATCTCCTCTCCATGACTTATCACAGGGAGAGAGGAATGAATGAGAATGATGAGTTCGCTGGCTTAGCCTGGCCCTTGCCTCAACAGGGATTTTTATCCCAAACTAGATGAACATGATGGCTTCATATATGGGATGAAGCCAGAAGCACCCTGGGAATGGAGACATTCCTCCACTGTTGAGGGGACATAGGAAAATGGTCATGCCTTTTTCTTGCTAATGGATGATCACAAAATTATACAGAGGCTGAGGGTCCAAGGAAAATTTATTCCTCTTTACTGTTTTGCTTTGCAGTGCTAAATTAGTAATGGAACAAGCTGGACCAAGAGTTTTCCTTCCCAAATTCAATAAAAGGCACAGGTGTGGTTGAAAGGCACTCGGCCATGTGCAGCTTGGGGCATTAGCAAAGCTGGTTCCAAGAGTTCCTATCTACACAGAATCCGTCTTGTTCTGATTTAATACAAACTCATTGCCAAGTAGCAAAACACAAAGAACCCTTTTCTTTTCTAGTACGACTGCTTTTTTAGGCTGTATGTGTATGTTGCTTTTTAATAAATGTCTAGTTGAACACTTATCCAAAACCTTTGGCCAAATCTCAGGCAAAGAATTTAACTTGAAAAGAGAAAAAGTGGGCATAGCTTTGATATCTCTTCATTCCAGTCAATCACTGAAGCCTTGTTTCCAACGATGAAAATAAAGAGATCTGATATGCCCAGAAAGTTTTAGGAATAAACATTATCATCACTGACCTCCCTATTATCACTGTCATCTTCATCATCACCAGTATCACCACCATCATCATCA
The DNA here is from genome assembly GCF_049354715.1 of Callithrix jacchus. Taxonomy (NCBI): domain Eukaryota; kingdom Metazoa; phylum Chordata; class Mammalia; order Primates; family Cebidae; genus Callithrix; species Callithrix jacchus. The sequence goes on along the minus strand of NC_133521.1, from coordinate 44,442,670 downwards.
TCATCACCACCACCATCATTATCACCATCATCACCTTCACCATTATCTCTGTTATCATCACTGTCGTCACCATTGCCACCATCACCATCATCACTATCATCATCATCACAACCATCATCACCACCATCATTATCACCACCACCACCATCATTATCACCATTACCACCATCACCATCATCACCTTCACCATAATTATCTCTGTTATCATCACTATCATCACCATCACCATTATCTCTGTTATCATCACTGTCATCACCATTGCCACCATCACCATCATCACTATCATCATCATCACAACCATAATCGCCATCACCATTATCACCATTGCCACCATCACCATCATCACCTTCACCATAATTATCTCTGTTATCATCACTATCATCACCATCACCATTATCTCTGTTATCATCACTGTCATCACCATTGCCACCATCACCATCATCACTATCATCATCATCACAACCATAATCACCATCACCATTATCACCACCACCACCACCATTATCACCATTGCCACCATCACCATCATCACCTTCACCATAATTATCTCTGTTATCATCACTATCATCACCATCACCATTATCTCTGTTATCATCACTGTCATCACCATTGCCACCATCACCATCATCACTATCATCATCATCACAACCATAATCACCATCACCATTATCACCATTGCCACCATCACCATCATCACTATCATCATCATCACAACCATCATCACCACCATCATTATCACCACCACCACCATCATTATCACCATTACCACCATCACCATCATCACCTTCACCATAATTATCTCTGTTATCATCACTATCATCACCATCACCATTATCTCTGTTATCATCACTGTCATCACCATTGCCACCATCACCATCATCACTATCATCATCATCACAACCATAATCACCATCACCATTATCACCACCACCACCATCATTATCACCATTGCCACCATCACCATCATCACCTTCACCATAATTATCTCTGTTATCATCACTATCATCACCATCACCATTATCTCTGTTATCATCACTGTCATCACCATTGCCACCATCACCATCATCACTATCATCATCATCACAACCATAATCACCATCATCATTATCACCACCACCACCATCATTATCACCATTACCACCATCACCATCATCACCTTCACCATAATTATCTCTGTTATCATCACTATCATCACCATCACCATTATCTCTGTTATCATCACTGTCATCACCATTGCCACCATCACCATCATCACTATCATCATCATCACAACCATAATCACCATCACCATTATCACCATTGCCACCATCACCATCATCACTATCATCATCATCACAACCATCATCACCACCATCATTATCACCACCACCACCATCATTATCACCATTACCACCATCACCATCATCACCTTCACCATAATTATCTCTGTTATCATCACTATCATCACCATCACCATTATCTCTGTTATCATCACTGTCATCACCATTGCCACCATCACCATCATCACTATCATCATCATCACAACCATAATCGCCATCACCATTATCACCATTGCCACCATCACCATCATCACCTTCACCATAATTATCTCTGTTATCATCACTATCATCACCATCACCATTATCTCTGTTATCATCACTGTCATCACCATTGCCACCACCACCATCATCACTATCATCATCATCACAACCATAATCACCATCACCATTATCACCATCACCACCATCATTATCACTATTGCCACCATCACCATCATCACCTTCACCATCATTATCTCTATTATCATCACTATCATCACCATCACCATTATCATTACCACTATCACCATCAATCACCTTCATCACCATCATCATCACCATCACCATTATCATTGTAACTACCATTATCACCATCATCATTACCACTATCACCATCAATCACCTTTATCACCATCATCACTATCACCATCATCATCACCACCATCATCACCATCACCATTATCATTGTAACTACCATTATCACCATCAGTCATCACCTTCATCATCATCACTATCACCATCATCATCACAACCATCATCATTATCATTATTGTAACTACCATTATCACCATCATCATCATTACCACTATCACCATCATCATCACCATCATCACCATTATCATTGTAATTACCATTATCACAATCATCATTACCACTGTCATCATCAATCATCACCTTCATCACCATCACCACTATCACCATCATCACAACCATTATCATCATCATCACCATCACCATTATCATTGTAACTACCATTATCACAATCATCATTACCACTGTCATCAATCATCACCTTCATCACCATCATCACTATCACCATCATCACAACCATCATCATCATCATCACCATCACCATTATCATTGTAACTACCATTATCACAATCATCATTACCACTGTCATCATCAATCACCTACATCACCATCATCACTATCACCATCACCATCATCACCATCATCACCATCAGAACCATCATCACCATCACCATCATCACTATCATCACTATCACCATTATCATTACCACTATCACCATCAATCACCTTCACCATCATCACTATCACCATCATCATCACCACCATCATCACCATCACCATTATCATTGTAACTACCATTATCACAATCATCATTACCACTGTCATCATCAATCATCACCTTCATCACCATCATCACTATCACCATCACCATCATCACCATCACCATCATCACTATCACCGTCATCATCACCATCACCACCATCACCATCAGCATTATCATTACCACTATCACCATCAATCACCTTCATCACCATCATCTCTATGATCATCATTATCAAAAGCATCATCACTATTTAACCACTTATTATCTGCCAGACACTGTACTAACTTCTCAACATGCATTTGCTCACTTAGCATCTCAGTACCTCCTTATTTTTCTCCCTACATACTACCCAGTTTTTCTTCATTATATCATGTTTGTTTATTTATTGGTATGTTGTTTCTCCCTCTCTCTCCTGTCCAGAATTTAAGCTCCACAGAAGGTTTCTTTATTTTATTGACAATAGGACTCCCAAAGCATAGCCCAGTGCTTGTCATAGACGATGGCTCAATAAATAGTAGTTCAATAAAATGATATTCTTTATAACTCCATGAATAGCTGCTATTACTATCTTTATCATGGAACGGAGGGGAAATGAAGCTTGGAGAAGCTAGATAACTTGTCCAGCATTGTCACAGTCAGAATTCTGAGTTCAGTAGTGAGCGCAAATCTCAGGCTCTTTAACCTCTGCTTCCTAGTAGACTTAAGTTGTGGCTTCATCTTTGTCCCAGAATAAACAAGGTGTAGATGCTTCAAGACTTTTAAACTTTGATGTCTGCAGTTACTTTTGCTAAGCAAATGAAATGCATCTCCGCTTTCCACCCTTTAAGGGTAGAAAAGCACCGCACATCTGCTCCTCTGTTTAACCTGAATACCGGAGCTCATAGTCTCAGAAACACTTAAGAAACGACCTGCCAAAGCCAGAGCTATTTGCCCAAACTGAAGCAGGGATAAAAGTTGATGGACAAGACTCTAATTAAACCCTCATTTATAATTTAACAGCCTAGATCTTTTAGGTCATAAAGAACTTTGATCCTAGAAATCATGCTAATAATAGTTCTCCCACCCCCACCTCCTCCGTCTCTGTCCAGCTTCCCTAACCTGAGGATGGGCGCTGCAGCGGTGTTGAAAAGAAATTAGTTCCCTGCAGTGGCTGAACGAGCTGCCTTTAAAAATAACAACCACCCCACATGGGGGTTTGAGATAGCAACCTCCCTTTGGGATCCCCCGGTGAGGACATCATTTGCATCGTGATGCTTGCCAGATGGCTCTGAGACAAATTCCAGTATCTGTGATGATGGAGGGGCTGCCATTGCTTGGGATGGGGGATGCCTGGGGATGGGTTGATGGAAGAGAGGAGGCTGCTTTTTAATGTTTTCATGGGGAAGAAGATCAAGGTTAAAAAATAGTGATAAAAATATTTAAGAAAAACGAATCTTGCACAATTGGAAGAATGGGTGGTTCTGTGAATGGACATGAATGTGGGCAGTGGACAGGCTGAGACGGTAGGGATGGAATCACTCATGGAGCAAATGATCCTTTCCCAGTGAACTGGAAAGGTCTGGATAAATAGTCCCAGATTTGAGGATCACAGAGACCAGGAAATTAAAAATGAAAACAGGTAGATTGACATAGGCTCATCAGATTCTATGTGTCAGTTAAGTAATTGGAAAATAACAAACAGATAAACAAAAATGATGAAAACCTATAATCTACCCCCATGGCCAATTAATTTATTTTAACACAAAAAAGTGGAAGGAGCATAATGACAGATAAAGAATAGACTGCCCCAGGAAAGGGCAGTTGACAGTCTTACAACACATTTGTACATATTTACATGGTTATTTTTCTTGTTTGGTACAACTTTGTTACAGATCTGCTGAGCCCAAGGTCTGGCATTTGTCGGCTGACTATGCATCCTAGTCGGGCTGGGACAGTTTAATGAAGGCTAGTTAATTAATTAATGTCTGCTAATTGATTCCAGTGCCTCCTTTCATTATCAAATTTGGACAATAAATTAATGGTTATCATAAGAATTTGGGGAACTCTAACGTAGATAGTGCTCAAGACTGATTTTACTTCACGACAGTATGGAGATATTTTTAGTGTTCCTTTAAAATGCTATCATTCTAGATTTCAGTGGGAGGAAGTAAGAACCTGGTGCCCTGATGCCTTGAGAAACTTTGCACTCTCTCTGTCACTCATCCCCCTTTTCTGTTTCCGTGCATGAAATTCACTGGATACTCAGCACCTGCTTTCAACAAACAGAGACACGTCACAAACGGGCAACAGATGTGGTCAAAACAATGGGTCTATTTGTCTATTTCATTTGCTGTATTTTACCACTCACATGTTGCATCTCCTTACAGAATCACTCCATTAAATAATAAAAGAGATACCTCTCTCTAGCATCATTTTCTACATCGTCTGCAAATAGTCAAAAAAGCAGGGATGGAGAATTTGATGCAAAGGGGTGTTGTCAAGATGAAAGCCAAAATAGGCAGCATACAATACAATTTCTTGGTGCACTGAGTGAGAGTCAGTGTGTCACCTTCAGAACAACCATTAGTCACCTTGAACCTTAGCTCAATTTAACAACCCAAAATGCTAGTTGATGACCTTGATGATGATGAAGATGGTGATGATGGTGGTGGTGGTGATGATGATGGTGTGATGATGATGATGGTGATGATGATGGTGGTGATGATGGTGGTGATGATGATGGTGGTGGTGGTGATGATGATGGTGGTGATGGTGATGATGGTGGTGATGGTGATGGTGGTGGTGATGATGATGGTGTGATGATGATGGTGATGATGATGGTGGTGATGATGGTGGTGGTGGTGGTGGTGATGGTGGTGGTGATGGTGGTGGTGATGATGGTGGTGATGGTGATGGTGGTGGTGGTGATGATGGTGGTGGTGGTGATGATGGTGGTGATGGTGGTGGTGGTGATGATGATGGTGGTGGTGGTGGTGATGATGGTGGTGATGGTGGTGGTGATGATGGTGGTGGTGGTGATGATGGTGATGATGATGGTGGTGGTGGTGATGATGATGGTGGTGATGGTGGTGGTGGTGGTGATGATGGTGGTGATGGTGGTGGTGATGATGATGATGATGGTGGTGATGGTGGTGGTGATGATGGTGGTGGTGGTGATGATGGTGGTGGTGATGATGATGGTGGTGGTGGTGGTGATGATGATGGTGGTGATGGTGGTGGTGGTGATGATGGTGGTGGTGGTGACGATGATGGTGGTGATGATGGTGGTGATGATGGTGGTGATGGTGGGGAGGATGATGGTGATGAGGACGGTGATGATAGTGACGCTCATGGTAATGATCATGGTGATCATGTTACCATGGTGATGGTAATGATGAGAATGTTGATGGCAGTGATGATAATTGAGACAATCACCTTAGGGTCTGCTGGGCATTCTGGCATGATCAATGCTGATTGTGTGCAAAGGTACTTCATTGATTGTCTTGGAAAGGAAGGGTGAGTAGACATAGTTTGGTGCCCATTCCCCCAAATAACCCATTTCGACCTGATGAGTCTAAGAATATTAGATTTAAAGAGAACTGTCAAAATCTTGCGGTCCAATCCGCTCGTTTTACAGATGAAAAAACACTGGAAGTCTGGACAAAGGAAGCTCTGGACAAAGTGTGTAATCTTGCTCAAGGCTCTAGGTATCCATATGTCCAGTAGCAATTTTTTTAGCCTATGGGGAGGGTGGCTGTTGCTTCATCCTCCTTAGACTTGCTCTGCCAGGCAGGCACAAGAACACCTACAATGAGCTGAGCTAGGCTTCCCTTTGCAGAGGATGACATCACCCAGACACTTTACTTCCTAAGCTGTCCAGGATCCACACTCCCAGTGGCATCCCCCATAGAAGCCAGAGGAGGTGCTCAGGGGGTGAGGTCTGGTGGAGTCACCACTTCCTTAAGAGGAACATTTTGGCTTACAGGCAAGAGTTCTCATTTCTGAGTGACCAAACCACTGAACAAAACAGATACCTGCTGTGTGTGTGTGTGTGTGTGTGTGTGTGTGTGTGTGTGTGTGTGTTTCCTATTGGAGGGTTAAGGAAGAATTGACACTGGAGACACTGCCTAGGTACATGCTGCCACGCCAGTCAGAGCTTTCTGAAGGAGACAAAAGCCAATTGCCAGCATCCAGAGCAGCAGCCGAAATGTAGGAAGCTTCAGTCCCTGACCCGTTCAGATTCAGAACCTCTCAGGTTAACATTTAACATGTGACCTGCTTGGTGGGCAGGTTTCCTGTAGCATCTGCGGAAGACTCAGCGGGATTGGAACAGTGATGACCTCATTGGGGGTGTGGTGCTCTTTGGGTCTGGCTACCATTATTAAGCCCAGAGCAGTTTAAATGACTCCAAAGCCAGCTCCACGTTCTCTATGGGACTCGGAAAACCCAGGTGTTTATCCTTAGGGTGGAAGAGGTGGGTTTTTGGATGTGGGGGGAATTCAGGCTTACCCAGGGACATCCGCGCTGACCACAGAGCAATCACGGAGCTTACTGGGAAAAGGACATGTGGCAGAGCTAACTCAAGGAGAAGGCAGATGCAGGACTACAGGGTGAATTTTCTGGGGAATTATGTTCCATAGAGTAACACAGTTTTGGAATAATGAGTGCTGTTCAATGAACAATACTCGGGCTAGAAAGCTGGTCTGTCCACTACTGCAATTCGAAAAGAGTGTATGTGAAAACACAGCTGGGCACATTGCTGAAGGGTTTCAAATTCTGGAGATGGAGAGACTCAACTAAATCTAAGATCTGAGAGTCAGTTAATTCACTTGAAAAGCATGCAGTGACTTGCTTCTATTTACCTCTATGGTACGTGGTAATACCTCACTTAACTGGGGTTTAAAATATTGGGCACACTTAACCAGCTGAACAAGAGCCAAGAATTGGCAAGAAAATCCAAAATGACTCAGAAAATCGCTCATACGTTGATCTGAGAGTGCTTTAGGATCTCCTTTGTGACCTAGTGACTCCTGCTTCAGACACAATTCTAACAGACTTGGCTGTCTGATTCCCCAGCGGTAGCCAATCAAGAAAATCAAGGAAGAGGATTACAATTTTTAACCCATTAATAACAAGGAATAGATGTGACTAGCCCATCACAAAGGTAGGGGGACCAAGAAAACAAAATAGGTAGAAATGTTCAGAAGTATGGCAATCGGAGGCCATCTAATGAAAGGGCAGATAGTTGCACAAATTGCAGCAGCAACTGAAGAAGGGAACAGGTGATAAGCATCACCATCCTCATCACTATCACACCACCCTCCTCACCATCATTATTACCACCACCACCATTATCATCACCATCCTCATCACTATCACACCACCCTCCTCACCATCATTATTACCACCACCACCGTTATCACCATCCTCATCACTATCCACCACCCTCCTCACCATCATTATTACCACCACCACCACCATTATCATCACCATCCTCATCACTATCCACCACCCTCCTCACCATCATTATTACCACCACCACCGTTATCACCATCCTCATCACTATCCACCACCCTCCTCACCATCATTATACCACTATCACCACCGTTATCATCACCATCCTCATCACTATCACACCACCCTTCTCACCATCATTACCACCACCACCATTATCATCACCATCCTCATCACTATCACACCACCCTCCTCACCATCATTATTACCACCACCACCACCATTATCATCACCATCCTCATCACTATCCACCACCCTCCTCACCATCATTACCACCACCACCACCGTTATCACCATCCTCATCACTATCCACCACCCTCCTCACCATCATTACCACCACCACCATTATCACCATCCTCATCACTATCACACCACCCTCCTCACCATCATTATTACCACCACCACCACCATTATCATCACCATCCTCATCACTATCCACCACCCTCCTCACCATCATTATTACCACCACCACCATTATCATCACCATCCTCATCACTATCACACCACCCTCCTCACCATCATTACCACCACCACCACCATTATCATCACCATCCTCATCACTATCCACCACCCTCCTCACCATCATTATTACCACCACCACCATTATCATCACCATCCTCATCACTATCCACCACCCTCCTCACCATCATTATTACCACCACCACCATTATCATCACCATCCTCATCACTATCCACCACCCTCCTCACCATCATTATTACCACCACCACCGTTATCACCATCCTCATCACTATCACACCACCCTCCTCACCATCATTACCACCACCACCACCGTTATCATCACCATCCTCATTGCCACCATGAAGAAGAGAACAGGTTATGAATCATCAATAAGAAATCCAGTTATGTTCAGGGATTTGGATTAAATAAGCCCGAATAATACACAATGTATCTTACACAAATTTGAAACGAAACATTAAAAGGTAATCAATAAGCTAGTTCCAACACTTATGGCAAACATGTGATGAATATTTGTATCCTAAAATAATACCAGCCGGGTGTGGTGGCTTATGCCTATAATCCCAGCACCTTGGGAGGCCATGACAGGTCAAGAGTTTGAGAACAGCCTGGCCAACATGGCGAAACCCCATCTCTACTAAAAACACAAAACATTAGCCAGGCAGGTTGGAGGGCACCTGTAATCCCAACTACTCAGGAGGCTGAGGCAGGAGAATTGCTTGAACCCTGGAGGTAGAGGTTGCAGTGAGCCGAGATCACGCCACTGCACTCCAGCCTGGCGACAGAACGAGACTCTGTCTAAAACAAAACAAAACAAACAAAAAGAAAACACCTACATATCAGCACAGCACAGAGATATAAACAACTGAAAGAGAAAAACAGACAAAGGCAGGATGTGATCAGGCATCTCATGAAAACGTGGCACCAGTGGCCAATATTCACATGAAGTGTGCTCCAGCGCTGTGAGTCATCAAATACAGGCACATGTTAAAAACACAAGATTCTACTTTTGTCTGCCAGATTGTCACAGATTTAAAAGAGCCAGACTGTTCCATGGCAGTTTGAATTTTGGGAAGTCAACCCCCTCAAACGTGGCTGGTCTGCATTTTGGAGAAGCCAAGTTGGCACTTTTTATCAAAATGCAATTTCTCCATTTACCAAATTTACCTAGAAATTTCATTTCTAGAAATTAACCCCACTAAAAAAACAAGCATAGGGATCCATTCATTCAACACAGAATCAGAAAAAAAAACAGAAACAGCCCCAAGCCCGTTCACAGGAGACAGGGGAAAAACATTAAGAAACATTCACTCAGTGAAATAATGTGGAACACATTGTAAATGAGCTATCTTTGTAAATAAATATGGACAGTGTATTATAAATGAATTATACAGTAAATGAAAAAAGGAAGTAGAGTAATTGTGTATGGACTATGATCCTTTTGGTATAATGATGATATTATTATTGTTCAAACCTTGTTTATACCAAACTGTATGAAACTATTCTCTTTTCTTGGAAGGTGGTGTACTCTCTAGGAGCAAGGCCTTTAAAATTTTTTGCAAAAAAAGTTGGGGGAAGGTCTTTAAACAAACTCATTCAATCTGTGGCCCGGAATGGCTTTGAATGTGGTCTAACACAAATTCGTAAACTTTCTTAAAACATTATGAGATTTTTTTTTTTCAATTTGTTTTTTCAGTTCATCAGATATCATTAGTGTTAGTATATTTCATGTGTGGCCCAAGACAATTCTTCTTCCAATGTGGCCCAGGGAAACCAAAAGATTGGAAAGCTCTGCAAACTTTTATGTTAAAAAAATGTTTTGTTTAACTCCACAGTTGAACAAACAATGCCTTTGGGGGTCTCAAGCTCCATTTCACTCTATAGCATTAAATGCTTGTTGTTTCAGCTTGTATAATTAGACGCTTTCTTTATGCTGTGTACTCTGCCTAGTCTTTACAAATATTACCTGATTGCACCTTCACTGCAACCCTCTAAGATTTCACTTCCTTGTCTGAGGCTGAGTTATTAAGAAAACTGCCCTAGGTGTCCCGTTCAAAAAGTGGCATAACCAGGATTCAAACCCAGGTATGTCGGTCTCCCAAATCTGGGTTCTTGGCAGTTCACTCATTCATTCATTTATTCACTCCTCAAATATTTGCTGAAGACCTTTATGAGCGAAAACATACTGCACCTTTTTGTTTGTAAATGTGATTAGGAATATGAACTTCGTGGAATCACCTCTTGAGTGCATGGGAGTTGGTCCATACTTGAAGAATTCAGAGATAAAGCATGCATATTCTGTTTCTCACATATCAGACATAGAATCTCTGCAGTAGATTTGTTTTGCCCCCACCCCCGTTTTTTTTTTTTTTCTTTTTCTGGAGATAGAGTCTCACTCTATCCCCCAGGCTGGAGTGCAGTTGCGCAGTGTCAGCTCACTTCGCCCCTGGGTTCAAAGAATTCTCCTGCCTCAGCCTCCCGAGTTGCCGGGATTACAGGCACCTGCCACCACACCCAGCTAATTTTTGTATTTTTAGTAAAGACACGCTTTGGCCAGGCTGGTCTTGAATTCTTTTTTTTTTTTTTTTTTTTAATAAGATGGGGTTTCACCATGATGGCCACGCTGGTCTTGAACTCCTGACCTCAGGTGGTCCACCCACCTCGGCCTCCCAAAGTGTTAGGATTACAGGTGTGAGCCACTGCGTCCACCTCGAATGCTTGACCTCAGGTGATCTGTCCGCCTTGGCCTCCCGGTGCTGGGATTACAGGCGTGAGCCACCACACCCAGTCTGTTTTGCCTTTGTCATGTCCATTTCATGACATAATGTAAGTCCTGGGACTTAAAAACATTAGGAAATGGAAACCCAAACTCAAAGGAACTGAGAGGACTGTGGGAAAAGTAAGAGGTAATTAAGACAAGTGGAGACAGAATTCTGAGATTAATTTGCGAAGAACAGCAAAAGTCATTCTGACTTAGGTCTAATGGCTGAGGTGGGGGCCGGAGAACGCCAGTGTGCTAGAGCTAAAATAGTCAAGAATTAAAAGGCAGCCCGATATTTCCAGACTGAAAAATCTGCAGTGCCCTCATGGTCACAAATGAGGGACAGATCGGGATTTCACCTATGACAAAAGCATGAGGGTGTATTGTGCAGACAACATGGAAGCCATTCACCGTGTCATGGTGCTACAGGTCACAGGGAAGCCAGGAGCCAAGCGTGAGGAGATGCTGCCCATCTGGACTTGCACCTGCACGTCTAGGTCATGCTCCAGGTATCCAGGCCAGAGCTCCCGGCCCAAATGGCCCCAGGCTCACCCCCAAGGCCTGTGCTGGTCTCATTCACAGTACTTCTTCTACAGATGAGCCTGAAGAGGCGGTTGAGGGATAGCTGGTTGAAGGGATATGAGCAGAGCTTGAATGCGTGGCTGTGGTATCGGCATCCATGAGCCTGAGACCCCTGGCTTCACAGAAAGGAACCAGGATGAGAGGAGGAGGTAGGCAGGCCATGGTCTGGGGCTGAGGACTGGCTTTCCCCATACCTACCTGTCAGCATGAAACTCCCAGGGGTGTAAGAATTCTGCATTCAAACCCCACCTTCCAGATAGTCAGGAAGCTCCCTTTGTCAAGTCAGGAGAATAAATTCTGTTTAGCTCTTTGATTTATAATGTTAAAATATCTGAATCTAAGACATGTGGGTTTCCATATTGACCCGTGTCCTGGATCCTGCACATGTTATGAATATGTCTGGCATTGGCCCTAAATGCACTAAAATTGAGGTAGCCAGTCAACACATCCAAAAGATTTCAGGGGCCGTTATCCTCCATGCTCCAAGAGAACCAACCTATCTCCCACTTTGCAATGAGCACCAACGGGGGGACATCTCCCCTACGAGGGAAGGTAGGGATGTGTGATCCACACATAACCAGCAGGACAGAGTTTAAAAGTGTCCTACACGTAGGATGGCCATAACGCATCATCCAAACCAACGCACACTAACTAACTGGGATGCCAGCTCAGCAGGCAGAAACTGAGACCATCCTGTGCAAACCTGGACACGTGGTCGTCTATCTAGATAACCCTCCCAAAACCCAGAATCGGCCTCTCCGATTCTTCCAGGCCACTGCTGCAGCCACATTTTCAAGAGGAAAGCAGGAAAGTGAAGCAGTGTTTGTCGGTTGTCTTAGGGGAAGGGGAAGTCAGTATGTCATGTCCGTAGCTGGGAGCTCTGCTGGAGGGAGTTTCTTTGTCCTGTTGAGAAGAAGGAAAACGTGGTGAAACATGTCTTTCCTAAGAGACATGACTTTCTTGAAGCCTTCAAAAAAAAAAAAGAGGGGCATCAGATGCTCATCCAAGCACAAAACCGAGCTTGCTGTGTAACCCTAGACAAGTCACTTCAGTTCGTGGGCTCCCCACTCAAGAGGGAACATGAGATGGAGAACTTTCTCAAAACCACTTATCCCTGTCACCTCCCTATTGCTGGCACCATTATCCGTAGATAATTGTGGGATAAACAGCAAAGAAAATGAATGAATGAACCAATTCAAGGGTTAGTTCAGATGACTTCACTCAGTCCTGGAACTGAACGAGGCACGATTTCTACCTGCTTTCATTCTTTATGACTCAGGCTTCTCAGGAACCGTGTAACCAAACCCTTCACAGTTCACAAGATCACGGAACTGGAAAATGAAGATGAGGAAGTGCTGCTGCTCTATTTTCAAAACTTTATTTTATGTGCAAAAAAAACCTTAAATGTGCAACCCTGAAAACCACTCTCTTCATGGTTGGCTCAGAACATCACCAACCTGAGTATTTCAGCTCCTACTTAGCTTTGACTAAAGAGCAGGGACTCCGCAGCAGGCATCTCAGAAAGGTCGGTTTTCTTGGACCTGCCGCCCCTTTTGCTTGTTGCAGTTTTGCAAGAAGAGACCTGGGGCTTGACCAAGTCACAAGTTGTCTAACTTGGGCTTTTCCCCACTCATTAAATTCAAACCATTAAATAAGAGGCTGTTTTCTTTTTGCTTTTGACCCCACTTGTTTTACTCTTAGAATCTGTCACCCTGGAAATTTTACCCTCTTGGAAAGGGCTTGCTTTATGCTTTTGGAGTTAGAGTAAATATAACATGAGAGAGGCACGTGAGATGTGCTTCGTGCAAAGCACTCCTGTCAGAGGCTCCTGTACAGTCATCCGACGTGGACACGCTGTCCCTGCAGCCACCGGTATGGGACATTATTTTCCTACTTTCATCTCTTGCTTAACCAACACAGTTTTCACGTTACATGCCCCAGGATGAGTGTAATTTGTCTTTTTTTTTTTTTTTTTGAGACAGAGTCTCACTCTGTCCCCTAGTCAGAGGGCAGTGGCACAATCTCGGCTCACTGCAACCTCTGCCTCCCAAGTTCAAGTGACTCTCCTACCTCTGCCTCCCAAGTAGCTGGGACTACAGGCATGCGCCACCATGCCTGGCTACTTTTTGTATTTTTAGTAGAGATGGGGTTTCACATATTGGCCAGGAAGGTCTTGAATTCCAGACCTCATGATCCTCCCGTCTTGGCCTCCCAAAGTGCTGGGATTATAGGTGTGAGGCACCACGCCTGGCCATGATTTGTCTTTTAAAAGCCCGTTTCACTGTGGCAGTCATGCCCGTCTTTTTCACCCTAGTTGGTTTATGGGCAGTTACTGCATGCAGAAAAAAAAAGAGAGAAAAGAACAAAAACGTCCTGGATGGATTCCAGCAGCTCTTTGTTACTCAAAGATGAAGTTCCACGAGGCAAACTGGAAATGACAACTGGAAAAAAACGACCACTTGCATTGTGTCCACTGTTTTGCTGAAAAGTGACCCTGGTCTAAGAGGACAAGGAAAGGTGGAGGTTAAATTGTGTTTTGATGATTTTTGTCCCACCGAAAGGAAAAAAAAGTAATCTGGAACAAAAGTTAACCTCTGGGATTTGAACCCAGGGACTAGGGAGCATTCAGGGCACAACCTACGGCTTGACATCGTTGTCTAATGATCTACGGCATCTGGTTTCCAAAACGCCATGGTTATCAGCGCCTGGGCTTATTAGGATTAACGTCTGAACGCTGAGCCTCATCCTGTGACTTCGGCTGTTGGTTCATGTGAGTTGTATCATGCAGGCTTACACATCAAGGATTCACCGGGGCGGTAGCCAGTGGGAATGTTTCCATCTCAGCCAGAAGGCGAGTGCTGGTGTGAGCTCTGCCTCTTTTTCTAGGGCAACCAGACCCATGCTAATTATGTAGCTTTTAAATGCAGGTGGGCTTCAGATTAGCAGCCTCCCTAGAAGGAGATTGCATTCACTTATTAAAGCAGGCAAATTGATTATTTTCTCCTACTAAGAGCTGTACACTGGTAAACCTGGGTGTTTTGAAAGGGCAGGAAGTATGGCAAACACTGGGCTAATGGCACCTGGTCTGGGGGCTCAGACTCCACATCAGGAAGTGTGGTCCCTGACTTTAGGGATCATCTCTAATTTTCTCTTTTTTTTTCCAGTCCCAAGTATCAGATGAGCAGAAATCCGTGTGAGACATTTTGGGTAAGAGATGCTGGTTTCACACAAGTGCTCAGGCTGACAGGACTGCTAAGTTGTCTCAGGTGGCCCAGCGTGTCTTAAGTTTCTCCTGAAGCTCCCCGTTCCAGGGAAACACCAAATATCACACCTGCACCGGCTCTCCAGAGCCAGCGCTAAGAACAACATTTTCTGCTGAAGTGATCAGCCTCATCCAGTGACACCCACGGCGTCTAGACCCTGAAGGGCATTCGATAAACACCACAGAGTGACAGAATAAAGCTCTGAGGGGGAAGAGACCAGGCAAGAGGAACTCCAAGCTCTATAGTGTATGGTCCAACCTGCAGTCAAGCTGAAGCCCATTCACAGGGCAACTAGAAAGTCATGAACCTCCTCCTCTCAGATGGTAATGAGAACCTCACCTTGTGAGGTTCATGCTCAACTCAAATTGCATTTGGAGGAGAGCAAAAAAGGCCCCCTTGCCAGAGGCAAGAACTATACAGTAGGGTAGGCTGGAAAGCTCTCTGGCCCAGCCAGTAGCCATCAGATAGACCACAGCACCACTGGCTGTCCCCTCTGTGGGAGGTGAGAGGGTTTGGTCGATGCATAGAGAGAAGCCATCGTCATTTTCCGTGACTTGAATCCCAGAGCCTTTAGTTGCTGTGGGCATCTTCTGTTGACCTACAGTGTTTTAAAAGTGGAGACATCTTACCAATAAATCTAGTTGTCCTGCTGCCCTGGATAAACCCAGAAGGTCTGGCCAGTGTCCCCTCTGGAAATGAGTGCCTGGGGCTCAGCCACAGGCCCTGCCACTCCCGATTGCCCGGCACCATCCTGCCTCACTAGTCCACATTACTGTCCCCATGCTGGAATGCAATTGGTTTCGTAATGTTTCAGACAGTTGGAAAAATGTGTCCCCTGCAACATGTTTACAAATAACGTTGAGTAGAGTCAGCCACAGTTGAAATATCTTACAGAGAGACCGTGGATCGGGTCACCGATGGGGGAATCCGATAGCCAGTCACAGGTTAAGTAGGCTTTTGCTCTAGACAGGATATATAAATATACTCCAGAGGGGATCTGAACTTTCCCCACCTATCTGATCCGTCTCTAATTGGTACCAATTGGTATTCCCTTACCCCTGGGCTTTCTTTGTAATGGAGATGTTGTTCTCATTTTTCCATTTACAGTGACCCTTCATTCCAAGTGCTCATCTGTAGGGGTCACTGATTTCCTGGGACAAGAATTTTTGGTTTTCTGGTGTTTAAAACATCCTGTATTCTTTCCTCCCGATTCAGCTCCTTTATCCGAAATTGTCTGGAGCGTTAAAACCCTGGAGAGCGACCGTCACTGTATCCACGTCAGCAAACAGAGTCGTGAGAACTCACCAGTGGTGGGGCATGCTTTTTGCTTTATTGGTTTGTGCATTTCCAAGAAGCGACACATTAGCAGAGGAATGTGTGGTGACTGGGTTCTGGCCTGGCTGGCCTTTTAACTCGAATCCGAGATAATTGTCTGTAGAATTGTGAGCTGGTGATTGGCTTAAATCCCATGCCATGCCCTCTGACCTCTGACATGGCGAGGGTATCATGGGGGAGGGTGAGTTCACCTCCCCCAGGACTGCCCTGAGATCTGAGCCGGATCAGGCATCTGAAGCGTGACCCCTTCCCGAGGACAAGGCTGAGTTGGGGGCAGGTGCCGGGCGGTTGACTCTAGGCCGGGGATGAGGGAACCTTGGCCTCCTTGCTGTATAACTGCTCCTGCTCGGCTCAGGTGAGGACTGGCTGCTTCGGCAATGAGCAACAGTGGGAAACAGGAAGGACAGCGATTTACCTTTTTCTGTAGGTGTTCCTCCTCCCTGGACACCTTGAAAAACAAATGAAGCCCTTCCAGGCTGCTTGGGCAGGGTGTGGCACCTAAAAATCCTACCCATTTCTGTGGCCGGCAAACACAGGTGACCACTGATTTGTTTTCCAAGCAATTAAAGCATTGGCGGTAACACTGCAGAGCACAGGAGAATAAATGCAGTAAAACAGAGTGAAGTGAAGCAGAGAGGGGGCATCTTTGTCCTCCAGTCCATCCTGTGTCCCCAGGGCTCCTGGGATCATTCAGCTGGTGACGGTGTGGGCGGCATCAAGGTCGGAGCAGACAGTCCTTGTTCTTGGAGGCACGCTCTGCCTCTCTGCATTAGGAGTGGGTGCCAGCAGGCATGGGGAGAGGGATGGTGTCGTCAAAGCCGAGGCTGTTGTGGGGAGCAGCAGGGGGCTCCTTCCTGAAGCATCACTAGATGATACTGAAGGGACTTTGTTTAAGGCACAAACCTGGGAATCCAACAAGAGAAGTAGAAACTGCAGATAAGTTGGGAAACTACAGGCCCCTGGAGGAGGGTTAACCAACCTTGCCCCACTCTCCCCGGGAAGCTGAATCCTAACACACCCCTGGGAGAGGACAGGAAAACTCCATCCCTCAATGGGCAGATAACCCCTAAACGCTCAGGAATGGGCAGCACCAGGTGCTTCCAGGAGTGGGGAGAAGCAGGGCCTCAGCTCCTTCCAGCGCTGCAGACAGCCAGGCGCCCCTACTTTGGCAGCAGATGGAGGCTCGTTCATTCTCTGAAAGGCTGGCACTGGGGTCTCTGGAGCCCAGCCAGGCTGGGGTCTGTGCAGAAAGCAGGGAATTGAACGAGTGTGCCTTATTCAGCATGGAGGTTGGTACCTCCTCCAACTAGGCCTTCGCCACCCGCTTACTCTCAGAACATTAGCCCTGGACCTCCAGCCTCCAGCCTCCAGGCAGGGAGACGAAGAACCCACCATGGGGAACTGGAGTCCAAGAAGAAATGCCCAAATGTGCGGACATTGGAGGTCCCTAATGACATGGCCTCCATGGGCCCCACAGGTACCCCACACTCATCATATTCTTCCCAAGCTCCTTGGGGGCACCCCTTGGCCTTGAGTGCCCTGCTCATAAATAGGAGATGGCAACCTGGGACCCCCATTTCACAAACATAGGAGGTCTGATTCTGATCACGTGGAATGTTCAGAACAAACAAATCCACAGAGATAGGAAGGGCTTGAGTGGTTGCCAGGGGCTGCAGGGGGAGGGGTGGGAGTGGCTGCTGATCACAAGGTTTCCTCTCGGGGTGATGGGAATGTTCTGGGGCTAGAAAAAGGGGTGGTGGCACCACACTGTGAATGTTCTAAATGACACTATAGATGGAACAATTTAAACGGTGAAAAGGGAAAACTTTATAAGTATTTTACCACAATAACAACAAAAAAGAAACAGGAAGGAAAAAATTTTTCAATGAGCAAAAATTTAAAATAAGAAAAGCTACCATGAATAACTTCAGAGAGAGAAAAGAAAATATTGTATTCATGAAACAAAAACGGTATTCCTCAAAAAGCTCTTGGCAGTGAAAAATACGATAGCATAACTGAAAAAGTCCAAGGCAAAAGTTGGAAGAGAAAGGTAAGAAAATCTTCCCAGAACAGAAGAGAACAAAACTCCAGACTTCTTAGCAGCAACATTGGGGGGCTAGAAAATGCAGAGAAAAGCTGGAGATCCTGAACAAAAGGCATCTCCACCTGAGAATTCTCAACTCAACAAGACCATCCATCAAACAGGAGGGTTGAAGAGAGACATGCTCAGGAATTCAAGGGGTCAAGGAATACACTTCCCATGTACCTTTTCTCAGAAAGCTGCTGCAGGATGTCCTCCACCAAACCAAGGAAGCAGAAACATGGTATCTCCTACTGGGTGGAGGTGGAGACTCCAGTCAGCTCAACTGGGTGCCTGCATCAAGTAAGGAAATACATATATGTATGTGTAAATCATGTCCACATATGTGCGTGATTATATATACATATACAATTTTAAAATTTATATTTATAAAATTATGAAAATTAAATGTTTAAAATTGTTTATAAATATTCAAATATAAATTATATTGTACATTCTATAAATTTAAATATTAAAATTATGTGTATATAATTTTTATAAAGACAAATCATCTTAGGTCAGAGTTTCTCACCCTTGGCATTGCTGACCTTTGTAGGGCACCATTTAGTCCACCATAGCATCTTCCTAGTAGAGACCAGGTGCACTCTCCCCCCCAAGTAATGGCAACCAGAAACGTCTGCAGACATTGTCAGTTGTCCCTGGGCAGCAAAATCACCCCTGGTTGGGAACCCCTGCCCTAGGTTAACTGCTGTGCTAATGTAGTGGGTTGCAGTGCCTCATCACTCACACCCAGAGCAACAAGCAGTGCCTCATCCCCCAAAATGTTAGTAAAAAATCCAAAGAGAAGTAAGAGCTTAGATGCAGTTCGCTATAAACCCAAATAGATGCATGATCATTACATCAACATAGTCTGCTGAACTGCAGAATAATCGTTTTTCTGATTTTCATGATAACGTGTTAATGTATCTCCGGAAGAACCGACGCTAGATCCAGGAAAACCACAGGCTGACGGTGACTGTAAATAGATTCTTGAAAAAATGCTCACATGAAATCCAAACTTGACAACACATTTTTCTTTTAAATTCCTTGAAGAGGTTTGAATATTGAGGAAAGGGTGGTTTCTGTTGTTCAGAAACATAAGCTCTGGGCAAAACATTCAAAGATGGGCCTTTTCGTGTTCCTTTTGTGGTGGGATTCAAACTGGTTTATGAAAAGCAACTAGTTAGGCCGAATTGCCAGATAAAACCCTCCCAGGAGAATAGTTTGCAACGCAGCTAGGCATGTGCAATCAGACGTCCACAAAGAGCGCAGTCTCTATGTAGAGTGCAAGAATCCCGACTTCCAGGTCTCTGGAGATGCTTGGGATTTGGAAAGGGAAGTGATTGGCACTGAGTCTGCTGTACCCTGTTGGTGGGTATACAGTGTGCCTGTTAGTTGCAGCACCTCTGCTGTTGCTACCTGGGTGGCCTCATCAAATGTGTATGACAGTCAGAGCCACCTGATAGGAACCCTGTGGGGATTAGATGTTGAGAACGGTTCCACGCCCGGGAGGTGCTCAGCTTAGTGTCCGGCGTTTGGTAGTTTGTGGTTGTCATCATTGTGAAAGTTATTTTATGATATAACTGTTGTGTTCATGGTGCAGTGCACAGGCACTAAACTCTTTTTTTTTTTGAGATGGAGTTTCGCTCTTGTTACCCAGGCTGGAGTGCAATGGCACAATCTCGGCTCACTGCAACCTCCGCCTCCTGGATTCAGGTGATTCTCCTGCCTCAGCCTCCTGAGTAGCTGGGATTACAGGCACGCGCCACCATGCCCAGCTAATTTTTTGTATTTTTAGTAGAGATGGGGTTTCACCATGTTGACCAGGATGGTCTCGATCTCTTGACCTCAGCCTCCCACAGTGCTGGGATTACAGGCGTGAGCCAGCGCGCCCGGCCATGAGAAGTGCTTTCATTTAGTGTCTCCGCTCTTGAGTCTTTGTCAATGATTTGTAAATAAGGTTTAAAGACAGGCCTCAGCAATTATAATTAGGAAGAGCTATGAATGATATGAAGAGCTGACAGTCCTGTGGTATTTCCTATGATAATGGAAGAGCTATGAATGATATGAAGAGCTGACACTCCTGTGGTATTTCCTATGATAGATGTAAGTATTACAAGATGTACAAAAATGAAATTCAAAATTGCATACACTACACAGACATGTAAAGAAGCTGGAAATAAATATACAGACATCTTGGTATAAACTTGATTGATAAGATTATGGTCACTTTGAAATTTTCTTTTATACATTTGTTTTGTGTTTTCTAATTTTTCCACAATGCTTTTTTTTTTTTAATTAGGAAAGGAACAATTCGTTATTTTTAAAAACCAGGGTGTTATTAAGACTGATTTTTTTGGTGGCTTAACTTGAGATTTCCAGGGAGACTCCTTGGAAAGGGATGATATTTACTCAAGTGAATGTATTCGAAGGTGTCTGCTTGTAAAAGCACCAACTTTCCTTTTTTTAATTTTTTTGCCATTGCTTAAATTACACTATGTATGTTGATAATATTATAAGTAATAAGTCAAAAAAAGCAGACCTCACTGCAATTTTCCAAGAGTGATTTTTAACTACATAGGGTTTTACTCTTCTCATGGGAGACAATTATAAGGCCTCTCTCTCTATCTTTCACACACACACACACACACACACACACACACACACACCCTCATCCGCATCCACACAGCAGTGCCCAGAGAGCCCACGTCCAGTCACCACAGCCAGCTGGCCACTGTGGCTCTGATACCCTGTCTGTGATCTGAGCCTGCAGCTGCTTCTGCCAACATTCATTTCCCCACCTGGAAATGGGGACCAAGAATCCCCTGAGGATTCAACAAACATGTTCTTTCAGAACCAGTGACCTTAGTGACAGGTTCTCAAACTTGATGCTACAGGAAAGAATGGGGGTCTATTGAATTAGAGGGACATCCAGTTTTTCAGAGCCCTGTTTTAGAACCCAAGACAAATGCAAACCCTAGAAACTCTTGGAGTTTCCCGAGTGGCCTTTCTATAGTTAATTATGTGGGTGCATTTATTTCTCTCCAAATGCCAAACGTTCGCATTATAACTGTGGTCGAAGCTGGGGCCCCTGCAGAGCAAATGCATTCCCACCACAATGCCTTTGATGTCCAGGCCAGAAAGATGGGATTGAGTTGTGATGGGAAACACAGAATTTGCCTGTGGGGGGGAGGGGGTGGGGGGCATTTCAAGGCTGGGGTGATTAAACTCAGGAAAACGCAACTAAACTCTGTGTGTGAGTGTCCCCGGGGCTTCCGTAACAAAGTAACACAAATTTGGCTTCTTAAAGCAGCCAAAATGTGTTGTCTCACAGGGTTGGAGGCCGGATGTCTGAAATCAAGGTGTGGATGGGCTGGTTCTTTTAGAGGCTGTGAGGGAGGTTTTCCCCAGCCTCCTCCCGGCTTCCGGTGCTCACTGGAGACCTGTGGTGTCCCTTGGTTCGCAGAAGCATCGCCCTGAGTTCTGCCTTCACCTTCACGTGGCATTCCCCGCCAGGTGACTCTGTGAGTTTCCATGACCGTCATCTTGTATGGACACCAGTCGTATTCAATTAGGGGCCTGCCCTACTCCAGTATGACCTCATCGTAACTGATTACATCTGCAACGACCCTCACATAAGGTCATCTTCAGAGGTATTGGTGGGGGTGGGGGGGTCAGGATGTCAACGAATCTTTCTCTGGAGAACACAGTTCAACCCCTGACAACCTGAAAGTCCACCCCCCGAAACTCCAGCACCTCCGAGAATCTCTTGCTTTTTTTCTGGAAACCCACAATGACTGACCTGGAGAAAGCAGGGTCCTCGTCCATCCCAGCAGCACACTCTCCTAAAGGGCCTCTCCAAAGCCCTGGCTTTCACGGTTTAAAGGAGCCCTAACATCGTAGCTGTGGTTTTAATTAAGGGTTGATGGGCCGTGTCGTGACATCATCAATAAAATGAGCATAATAAAAAGAAATAACTTAATATGGGGTGTGGGAAGGCGGCCCAGAATTTGTCATGAAATTGCATTATGTAGGCAATAAAATGCCATTTTAGAGAACACTGGTACCGTGCAGGCTGCCAAGGGCCGTCCTTTGTTGACTAAGAAGTTCCACTCATGCTCACCCACTTTCCACCAGACACTGCCCTCAAATGGAGAATCCAGTTTGTTTCCGAGTTGGTTGAATTGAGCAGGTTAATTCCTCACCGCAGTGTCTGAGTCAAGTCCCTTTCTGGAAGTCGAGCCCTGGGATTACTGGCACCCTCTTGCCACAGGGGCCATGGTGTGACGACGTCATCTGGGAGCCTGTGTCCTTGCATCCTGCCTGGAAAACCAGACTGAGACTCCAGAACAGAAGCTGGAAGAGCAGTCCCCAGGTTGAGATTTAGACTCAACCTTAAATATGGGACTGGGGACTTCCTTGGCTGGATTCACCCGTGTCTCTCGTTTCCTGAATGCTCCCTGTGCAATAGAAATCTTGTGATGCTTTTTGGACTCACTTCTCTGTGTGCAATGTTGAGAAAAAGTGCTTCCTTGGGAACTAGAAAGGCTTGGTAATCATGTTGCATTCTGAATGTTGCTGTCCGGAGGTCTCCAGCCCCTGGACCATGGACTGGAACCAATCTCTGGCCTGTTAGGGACCAGGTTTCACAGCAGTAGGTGAGCAGCAGGCAAGCGAGGGAGCTTCATCTGTGTTTACAGCTACTCCCTGTCGCTCAGAGTATTGCCTGAGCTCCATCTCCCATCAGATCGGCAGCGGCATTAGAGTCTCACAGCAGCACAAAGCGTACTGTGAACTCTGCGTGCGAGGGATCTAGGCTGTGTGCTCCTTATGAGAATCTAATGCCTGATGATCCGTCACTGTCTCCCATCACCCCCAAATGGAACCAACTACTTGCAGGAAAACAAGTGCAGGGCTCCCACCAATTCTGCATCCTCTCGAGTTGCGTAATTATTTCATTGTATGTTACAATGTAGTAATGTTGGAGATGAGGTATACAATCAGTGTGATGCACTTGAATCATCTTGAAACCGTCCCCCACCCCTGGTCCTGGAAAAATTGTCTTCCATGAAATCAGTCCCTGGTGCCAAAAAGTCCAGGGACCGCGGCGGCCACTGAAGAATTTTGATCAACAGGGGTGTGGTCAGAGCCCACATGTAAGACCTGGGAATGAGGGCGTCTGTTTAGGATTGCCCCTGGGTGTGTCTTTCACCAACGCAGTCAGGGGCTGAAATGCAGTTTGGGTCCCACCATTCATGCCATAGGCCACTGTGACTGCTTCTCTGCAGAGCGGAGGATGTTTTGCAATTTTCCCACCCAAAGGGGTGTCTCTATCTCATTGCCATAAAGATGCCTTAGGCTGGCATATGTCATCAGTGGAAAGAATTTGAACAGCAGAGACCGGGAGTCGGTATGCTATTTTCAAATCTAACTCATCTGTTCACTTGGTCCACAGATATTTAGTGGAGCACCTACTTTGCCCTGGCACTGTGGCATTCATGGGGAAGGAGGACGAGGCCTGGAAGGGGCCTCTGGGTCTCAGAGGCCAGGACGTGAGCCAGTGAGCAGCCTGGAGGCTGACTGCAGCTCCTCAGATGGAGAACACTGCACCGACCCAGACACCTCTTGAGGAAATAGTTTGGAATTGTCTAGAAAGTTGATGTCGAGGATGTCCTAGAATCTGTATTTACATTCCTTGTGTCTTGGTGCACCCGGATATCTGCATGAGCTCATGGCAGCACTATCTTTAGCTGCCTAGAGCTGGAAATGACACAAATGTCACAATAATCAAGGAGAGGGAGGAAAGAGAGCTCCCACCTGTGGACGGCAAGCTTGGTGGGGGCCGTGGAGCTCTGGCTCGGGACATTTCCTTTCCGTCCTCCTGCCCTGCGAATGGTAGACTTGCTGAGGCAGCCCCCACAATCATTCGAACTAACTCACAGTGTGAACCCGTGTGTGTGCATGTGCGTGTGTGTGTAAAATGTACTCGTCGAGGTTCGCTCTGAGAGATTTTGCTAAGAAGTCTCACTCATACTTGTTAATTAGATGATCTTGGATCCATCATTCAGCCTCCTGGAATGGGAATAATTACCCCTTCAGAGATTAAATGACAAGATATATAGAAAGTTCTTAGCCCTTGACCATTTCCATAAAAATCTCTTAACAAATGTTGGGTATTGCGATGATTATTATGAATTATAGTAATTTTGTGGGAAAATTAGATGGAGCCCCTACAGAGGACTGTGCAGATGGCGCCCCCCACAACACACATACAGGGAAATGGAAGCAGTGTGAGGAGACCCCGGCGGGGTCCCAGCAGCGGGACGCCAAGCATTATTTTCTGGGAAACTCATTTGCAGTGTGTCAATAGAAGATCAAATTTAAATGCAACATCCCTTGAGAAAGGGAGCACACTGACTTATTTCACCTTCATTCTAGTGGTCCTGACAGTCTCTCCCACATTCATGCTCCTCTTACAGAGTGGCATTCCCATGTTACCATCAAGAGCTACTCTGTAGCTTCCCCAGAGCCTGGTCTGGCTTTAGTGACTTGCTCAACCAATAGCTGGGTGCAGAAGTGGCCTTCTGGGATTCACAAGAATGGGTCACAGGACGTCTGACAGCTTCCTCCTGGATCTCCTGGGATGCTCATTCTGGTGGATACAAATGCTATGCAGTGGAAAGACCAAGCCACATGGAGGGGTCACGTGGAAGCTCTGGTCTGCCACCAGCCGAGATTCCTGGTGACATCCAGCCCCAGCCACCAACATACATGTGCACCATCCTGGATGCCCATCTGACATGTCAGTCAACATCGGACAACAACCAGATGAGAGACCCCTAGCAGGAGCTGCCCAGCGGAGCCCTTGCTGAATTCCCAACACATGAAATAGCGTCGCTTTCAACCCTTAAGCATTTGTTAACCGAACACCTACTAGAGTAGGAATAACTGGCGACCAGAAGTGCAGACAGCTGATCTGGAAACGGAGTTTTGTTGTTGTTGATGTTGTTTGTTTGAATTATTTACTTTCGAACGGAGTCTCCCTGCGACCCCCCAGGTTGGAGTGCAATGGAGTGATCTTGGCTTGTTGCAGCCTCAGCTTCCCAGGTTCAAGCGATTCTCCTGCCTCAGTCTCTGGAGTAGCTGGGACTACAGGTGTGCACCACCATGCCCAGCTAATTTTTGTATTATTAGTAGAGACGGGGTGCCACCATATTGGCCAGGCTGGTCTCAAACTCCTGACTGCAAGTGATCTGCCAGCCTCAGACTCCCACGGTGCTGGGATTACAGGAGTGAGCCACTGTGCCCAGTCTTTGAAAGGGAGTTTGAGTGAGATGTATGTTGGGGGTTTGAAGGTGGAGCAGGAATTACTGGGGGTAGGGGTGGGGAAGAAGGGCAGGAGGATGCAATCCATAGAAGTCAGGGCTTTAGAGAAATGATGGGCTTTGTCCAAAGTCACGGCTGATTTGCAGTGGGGTTTGCAGCGCAAACCTGAACGTTTGCATTTTCATGCGGGTGGTTCCAAAGCTGTGTCCTTCCCAGTACAGATGCTGCTCCCTGGAGGTGACGCTGACACTGGCCAGCATGCAGAGAGGGCAGACTGTCCACTGCCAAAGAGTGCAGGCTCCCTCCTTGAGGACTCTGAGCAAGTTATTTACCTCCCTGGGCCTTAGTTTTCTCATCTGTGAAATGGGATAGTAACAGTAGCCACCTCTCATGGGGCTGTCCTGAGGAAAGAATGAGGAAATGCAGCTTCCTAACTTGGCTTAACAGGTGAGGGCCACACTGTCCAATATGGTAGCCAGTAGCTAAATAATTGTAAAGAATAATTTGAAGTAAAACTTTAAAATAATAATTTGAAATAAATTAAATTAAACCAACTAAAATTCAGTTTCTTTTTTTTTTCGGAGTTTCGCTCTTGTTACCCAGGCTGGAGTGCAATGGCGCGATCTCGGCTCACCGCAACCTCCGCCTCCCGGGTTCAGCCAATTCTCCTGCCTCAGCCTCCTGAGTAGCTGGGATTACAGGCACGCGCCACCATGCCCAGCTAATTTTTTGTATTTTTAATAGAGATGGGGTTTCACCATGTTGACCAGGATGGTCTCGATCTCTTGACCTCGTGATCCACCCGCCTCGGTCTCCCAGAGTGCTGGGATTACAGGCGTGAGCCACCGCGCCCAGCCCTGAATTCAGTTTCTTAATCATGCAGCCACCTCTGTCTAGTGGCACAGACACAGCACTTTCTGTCCATGGCCATATGTGGGGACCGGCCAGAGTGTGAGCCCTGGCGCCCAAGACAGGTGACCGTGGGTCTGTGGACAGGCCTGCCTGGAAATGGGCAGACGTTGGCCAGCCACACCATCTCCCCAGGAATGAATGCCCCGGTGGGAACTGATGACCTCTTTTGAGAACGAAAGTTCTGCTTCTCGACCTCC
Organism: Callithrix jacchus; assembly: GCF_049354715.1. Taxonomy (NCBI): domain Eukaryota; kingdom Metazoa; phylum Chordata; class Mammalia; order Primates; family Cebidae; genus Callithrix; species Callithrix jacchus. The sequence goes on along the minus strand of NC_133521.1, from coordinate 44,415,651 downwards.
CTCTCTGGCTGTATTTCTAAGCAAGGACTCACAGAGGGACACCATGCCACTGGCAAGAAAGGGCTCAGCTCTGCCGCATTTTTAGCGAATCTTTGGGAAAATGGGAAAAGTATATACTTTGAGTTTTTCTATTATACACTGAACAATTCAGTAAAGGTACCAAGCACCTGGCACATGCTTTACTTGGCACTGGGGAGAGGTAGGGAACAAGGTGAACCGGCCCTCACTTTCATAGACGCTGTATCCTAGTGGTGAGAGACAGAAAAAGTATATCAATATATGAATAAATGTGTGATATATGTGGTAAAATATAGCTATAAGAAAATAATGTAATAATTTCAGACTGTGTTAAATGTTATGGGAAAATGTGGAAGCCGATGATGCATCTCTAGGTGGGGGGTGAGCGCACACCTGGGGGCCAGGGCCAAGTGGGAGGATGAGCCACTTTCGTGCGTCACCTCGGGAGGAGGGAGGGAGTGGCCTGTCCGGGACATTCGGAAGCCCCATACTGGACAGGAGCTGAGGTTGGAGGGACAAAGCGGCTGTGCAGCCAGGTTGGGGTGGGGTCTGAGGCTCAGGCTGGGGAGGTGAACAGGGCCAGACCCCAGAGGACATGGGCCATGGCAAGGAAGTTCACATGTAGCTCAAGTGCAAAGGGATGTGGCACACATCTGCTAGCAATGGCTGCGTGGAGGCACCTGCTGTGCCAATTCTTCCTCCAGTCTTCCCAGTTCAAGTGGGGTCACTGGGAAGTGCTTTAGACAGATGTGTAATAAAAAATGTTCATGAAGAGATGTTCTCTGCTCTTCCTGGATGAAATTCTTACTCTTCCCTTTCTAGATACCATTCGAACTTTGTGTCCAAAGGAGAGACATGCCCCTCTTTCCATTTAGCCAGCTCCACCCCCTCCCAGAATCTGGCCTCCTCTACCAGCTTCTTCTCCCCTCGGGGATGCAGGGAGGTCCTTCGGGGCCTGAATTTCTCATCAGTCCCAGTCCTAGAGGCTGGACATCAGGTTCCAAAACAAAAAGTACAAAAGGGGCCAGAGGAGAGAGGACAGTTTCAGCACAGCTGGAGAACCCAGAGGAAGGGGGTCTGCCCCAAACAGGTTAGGGTTGAATGAGGTGTGTGGCCAGTGCCATCAGGGCTGCATGTGCTCCTGCATGTGATTGCTTTCACACATACGGACTGGCTCCAGAAGGATAGGAAGATAGTGATGCTGCTGCCTCCCGGGAGGTGGCCAGGGCAGCCGGGGGCAGTGTGAGCAGGGTGCGGCTGTTTTTCACAGCAAACCTTTTTGCACGTTGTACATGTTGCTCTGGGTGCATGAATGACCTCTCCAAAGCATACGCAGAGAAAAGAAAGAGTTGAAGTGGAAGCTGACGGCCATCTCTGGTGAGGTCATGCTCTTCAGGAGGATGTGGCGTTTCAGGAGGATGTTTCATGTCATGGTGAAATCAGGTGATCTTATGTATAGAATCTTGAATCTAAAAACAAATGTTAAAGATCAGGCCCAGTCTTCTCCTACCACTGTACCACTGACTTGCTATGTGACCCCGGGCAAGTCACTTAACTATAATGTGCCTCAGTCTTCCTTCTGTTAAAATGGGGATAATACTACTGACCTACCTCAGTACGCAGTTTTGAGGCATGACTAATGCTTTTCATAAAGGATTCTGGGATCTTTCAGCAGAGGAATTCTCCAGACCTGAGTATTTTCGTACTATCAGTGTCCACCATGAACTTGGCCTGTCCGCGTGTCCCGGGTGCTCTCATTGGTCTATATGATTTTCCAAGAAATTGCATGAACCCGTTGGAGAAATGGTGGATAACTAGCCAGAAAAAAATTGAGAATGCGTAAACTCATTGCCATGGAAACATATGTAGGATAGCTTTTCTTTCACTGAGTGGGATTTCCACCCCCCCTTTTTTTTTGTCATAGGGGCCAGATTTTCCCTGCTTGTGCAGACAAGTAGAGTAAGTTAATATAATTGTGTAACAACCAGTAATATCCAGAAAATGTGTTTACTGTTTAATTATCGTTTTCTTTTATAATCTGTAGTATTTCATTTTTTTGTTATACTTTAAGTTCTGGGGTACATGTGCAGATCGTGCAGGTTTGTCACATAGGTACACACATGCCATGGTGGTTTGCTGTATCCATCACCCTGTCATCTATATTAGGTATCTCTCCTAAGGCTATCCCTCCCCTATCCCCCCACCCCCTGCTATTCCTCCCCTAGGCCCCCACCCCCCAGGCCCCGGTGTGTGATGTTCCCCTCCCTGTGTCTGTGTGTTCTCAGTGTTCAACACCCACTTATGAGTGAGAACGTGTGGTGTTTGGTTTTCTGTTCTTGTGTCAGTTTGCTGAGAATGATGGTTTTCAGCCTCATCCATGTCCCTGCAGAGGACATGAACTCATCCTTTTTTATGGCTGCAGAGTATTCCATGGTGTATATGTGCCATATTTCCTTTATCCAGTATGTCACTGATGGGCATTTGGGTTGGTTCCAAGTCTTTGCTATTGTAAACAGTGCTGCAATAAACATACGTGTGCGTTTGTCTTTATAGTAGAAGGACTTATAATCCTTTGGGTATATGCCCAGTAATGGGATTGCTGGGTCAAATGGTATTTCTAGTTCTAGATCCTTGAGGAATCGCCACACTGTCTTCCACAATGGTTGAACTAATTTACACTCCCACCAACTGTGTAAAAGTGTTCATATTTCTCCACATCCTCTTCAGCTTCTGTTGCCTCCAGATTTTTTAATGATTGCCATTCTAGCTGGCATGAGGTGGTATCTCAGAGGTGGTATCTCAGGTGGTATCTCGCATTTCTCTAATGACCAGTGATGATGAGTTTTTTTTTATATGTTCATTGGCTGCATAAATATCTTTTTCCCTTTTATTTCCTGCCCACCCCCGTCCTTTTCCCTTTTTATGTGGGATAGTAGTTATTTGTGACTAAGAATAATTTTGGAATAATTTCTGTTAATATCAGCTCTTAAGCTAGTTGTACTGATCTGCGATTGTGTTTTTTTTATAATAAAAGTAAAGTGAATCACACACAGAAAAGATCAGGCCCAATCCCACACCATAGGCAATTACAGGTCCAGAGATGCGATGAGACGTGCCCGAGGCCACACATTGGGTTTGGGCGCAGATGGGATTAACCCCCAGGGCTTTTGCCCTCTGCCTCCTGCTCTCAGGAGACACTCTGATGTGGGGAGTTTAGACTAGATGTTCTCCCTAGAGCTTTCCATCTCTATGTTTCTATAATCCCGTGGCAAAAAAGGAAAAATGGTCCTTGTGATGAATTCCACATTTTCCAAGAGAAAAATAGAGACTTATCTGACCCGGGATCTGTGACAAGTTCATGTGCAAGAAGCCTGTGGGATGTGAACTTGGGAGGACAGAGCAGAGGGCATTGGGGCCGTTTTGATGCTTTATGGAGTATGGGGAGGACTGGGAGGTTTTTTGGCCAAACAAAGCAAAATATGGAGGATTTTATGCTAAGTAACTAACTAGGATTGAATGCGTGACAATTATTGGGATGAATACAAAATGCTTTCTTAATTTGTTTTTATTTAACCTTGTTTATATAGCAGTTACTTTCTCAGGAGCCATGCTGAGCCCTTCACAAAAATTCATTTGTGTAATAGGAGCACTACGGGATGGTAATCTCAAGTGTGAAATTTTGGAGTCAAAAAAGAATCCAAATTTAGTGAAATTTTTAAATTTTTTAAAGTTTTGAGCCAAGAAGACTCCAAAGTGGGGATTTAAAAAAACATTTCACACGAGATTACCATTATATAGTGCTCCTCTTACACAAATTAATTTTGGTATTTAAATCCTGGTTCTGCCAGTCTTATGAATGGTGTGACTGAGGCCAAATTACTTAACCTCTCTGACCCTCGTCTGCAAAACGGGGATATTATCAATTTTTACCTAGACTTGTAAGGAACGGAATGTCTTAGCTTGCACCATGTGAGATGACTAACTTCCGCCTATTTGATTTATGAAGCTGCCAATTTTCTGGAGTTAAACTAACATGTAAAGAGCTTCGTAGAATGCCTGGCACTTGGGGAGTGCTCAACAAATAATAGCTTTTTAAAAGTTTATTTTGTTTGAGAGAAGCTAACAAACAACAGAAATTCTTCTCACCTGTAAGGCCTTGCAGTGTAGCCAGGCACGGTGGCTCACACTGCAATGTGAGCACTTTGAGAGGCTGAGGTGGGAGGTTGCTTGAAGCCAGGAGTTGGACCCTAGCCCAGGCAACAAAACCCGATCTCTACCAAATTTTTTTTTTTTAAAGGAAGACTTAGCTCAGTGTGGTGACTCATCCCAGCACTTCGGGAGACAGAGGCAGGAGGATTATTTGAGCCCAGGAGTTTGAGACCAGCCTGGGCAACATAGTGAGATTCCCATCTCTTAAAAAAAAAAAAAAAAGCAGAGTGGTGTGGCACATGCCTGTAGTTCTAGCTACTCAGGGTGCTGAGGTGGGAGAATTGCTTGAGTCCAGGAGCTTGAGGCTACAGTGAACTTTGATGGTGCCATTGCACGCCAGCCTGGGTGACAGAGCAAGATCATGTCCCAAAAAAAAAAAAAAAAAAAAAAAGGACCCTGCTTTTCTACTATCCTGAAGTCTTTGCCCATCGTGTAATATTATTCTTCAATAGCCCCTGCTAAAATAATTGAAAAGCTTTCACTGAGTCCCAGCCTTTGAAAAGGAGGGAGATTCCCACGATGGTTCTTGGAGTCACCCTCATTCTCCCTTCCAAGCACTTCAGCATGGAAAATCTGCTTCCCAAAGAAGGCATCTCACGGCCCAGCCCACTGCAGTGATGAATCTGGGAACAGAGGCGCCCAAGACCCAACTCCTGGGGCTGCGAATTCCTCAGCCATATGTCGCCCTTGCAAGGTGGGGGGTCCCTGTCACAGCCCTAGCAAATGCTCAGCCCCTGAGCCGGCAAGCCTCAGGAGGTGAGATCCATTCGGGCTAATTGCATCAGGAGATGCCGCCACCCAGAGGCCCCTTCTCATCCCCTTCCTGCCTGAGCTTTGTGGTGGCCTGCATAGAAATGCCATTCTGTCTCTGAGGTCCCGCCCTCAGATGGCAGTGCCTGTCTCGGGGAAGAAGAACAGATGTGTGTGCAGAATGCCAACTCCGGCCCGAGTACCCACGTCCCACTGCTCACGTCATGGAAACAATGTCAAGGTGGGAAGGCTTGGGAAAACCCAAAGGATGGGCACAGGAGCCCATTAACCACTGGTCAGGAATGGGATGGAAGCCTTCCACTCCCGCAGAAAGCAGCCGCGGTCCTGCCGGGCCCTGAGGTTGGCACCAGTGGCGTTCCCACCTGTGCTGCAAGCCACGCATTCAAATGATCATCATCATTACATTCTGCAGTTGTCCACCCTGTGTGGCGAGTACGTTGAGGTGGGACGGAACGTTTCACGGATTGGATTCCCGGGGGCTTATGTTCAAAAGTCCCGTCTGCCGCACAGCCCCGCTGGGTGATTCCATGGCTTCCTGATGTGGTCATGGCCAAATGCGGAGGTGGCGACCCGGTCACTACACATCAGTCATGCGGAAGTATCTGCACCCTCTCCCCCACACACACCCTGACCTGCCCAGCTGGCTTCAGTACTGCAGACCATCCACCCCAGGGCGCAGCCCACCCTGCGGCAAACCGTGGGGTGCTTTGTAAATAACCATTGTCATCGTGAAAGGAAAATAAACACTTCATGACATTGTAAAGACACCACAAAACATACTCTCCACAGGTTAAGAAACAAAATGTCCAAGTTTACCCTCTGGAAATCAGAAGAGCATACACAGCATTTGTCACCTGTCATGAGCATTTCCTTCTTCTTCTTGCTAGGAATACCCACGTGTGTAAATGTACGTATTCAGCAAATGTATTTGCTTTCTTTCCTCTCATATTTCTTTATCATATAACATAAGACGGATTGGCTTCATGTCAGTATTGCAGTATTGTTCATTTTACATCATAGTGTTAAGTTGTGTCAGGAGAGTGAATGTCAGTCAGGGACCCTATCTCCTCTTCTGGGGAAGACGTCAGTGTGTTTTTTCGGTTGTATGCAGTAGAGCTGCATGGTGTTAGGTGGAATCACAACCTTATTGTCTTTGTTTGGAGATGGAGTGTGATGGTGCCAGGTTGATGAGGGGTGGGCTCGTGATGGTTAATTTCGTGTTTCAACTTGACTGGGCTAAGAGGTGCCCACGTAGCTGGGATTACATGATTTCTGGGTGTGTCTGTGAGGGTGTTTCTAGAAGAAATTGGCCTCAGAATCAGTAGACCAAGTAAAAAGAACACTCTTCCTCAATGTGGGTGGGCACCATTCGATGCACTGAGGGCCTGCAAAGAACAATAAGGCAGAGAAAGGGCGAGTTCATTCTCTCTCCCAGCCTGGGACGTTTCTCTTGTCCTACCCTCAGACGTCAGTGCTCCTGGTTTATGGGTCTTTGGAGCCCTGGACTTACTCCAGGGGCTTATGCTTGTAATCCCAGCACTTTGGGAGGCCAAGGCAGGTGGATCACAAGGTCAGGAGTTCAAGAGCAGCCTGGCCAATATGGTGAAACCCTGTCTCTACTAAAAGTACAAAAAAAACTAGGCAGGCAGGGTGACAAGCTCCTGTAATTCCAGCTACTCTGAGGCTGAGGCAGGAGAATTGCTTGCACCCAGGAAGTGGAGGTTGTAGTGAGCCGAGATTGCACCACTGTTCTCCAGCCTGGGCAATAGAGGGAGACTCCGTCTAAAACAAAACAAGACCAAACAAAATGTGTCTGTTTTCTAGGTTTCCTTCCTCCCTCCCCTTGACTCTAGCTATGTTAAAATGAGTCACTTAGCAGAAGAGGAGGAAGATTCTGGTGCTGGGAGCATTGGGGCAAGTACTTTGGAAAACAGTTTGGTAAGATCGACTGTACTAGACCTAATGTATAGCTGCCCCGTGATGCGATCACTACACTTGTAGGTATGTTCCCGACAGAAATGCGTGTGTGTGCACGTGTGCACCAAAAGACGTATGCAAGAATGTTAGTGCACGTTCATCCATAACCATCGAGGCCTGGAAACAACCCAAAGCCTCGTCAGCGTGAGAACAGAGAAGCCAGTGGCAGCAGATTGGCATGATGGATGCTGCATGCAGTACCCCTGAACCCAGCAGAGGTGCCCAGGTGAGGGCCGGGGACTCTGGCGGAGAATCTTTGAGGGGATCTGAGAAGCTGAAACACGTTTCATGATATTGCTAAGATGTTATTAGCCTTTTCATTCTCCTCACATGAGCGTGTGGCGTTTTCCAGGGGCTGTGTGACCTGTGTCCACCCAGAAACCTGATAAGGAGGCAGCTGGGAGTGTCCCTTTCTCCTTTGTTAAGTGTGACATGACACCCCTCTACCCACTACACTTTTTGAAAAAAAGAATGCCACTTACAAAAAACATATGATTTAGTATTAACATGCAATGAGTTTATTCTTTCAAATGAACTCACAGATATTTTTTAAAATTCTCTTAGTTTTGTTTTATATTTAGCTAAGTAGTTTTAGGCCTAACGTGACAAAATATTTAAATAAAAGATGTTTAGAGTCTCCAATGCTACCTAAGAAAGCAAAAATGTATGGAGACCAAAATACTCTGAGAATTGCTGCTGTTCACAGCGAAAAAGTAGGAATGGCGGCTGCCCAGGGCTGGTGTAAATCTCACAGACGTGGCGTTGAGGGGAAGAGGCCAGATGCCAGTATTGATGGCTTCGAAGCAGCCAGCACCAGGTCTGAGAGCGGTCAGGGTGGTGGTCTCCTGGTGAGGGTGATGACTGGGTGGGGGCACGGGATGGCCAAGTTCTGAGATGTGGGTTAGGGAGCAGCTCCTGAGCTGGTGATGCAGTCGTGTGATGGTGGCACAGGTGTGTCCACTTCGCAAAATCCGTCACACTTATTCTTCAATCAGGTGTTTTCCAAGAGGGTACAGGCTGTGCTGGTCTTGATATGTAAAATAACCGCACACCCTGTGGGACGGTTGGCCGCACAAACTTCGGAACCAGCTGGCTCTGCGTTTAATTCCAGCCTTGTCCCTTACTGACCACCCATCCTCTTAGCTCCTGCCCTGTGAGATGGAAGTGCTAATGCGTGCTCAGCAATGTGGCGGGGGCGGAGGGGATTCAGTGCAGAGGTATCTGTGACCCGCCCAGCTGAGGGCCTGGTCCATAGTCAGTGCTCCCTAAATGCTGGGTGATTACTGATATCATCAGGATTTTCACATCTGATTTTCACCTATAATCTCCCTGCACAGACGGTTTTGCAAGCACATCTCCGATAAACAGTAAGACCTTACATTCCTTCTGGAGCCTGTGCTGGTCCTAAGCATGTGCACCAATGCGTGCATCTGACACTTCCAGCAACCCTCGGAGCCAGGGATCCACCATGGTCATCTCCGTTCCAAGGGGAGGAAGTGGAGACACACACAGGCTGGAAAGCCACTGCCCTTGGCTGTGCACGGGGCCACAGCACTCAGCCCTGCAGCCTGGCTCTAGGCACACCAGCACTACAGTGGGAATGAGATTATGGTTTCACTGTCACCCTCGGCTCCCTCCCTCCCACACAGATAAGCATCAGGCCTGGGAATGTCTCTGGAGGATGGGGTTCCTTCAGCCACTGCAAGGGAATAGGCTGACTGCTGACCCTCCAGTCCTCTCCTCCCCACTGGCCACATCAGTCCTTGGGGTTAATGAGCCAGGGCGGTTCAGACACTGCCCTGGAGTGACTGAGACCTGTCACTAAATTGCATGTAACGCATTGGCCTGGTCTCCTGGGTGAGCCAGGCCACTCCGTGCTGCTGCTCACTGTGTTCAGGAAATGAACCATGGCAGATCTTCTCTCCCCAGATGCTCATGCCCTTTGGGGGCCTCCCTGCTCCCCTCCCAAAAGGCAGCTCCAATACACACAGGCAGGAGACCCCTTTCCATGCTAGGGGAGTTAAACCAATTCCCTAGCACACAGCAGTCCCTCCCACTGCCCTCTGCGGTGGTGGCGGAGGAGCGGTCAGCACACCCTGGGGGCCTTTTTTCACAGAGTCATTAATTGATGACAAACAGTAATGAATGGGCCACATTCCTACTTCGGTGAAGTGCATAATTCTGGGCTCGTAGAGCTGGGATGGGCCCAGCTCTTGTTTTCTTTTAATCTGGTTTGAAAGACGAACACTCTCCCAGGCGGCAGGGAAGGAGCCCGCTACCCCGTGAGTTCATCAGTGTGGCATGTGCAGCCTTGCTGCGCTCAGAGATAGGAAATGCCGACCGTCACAGCCCCTTAGTGGCCTTGGGGGCATGGGCAAGGAGCCTAATTAGCCGTGGTCACAGTTTATTAAAAATCATAAATATTCCTCTTGGAGGCAGGGTGGGAGTCAGAGAAGGAAAGAGGCAGTGTCCGGCTGGTGTGTGCATGTGTGTATGTGTGTGCATGTGTGTATGTGTGTGCATGTGTGTATGTGTGTGCATGTGTGTATGTGTGTGCATGCATCTGTGTGTGGGAGTCAGAGGAGGAAAGAGGCAGTGTCTGGCTGGTGTGTGCATGTGTGTATGTGTGTGCATGCATCTGTGTGTGGGAGTCAGAGGAAGAAAGAGGCAGTGTCGGCTGGTGTGTGCATGTGTGTATGTGTGTGCATGTGTGTATGTGTGTGCATGCATCTGTGTGTGCACACATGTACCCGTGATGGTTCATGTGCAATTGATTTTCAACAAGTATGCTGAAGCAGGCAAACCTTATTTGAGGGCAGAGGCATGGATGTGGCTCAGTCATTTAAGAATGTGTCCCACTGCCCGAGGACAGTGACAGGGGCCTTTTGCCTTGCTTTCCTGGAGGCAGGAGTGTCAGAAAAACAACTGTATGTCATCATTAGTCACTTGTCCCAATTCCCTTTGTTCCCAGTGGAATCCCACAAATATTGGGACAAGTGAACAATGCTGACCCTGTGGTCAGGGCTGGAAATAATGAGATGAATCAGGCCCAGCCCTTTGCTTCAAGTAGTTCATAGTCTCTGGGGGAAGCCCAGAGGGGAACAGATATTCTGGGCCATAACAATTACACAGTAATAGTAATAATGATACAGTAGATATATTTAGGCCCAGGGAAGGGCATTGCATCTCTTTTGAATCTTGTAACAGTACTGGCTCTGGCTCTTAGCACTGGTGAAGGGGCCTCCCACTGTCCTGTCCCCACCCTGACCCATTCCTGTCCATGCCACTGAGACATAGAGTGGCTCCTGTGTCCTCCTGGTGACAGGCACTTGGAGGAGGTTTGACTGAGGGTGGTGCATGTCACATCTCAGCCAAGGCTTGTGTCATGGAGGTGTCCTCTCCCCCTCCTTCCTCTCTCACTGGCAGATGCACAGAACAAACCCCCAGGGTCTGGTGTATTAATTTTATTGGGCCCTGGACCCTCCCACGTCTGATGAAGTCTCTGAAACTATCAGAACAATGGTTTTAGATCTGTGAACTATGTAGGAGCAGAAGGAAACTCTATGACATACAAACATGCGACAACATATAAACGTGGGTGCACGTCACCAATGCATTCAATAACAGGCATGTAGTAGCCACTGCAATTGCAAATGGAAGTAGAGAGTTTCACAGTATCCACAGCTGACTTGTGATGTGAAAACATCTGATTTCCACGGCCAGTAGGGTCGTGGGTGCTGCCTTTACGGCTGGTGTCTGTTTCTGGCATTCTTAATAGAACCAAAGCTACATGTCAGTTAGAGGGGAGTGAAAATAAAGGTGTCTGTCTTTTCCATCCCTGTTTATGGACCTCCTGCGCTCCCTGTGGCCCACAGAGTCTGGGTTATGAAATCCAGCTGGGGATGAGGAGAGCCACCAAGCAGGGGGCACCTGGGTCCCTGAATCACACCGTGGGGGAGAGATTTGCCTTCCAACCTAGGAAAATGCCACTGGGTTCTCTATCCTTGCTTATGTGAATCCCAAGCAGCAAGTGGAATCATGGAAAAGGAATTCATAAAGTCTTCACTAAACACAGCCAGTTCTCAGTTTTCAACTCAGCCCTGCAGCTAGTGCTTCTCCGCACCCCAAATGGATTTGTGTGCCACGTCTTCTATCAATCATATTTCCCAAGGCAGGCATTTATTTGAAGAAGCTCCAAACTATCCAGACTAACAAGCATGTTTCTTCACGAGCAATCCAGAAATCTAACTCGATGGCGTAGGGGAAATTGCTTTGGCTGCAATAGGAAAGGGAGGAAGGGAGAGAGTTCATTTTTATGGATCACTGATGCGTGTTAGACGCTGTGCATTGCGGCTGTTCATACACTATCTCATTCACTGAGAAGCCGAAGATGCTAAGCTGTGGCACTGTGTGACCTGGGGAAGACACACCAATAGTTAGGGTGCAAGTAGAATATATCTAAATTGGCTTAAACAGTAAAGGGGGTTTACCTGCCCATGTACCTGAAAGTCCAGAGATAGGGAGGGCTTCAGGCTGTTTGTACCTGAGGTTGATATTGTCAGCAGGGCTGTGTCTCTCCCTCTCTGTGGCAGCTTCGCCTTCAGAATGATTTCCCATGTGGTTGTCAGGTCGCTCCCGACGGTAGTACCTGGGGTTCCATGTTTCCTGTTTGCTGACAGAAGAAGAGGGAGCTCTTCCCATCACATCGGATTTCCCTAATTTATGTAGCAACCTCATTCCTAAATCCATGACAGTATCAAGGAAGACAGAGCATGTGGTTGTCCCAAACTGCCCCTGAGCCCACACAAACCACAGGACTGAAAGGTTCAGATTCCTTTTAGGAATCTAGGGAGATAATAGACATTGAGAAGGCAACTAACAATAGCCACGGAAAGCAAAAGAAAAAGAAAAAAAAAGGCATTAATAGTATCAAACTCTCCACGAGCAAATTGCCTTGGTCCAGCCCCAGCTGCATGATCATCACGTGCTGTCCATTTATAGGCAACGTGTCTCATTTAATTCTCAACTACCCCCCAAGATGTGCAAACTTGTGTTCTCCCCATTTTGTACATGAGCAAACCGGGAGCCGAGAGGTTAGATACTTTGTCTAAGTTTCAGGGAGAACTGAGTCCTACTGAGGTCTTCTTACTCCTGACAACCATGTAGAACCGCTTCTGTGGGTGCCCTGCCCCCCCAGCCTCAGTTTCCCCATCTGTAAAATGAGTTGGATTGACTCTATCACCTCTAAGGGCCTCTACTTTTCCAAGTGACTAGGCCACCTGGATTACATTCTTCCTGGGAGACAGGAGCCCTCATTTCTGCGCCGGTTGGTCACTCACCTCCATGTGACCTTTGCCATCCAGGCTCCCTGGGTCTCTGGCTCCCTGATGATGCCACGCAGAAGTCCTGAGGTTGAGAAGATGTCCCTGCTTGTGTCTGTGGCTCCTGGGCACATGTACAGCATATTTCAGGTACACCTTCTGAAATGGATGAGGAGGATGAAGGAACATTTGTACACGCTCCTGAGCATGGGGGTGGAAAAAGACCCGTAGGAGAGAAGGCTTGCTGTCTGAAGGCCTAGACATGGGCAGGGAAGACCTCCTCTTCAGCCTATTCACACATGGGCACAGGCTGTATTTTAACAGCTCTTTTTTCAAGTGGGCATTTGAGGTCAAGAAAGATGGTCACCCCGCTAGTCAGTGGGTCAGTGGGAGATGTGGGAAGAAGCAACCTCAGGCTCTTCGTTCCCCCAGAGTGCCAGGAGCCTCTGCTATGGCCAAGACATTGTGTTTCCAATATCTGGGGAAATTCAAGGATACCAGCTGGTGAAACAGAAAAACGCCCTCCTAGTCAGTGGGACTTGCTTTCATCCTCATTGTAACCGTGAGCACCAGGACAGACATTGGGCTGAGTGAAATTCTCATGCTTCAGTCTCTGGAATAACCAAAACACTTACTGTGCCAACTGGATTGTCACCAAAATATTTCTTTTTAGTGGACTTTGTTGTCAAATGTTTGCTCACGAACAACCTGGCAGTTGGCCCAGACATGCATGCAAAGCAGTCAGTCATTAGAGCCAGAGTGGGCGAGGTGCTGATGGATGCAGAACAGCAGCTCTGCAGGGGAGGCTGTGACCTGTGGGGCCTACCGATGGCCGTGGTGTAAATGCTCTCACCGTGGCCAGTTTTGAGTGTGGAGCCCGGGGAACAGTCAGTCCTGAGGAGTAGGTATAAGGAGACTCTTGAGGGGTGCACGCTTTTTCATGCAAATGCGGATGCCTTGGAGAGTAATGGGGGACACTGTTGAGGTCCCTACTGAGCAGCAGGCATAAATCAGGAGCTCCCCAGGAAAACTGGTCACCCCCATTACAGACCAGGCATCTGGTCACACCCATTACAGATCAGAGGGACCTTAGGGATCATCTGTCCAACTCACTCATCTTGCAGATGAGGAAACTGAAATGCCAAAACGGGGGATGACTTCCCCAGGAAGCTGGACCACATCACATAACATTACTCTTGTAATGCCTTTATCAAGAGCACCTCATATGACAAAAATGGGAGAAAAATCATACAGCCAGCTGCATCAGGGAGAAAAGGAGGGGCACACCTGGATACCACCAGAGACCAAGGCAGTCCCTCTGTGGCTCAGAGTCTGGTAATGGCTTCATTTTCTTGGGGGGAAAAAATGTGAACTGGCTACACCTCTTGATCCGTGAAATTGCAATTACCCTGAAGAGGCATTCATCACCTGCCCTTTTGAAGGTGGGAGGGATGGCATCTGAGGCTGCATATTTTGATGCACATGCTACTTCCCACAGTGATGCAGTGGGAGGGACGGTGGCTGGGGTGAGGAATCCCGAAAGCGGCTTCCCCTCTGCCTGGGCTACATAGAGGCTCTTTGGCTCATGGCTTCCCCTCTGCCTGGGCTACATAGAGGCTCTTTGGCTCATTGCTTCTCCTCCCCTCTGCACTTCACATTCTTTACTTACAATATGGCTGTGGTTCAAAAGATGGTGTTTTGTCCACTTAAGGCATGTGCTCACCAATTTAAAAACTTCTCCACTCCCTACCACTCTCTGTTGTCCAGTGATGCATTTTATTTATATTTATTTATTTATTTATTGAGATGGAGTCTCCCTCTGTCACCCAGGCTGGAGTGTAGTGGCATGATCTCGGCTCACTGCAACCTCCACCTCCCAGGTTCAAGCAGTTCTCCTGCCTCAGCCTCCCAAGTAGCAGGATTACAGGTGCCTGCCACCACGTCTGGCTAATTTTTGTAGTTTTAGCAGAGATGAAGTTTCACCATGTTGGCCATGGTTGGCCAGGCTGGTCTCAAACTCCCGACTTCACATGATCCACCCACCTTGCCCCACAGTGCTGGGATTATAGGCATAAGCCCCCATGTCTGGCCCTGCGTTTCATTCTTTTAAACTCTGTGACTGGCACGTGCCCTGAAGCTGTGTTGCCAGATTTAGTAAATTTAGTATAAGTATGTGTTGTGTGGTGTTTGGAACATACTTATATTTTAAAAATATGAATTTTTAATCCGAAATTAAAATATAACTGGGCATCCTGTTTTATCTGGCAATTTTACAGAAACATTTGAGTTTGAGATTCCTAGACTAGAGGGTTTGTGAAATATATTCCATCTCTAAAAGTTCATAGCCATCCATTCATTTAGTAATCTTGCTGGCTGCCTGTGCCATATGTATCTCTGCTTCCTGGGAAATACAGCTGTAGCCCCAATAAGCCCAGAGTCTATGAGGTTCTATTTCCAAAAACGGTTGCAATTCAAAGATACACAGTGCAAAGAACAAATAATCCAATTAAAAATGGGCAAAAGATATAAACAGGCACTTCTCAAAAGAAAACTTTCAAGCAGCCAACGAACATATGAAAAAATGCTTCGCATCACTAATTATTAGAGAGACGCAAATCAAAACCACAACGAGATACCATCTCCTACCAGTCAGAATGGCTGTTATTAAAAAGCCAAGGAATAACCGATGCTGGTGAGGGTGAGGAGAAAAGGGAAACTTATCCATTGTTGTGGGAATGCAAATTAGTCCAGCCACTCTGGAAAACAGTTTGGAGATTTCTCAAACAACTTAAAACTGAACCACCATTTGACCCAGCAATCCTATTATTGGGGATATACCCAAAGGTAAAAAAAAATCGTTCTACCAAAAAGACACATGCATTCACATGTTCATGGCAGTTTTATTCACAATAACCAAGACATGGAATCAACACAGGTGCCCATCGGTGGTGGATTGGATAAAGAAAATGAGGTGCATGTACACCGTGGAATACTATGCAGCTGTAAAAAATGAACGCAATCTTGTCCTTTGCAGCAACATGGATGCAGCTGGAGGCCATTAACCTAAGTGAATTAATAAGGGAACAGAAAATCAAATACTGCATATTCTGTTATAGCTGGGAGCTAAATATTGAATATGCATGGACATAAAGATGGCAGCAATAGACCTGGGACTGCTAGAGAGAGGAGGGAGGGGGTCATGAGCTGAAAAACTAGGCACTGGGTGCTCTTCACTTATCGGGGTTGCCCGACCTTTTGTGCTCTAAACCTCCGCATCACACAATATACTCATGCAATAAGCCTGCACATGTACTCCCTGAATTAAAAAAAAAAATCAAAAGCAATTTTAGAGTTTCTCATATCCTTTCCTTACATTTCTCCAAAACCGCAAAGGGATCTGAGCACACCATCCCCAACAGGAGAGCCTTCCGCACCCACTTTTTCCGTCACACCTGCGTACTGTACAAGGGCTACAGTCGCTTCCAAAACTCCACTCTGAGTCAGTCAGTCTTCAGCCACCTCATTCCTTTGTCATGTCATACATCTGCCTCCTCGTTAGCTGAAAAGACATTCCTTGAAGAGGAGGGAGGCAGAGGTGAGGTTGACCATTCTGGAATATTCTGTAGTGGCCCTAGGGGCTAGAGGAAACATATAAACACATAAACATATCTGTGTTTATAGTTTGTGTTGTTATCTGAGCATCGCAAAAGCCATATTTCTGCCTCCAAAGAACTTAGTATGCACACAGGGCACAAGACACATCTAGTGAAACCAGTAGAACACACACAGGCGGAACCATGACACGCTGGGAATGTAAACAGCAAATGAATCGAGACGAAGGAGGAGTCAAGGTGCCCTGGAAAGGCAGAACTGTTTTCTTCACAGGTCTCATAGCAGATGCAGACGCTGTCAGGTACTGCCCTCACCCTGACCACATCCAAACCCAGCACCTGAATCCCACTGGCTGAGGGCTATCTAAAGCCCCTGGAGTGCCAGGGCATCCCTATACCCAGAGCAGTCTTGAACCAATGTCAGGTGAGAGCTGGTGTATAAATACTCCAGCTCCCTCTCCTTGGGTGGCATAATTCCGAGGTCTGTACTGTGTGATTTCCTAATGCTTGACGCTGACCTAAGGACATCCCCCTCACACTGGCTCCTCCCCTTTCCCGGGTCGTGTCCTCACTTGTCCACTCCTCTACTGCTGTTTCCTGGGATCACCTCCCAAATAAATATTTGTGCTGGAATCCTTGTCTCAAGGTTGCTTCTGAGGGCCCCGAACAAGACAAGCACCAGCACTCCAAAGTATTGCAAAGCTCAACTCTGAAGCCAGAAGAGGATGCCAGTGATGGACACCTAGGTCTAGGAAAGACCCCAGAAATTTGCTTGAAGAGCACATTTCGGGTAGGCAGAGTCCTTGGTTAATTCCTGCCCCTTTCAAAAACTCAATGACCCAGTACTTTGGGAAGCTCAGGCAGGAGGATTGTTTGAAGTCAGGAGTTCAAGACCAGCCTGGGCAACATAGTGAGATCCCATCTCTACAAAAAAGTAGCTGGGCATGAGGGTGCCCTCCTGTAGTCCCAGCTACTCAGGAGGATTGCTTGAGCCCTGGAGTTTCAGGCTGCTGTGAGCTATAATTGCACCACTGTACTTTAGCCTGGGTGCTGGGTGACAGAGTGAGATCTTGTCTCTAAAAAGAAAAAAAGAGAAAGAGAAAGGAAGAGAGAAATAAATTTTTAAAATGTCAAAAAAGAAAGAAATTTTAAAAATGACAGGAAGGAAAGAAGGACTGAAAGATAAAAGAGAGAGAAAGAAATTTTTAAAATGTCAACCACCTGATTGAATTAGATGCCTTCAGTTTTACAGATGGAGCAAATGGGCTCGAAGGACTAGTGACACTTTCTCACAAACAGGGATACCCATTTCTCTTCCTGGTTTTGCCAGCTCCCTTTCAGGCTCTATTTCCCAAAGGAGAAGCTGGAGTCACCCACACAGCCTTCTGACATTGCTGATGGATGGGCACTGTCTGAGGCATTATGGTAGCAGTAAGGATGCTAACATGCCCTAAAGAGCACTCCCCGTGCCTGGCACTATACCAAGCACTTTACATCTTCAAAGTACCCATCTTCATGGCCACATGATACAGTAGCTTTAATATCCCTGCTTTATATATGATGAAACAAAACACAGAGAGGTTAGCTGACTTCCCCAAGGACACACAGCAAGGAAGCGGGAGCCAGAACTCAAACCCAGGCAGCCTAGTTCCAGATTCCACATTCAGGAGTGCATACAAGCCAGAACCGATCTAGAATAAAACACAGACAAACAGAGCGAGTACATTCTTCACTAGCCCTTTCTGGATGCACCCTCAGACACAGCCAGCCAAAGACCAGGTACCAGCCTGCATCTTCATTGGACGGGTGGGTTAACCTCAGAAGTTATCAGAGGTTAGTCAGTGGTTCAAGATCTCTTGGTTCAAACCTCTTTGCTCTAGAAACACATCTGGAGAGATTTCTTGCCCATTCTCCACCATATCCTAGTTTATCCCAGAGAGAAAACTCACGGATATGGAAGGTAATAAGCGTTGCCCCTTATGCCTGCTAAAATTTAGCAGCCCAGAACCGGGGGTGGGAATAAACATCGCAAACCTCACCTGGCATCTTTTAGCGGTGCATTCAGGCTGCTCCTCGTTTCACCCACATCTTTCCACCCGCAGCTGGTGAAGAACACGAAGAACACGACGTGGTACATTTTTACACCGTCTGACCCTGTAATCAACCGATAACATGTTCACTTGGAGCCCGCCTAACACACTGGCCAGCCTTTCATCACCATTTCCCAATCACCAAGTAGACTGACCAGCTGGCCCCTGCCTTCCAGGAAGGCTTCTGGGGCAATCTCAGTGCAATGTGTGAACTCGAGAATGTTTGTAAGCTTTTTGCTCACACAACTTGGCTTTCTTTGGAACTTGCAGCTTGCTTCTGCTCGGCTGACCTCAAAATTGCCCGTGTCATGGTGATGTGCTTGCAGGCTGTGACTACGGCTCCATGCTGGAACTTTTAGCTGCAACCCCCACACACTGCTGACTGAGAACACTGAACGCGGTGCTGGGATGAACGGAGGAAAACTTTGGATGCTGAGAAAATGGAGCAGCTCAGTGACTTCCCCATTCGACTGGAGGGGGTCCGTGGGGATCAGAAGAAACAAGGCTTGAGTGGTTTCCATTTTCTTGAGCTAATGCCCGAAGCTTATTCCATCGGCCCCTTGTGATTTGAGATGGTTCATGCTAGCGCCTTTTGGAGTTCCAGCTTTCATGGGAATTGGAACGGAAATAACCCTGAAATGTCCTTCTTGCTCGAGCCACGGACACCTCTTCTGGAGACAGGTGTGTAGGGAGCCTAGATGTGAAAGCAAAGTATTCCACTCCCTCCTCTCAGCCCAGAAGGAGTTCTGTGCCCTGGAAGTCCCCCATGATGAAGAGGAGATGGCAGGAAACAAGGTTGGGGGAGCCTGAGAAAAGCCCCAAAGTGGGGGCCACCATGGGATGCTCTGGACACTCTGTGACCTGGACCAATTATCTTCCCTCTCTGGCTTAGGTTTGCTTGTCAGTGGTAATAACAGCAATGAATATGAACAGTTCTCCCTCCCTGTTTGCACAAGAGCACTCGTTTGCCCATGTCATTATACAGAAATATGCCCATTATAACCTTGTGAGGTACATGAGCATGACCCCATTTTTACAGATGAGTAAACTGAGGCGTGGGATATGAAGTAACTTGCCCATGTGGGTGACAAAGCTGGGATTGGAACCAGGTAATTCAACCCCAGGCCCATGTTCTTCACCACAAAGCTATCCCGCCTCCCTTGTGAAATCCAGATTTGAGCTGGAGCTGGGCTTCTCAACCTGGAGTGACTTAGGCAGTGGGTTTCAGGCTGTGAGCCTCTGAAATGGACTGAAATGTTAATAGACACGTGCATTTCTGCATGTTCATAGATTGTGCTAGATTCTCAGAAGGGTTCCTAACCCCCCCAGTAAGATCATGAATCCAGAACCACCAAGTTGAGGACCTGAGAATCTCTCACCTCCCAGCATAGAAAACTTCTCCCAGTTCCCCTGTGTCTTCATGACCTACTTCTTGTTCTGTCCCCCAGAAAAGAGCAGAAGAAGGGGAAACAAGGCTTTCTGCAGCCCTGTGAGTACCTTCTCCTGGATGCATTTCCTCATTCTGATTTTCCATGTTAGTGCAGCAGATGCTGTGTTGGCTCAAAGCAGGGACACTCAGGTTTCCATGTGGCTAAGGAGAATCTGCAGAATTTGCCTTAAAAAAAATGCAAGTCTCCCTTCATTTGTGACTGTGATGCAACCAGTCTCAGAGCCACCCCGAGAAACACCGCCTAATGGAATCTCCATCCCTCAGGACAGAAGCCGACCGGTCTTGCCTGCCCACACCAAATCGCCCCACAGAGCACCCTCTCCTTGTCAGAGCCGGCGACTCTCCAGGCTTCTGGTGCAGACAATGTGGTGACCACATGCACGGCACCCAGCGAGCGGGGATGCCAGGCAAATGTTATTACAGCGGCAACAGTGATTCTGCTTAGGATAACAATGATGGAAATCTGTATGAAATGACTTGAAACTGCTGATGCCTTTCCTTTTCCCCACTCAAAGAGAAGAAAGGGATGCGAACGTGTTACTTGAACTGGCAGCTGTGCTTCATCTGGACTCCATCGTGCCTGCTCTCATCTTTATTAGTAGCACTGTTTTAAAAAAAATGAGTAAGTTTGAAACCACCAGGTGTTTTGAATTTTTATCTTGTTCACTTGCTTACGTGAGGAAATTCAAATAGAGACCAGTGCATTAATAACAGCCTGGTGGAAGGAAAGTACTGCTTCTCTCCCAGCTGGGGGGCTCTTTGTCCTCCCTGGCAGGCTCCCTCCCGTTCTGGGTTCTGGCTGCAGTTCCACCCCCGGCCACCAGGAGTTGATCTCTGTAGCGTTATCTGTGCAATTCCTTCGCAGTCCTCCTCGGAGTCCTCGGTGACTTCAAGCAGCCACAGGCTTTCTTCCCCCTCCCTGCTAATCCGAAAGGAGGGCAGGTTCAATGTGGCTGCCCCCGGCCGGACTCACAGGCCCTTCCTGGTTACTTCTGCTGAATCCACTCTCCCTGTCAGGCTGGGACAGAAAGAAGAGAAAAAGAGCTTCAGCCTCAAGGGGACGGCCAGATTCCCCCAGCAACCCTCCATGTTCCACGGTCTCCTGGCACCTTGCAATCTCAACGCCAGCCACTGAACACCTGGGTGTTGCTACGTGGAGGAGGCCAAGTGAGGCTTGAAGCCTGAATTAGCCCCGTGAAAGGGGTCTTGCCTCCCACTTACATAATGTGAGGTCCAGGGAGCGTGGGCAGCTTAGCCAGGGGGACCACAAGAGCCCACATGCAATGTGGTGAGCCTCTCTTCCTCCGCCCTTTGGCCACCTCTAGCTGTTAGAACAGGATGCCATTGACATTTGTTGCCAATATACAATATCAAAGGTGCAGTGACAAAATAGAATGATATTTCTATGTAGCCAGGAAGAAAAATTGAGAACATATCCATTTTACTAGGAAAATTCTGTCCCCTTCCCCACAACCGTATAGACTGCAGGGTGGCCCTTCCGTCTTTCTTATCTCTGCAGAAATCTGGGCAAGGGCAGAGGATGAAGTGAAGCTTTTTAAGTCCCGCTTTGGTAGCTTTGAGGAAACGGGTTTGTGCAGGAGGTGGAAATTAACTAAAATGAGGTGGAGGATTATGAGGGGATTTTACCTCCTCAGGCAATCCTGAGAAGAGAGGGGTGACTTCAGCGAAGGGGCACATGCTGAGCCTCCTCTCTGGGGAGAATCAGACTTAAGAAGCCACTTGCTGATAAGGGTTAATCCATGGCTAAATGGGACAGTACCAGAAGTAATTAACATTCCTTGACTCAGTTTCCCTTTGGCTGCACAGCACTTACTTGGCGAACAAAAATCTCCATTTGCTGTAATGAGCCCTTCAGCCTAAGTCTTTGAGTTCTGCGCTGTTTTTCTGGAGCTCCTCTGACCCAGGGGGCTGGGTTTCATCCACTGCGACAGCTGGGTGTGTAGCAGAGCCCCAGGGAGGTGGCCCATCTCCCATCCTTTTACACTAAAACAGATAATCCTGAGCCACAGAAAAGTACTGCAGGCAGCAGAATGCCCTGTTAAGGGATTTTCTCAGTGTCCAAAACAAAGAAGGAATGAGGGGGCCGTTTACGTGGATCAGGACCCTGTGGACGTGGAAACACGGGGTTTTCAGTCTCCGTTTTTCTGTTTTTACTTTGTAATTGACATCATCCCTTGATATTCCCCAGACTCCGACTCTGACTTATCTTATTGGAAAACTCTAAAATGGAAAAGCAAAAGAAAATTCCAGAATGCAAAATTTCTGGACCACTCAAAATAACGACTCATGAAAAATAAGAAATAAATTGAAGACTAAGGTGGGCTCATGTGCAAGACTTAAACGGAGGCCTGACTTGGCGCGCGAGTTTCACACCTTGGCGAAGCACTTAGTGTGTCTGGGAAAAGACAGCTGGGGGTGGGAAGGGCCCTATGCTGGAAAATGAAACCTTAGCTGATGTGAAAATAAAGAAGATGTTGTGCCTTTCAGGTTATTTTTAAGCTTCTCTTTTAAATGAACGAATTTTTTTTTACAGTGCCTGATTCCAGATTATCTTCTATAATTGCATTATCCTGAGATTTACCGGGATAAAGTGACCCAGCTTAGTTGTAATAATCAATAGCAGTTGTAACAACAACCACATGTGCAGGCTGCCTTCCTTCGTGCCTACTTCCTGGCTCCCTTCAATATCGGGACAGGGGCAGGATGTCTCCCGAGGCCCGGCACTCCTCTGTGAAATTACAAATTGCCAGTATTTTTCCCAGCCTGGTTTTGTGTGATTCAACACATAGACCTGTCACCAAATCCCCTAATAGCTGTCACTGGGGCAAAACTTCTTGATACCCAGCTTGAGTCTTTCTTTGCTCCCTTCATTCATTCATTCCATTAATCCAAATTATACTGCCTGGTACCTCAGAATAAGTTCCTACCTCTTGGAAGGAAAAGATTTTTCTCTGTTGGTCCATACAGATCATTTGTGACATCTTAATTCCAGAAGAGAAATATCAGTACACGGTATTTCAGTTTACTGGAGGCCACTGTGAGTCAGAGTTAAGGAGAGACGTGGAAGAGATCTGTGAATATTGAAACAGAAAAGTGAGGACCGTATTCCTAATAGCTGCCACCATGCCCAAGTGAGGTGCAGGGAGCACATACGCCCTTGAGGCCTTCCTTTACCCTCGCAGTGACCTTATGAGATAGGAATTCGTGTTATCCTTACATTAGCTTGACAATACCATAGGTTGGTGCAAAAGTAATTGTGGTTTTGCCATCACTTTTTTTTTTTTTTTTTGAGACGGAGTTTTTCTCTCTTGTTGCCCAGGCTGGAGAGTGCAGCGATCCAATCTCGGCTTACTGCAAACTCCGTCTCCCGGCTTCAAACCATTCTCCTGCCTCAGCCTCCCAAGTAGCTGGGATGACCACACCTGGTTAATTTTTGTATTTTGAGTAGAGATGGGGTTTCACTTTGTTGGCTAGGCTGGACTTGAACTCCAGGCCTCAGGTGATCTGCCCACCAAGGCCTGTCAAAGTGCTGGGATTACAGGCATGAGCCACTGTGCCCGGCCGACATCACTTTTAATTTACAGGCATGAGCCACTGTGCCCGGCCGACATCGCTTTTAATTTACAGGCATGAGCCACTGTGCCCGGCCGACATCACTTTTAATGGTGGAAAGCGCAATTACTTTTGCCTCAACCTAGCATTACAGATGCGGGAACTGGGCCCAGAGAGGGTAAGTAACTTGCTCAGGGTCACACAGCTTGAGCAAGGTGCTACCTAACAGTAGGTCCTACCCTGCTACTTTTGGGAGACACTGACAAGGGTTCAGCAGGGTTGCCTTCCTGAGGCAGTCATGAGGTCAGTGAGGGAAAGCAGACGCGGCACAGCGGGGTCAGGAGGTTGCGGTGGCGGCAGGTTCCTTCCAAGCTCTGCCCAGAGTCCCGGGACCTGCTTCAAATCCATAGCCAGGCCCTTACCCCGGACTCACCCTCAATTTCCTTTGAAACCTGGAATACTGCTCCACAGAGTCAAGCCTGTTTCCTTCCCAGTTCTCATTTTTCTTCCACACTCTGACCACAAAAAACCCTTTCAGAAACACCCACAGACACAAACCTACCCGCCAAATTCAAGAGAACCTGAGATAAGGTTGAAAACCCCCATTCACCATGGCAAGGGCTTTTTGCCAGCTTCCACCTCCCTGGCCCATGGAGGCAGTGTGGGGACCTGGCGATGCCTGCCAGCCTGTCCTCAGGGTGAGAGGGAAGGAGAGTGGGCGGCGGGAGCTCCACGGAGACAGGAAGGAAAGAGGGGGCGCCTCTTCTCTCTTTGGATCCAAAAGCAGGTGGTAATGGGCGATCATGTTCCTGTGATGGGTGCCTCGCAGACCCTTTCTCAACTCTCGTGATCTCGGCAAATCATGCACTCACCAGTAAGCTGCTGCTGAAACGGGAAGCCGTCCCAAGCATTCCGGGCAGAGGCAGGCCCTTCATTGCTTCCAGGCAACCTCCTCTCAGACCAGAACAAGAGATCCTTTTGCTGGAGCCGGAGGGCCTGGCTCCAAATCCCGGCTTTGTCTCAGCTCCTTGAGTCTCGGTTTTCTCATCTATAAAATGGGAGTGAAAACTGTACCTCCACTACAGGGTTACCATGAGGGGGAACAGTGTGCATGTTTATGAGAAGCTCAGAAGAGTGCCTGGCCACAGGAAGTGCTCCCCCATTGGTAAAGTCTCATGGAATCAAATAAAAATGAGGTTGGGTGCAGCGGTTCACACCTGTAATCCCAGCATCTTGGGAGGCTGAGGCAGGTGGGTTGCTTGAGCCAGGGAGTTTGAGACCAGCCTGGGCAACATAGTGAGGACCCTGTTGCTACAAAAAAATTTGAAATTCATAGGGCATGGTGGCATATGCCTGTGGTCCCAGCTACCCCGGAGGCTGAGGAGGGAGGATTGCTTGAGGCCACGAGGTTGAGGTTGCAGTGAGCTGTAATCATGCCACTGCATTCCAGCCTGGGCAACCGAATGACATCCTGTCTCAAAAAAGTTATAATAATAGAGGCCGAGGCGGGTAGATCACTTGAGGTCAGGAGATCAAGACCAGTCCGGCCAACACAGTAAAACCCCATCTCTGCCAAAAAAGACACAAGAAAGTTAGCTGGGAATGGTAGCATGTACCTATAATCCCAGCTACTCAAAAGGCTGAGGCATGAGAATCGCTTGAACCCAGGAGGTGGAGGTTGCAGTGAGCCGAGATTAAGCCAACTCCAGCCTGGGCAACAGAGCAGAGTGAGACTCTGTCTCAAAATACTATTACTAATAATAATAGATTTAATAAAATAATAAATAAAAGAAATGAATTGGTAACTAAAACTTGACAGTGAGACAGGGCCCGTACATGTTTCAGTCCAGACAGTAGGCGTGGGATGGGTACTCTGGGGTCAGAAAGCCGCTTGCAAAGTAGTATTCAGGTGGAGATTTTTTTTTTGAGAGTTTCTCTCTTGTTGCCCAGGCTGAAGTGCAACGGCACGATTTTAGCTCACTGCAACCTCCGCCTCCTAGGTTCAAACAATTCTCCTGTCTTGGCCTCCCGAGTAGCTGGGATTACAGGCATGCACTGGTGGGATTACACCACATCTGGCTAATTTTTTGTATTTTTAGTAGAGATGGGGTTTCACCATGTTGACCAAGCTGGTCTTGAACTCCTGACGTCAGGGGATTGATCCACCAGCCTTGGCCTCCCAAAGTGCTGAGATTATAGGTGTGAGCCACTGTGCCCAGCCAGGTGGAGATTTTTTAAAAAAGATCCTGCCATCCAATTCCTTGCTGCTGCGTCCGTTCACCTGGGGGAGGACCCTGCGCAGTGGTGAAGGGGTTTGGAGTCAGATGCATCTGGCTCCTGCCCGACCTGGGCTGCTCACAGCTGCGTGACTTCAGGCCCGGGTTTCCACCCTCTGGGTCTTGGTTTCTTCCTCTGTTGGCTGGCGGCAGTGAGTTCCGGGAACCCCGCCGTGATGAAGATCAGTGCAGTGAAGGCAGGGACCCAGCCACACTCTGCTTAATGGGGTACCAAATAAAGACAGAGGCAGAAATGCAGACCAGGGCCGCTCTTCTCATTGCATGTTTTGGTTTTGTAAGATAGTTATTTCTTACAAAAATATATTTTCTGTGTTAATGTGAAATGGGCTGTTATTTTAAAATGAATCAACACATGGAATGTGCTAAAAATGACTGTTTTATTTTCTAGTATGATAAATGTTGATGGCTATAGCCTGCAGAAGGGAATGTTTGAGGATCCTCAGTATTTTTTTATTAATGCCAAGTGTTCTTGGAACAGAAGAGTTTCTGCACCTTGAAGTTAGAAAAGCACCAGTTTCCATGATCGCTGAGCCCCTCACATGTCAGGAAACGGAAACAAACCCCACATTTGCTGGCGTGTCCTCTGCGTTCTCTGTTTCCAGTGGTCACGGTTGCTGCTGAGTTTTCCTTTCTGTGCCCACCACAGGGGTTGTTTGAGAGAATACGAGGTTAGACCCTTTCAAATAAATAAATAGAAATTATTTTGTAGTTACAGAGTGTACACATTACCTACCACTAGTAAACGTCTCTCTCTTTCTTTTAAGCTAAACACGGTCAAAATATATTTGTTTTGAAGCTGGGCATGAAAGGAGCGGGAGAAAGGGTTCAGAGTGTGTTTTCAGGGTCCTCTCTCAAGGAGAGTGAAGTGTACCTCTTGCCTGCTCAAGAAAATGGTTCTTCCAACTAAGGCTGAAACGCTGTCATCCTAACAGTGATATTTCCTCAAGAACTTTTAATATGTCAATGGAGGCAGCTCTGGTTCCATGCAAAGAGCTGTCCTGGATGAAAAACAATGAGAACACATGGACACAGGGAGGAGAGCATCACACACTGGGGTCTGCTGGGGGGAGTAGGGGAGGGACTGTGCGGGGTGGGGAGTTGGGGAGAGAGAGCATGGGGAGAAATACCAGATACAGGTGAAGGGGAGGAGGGCAGCAAATCACACTGCCACGTTTGTACCTATGCAACTATCTTGCATGTTCTTCACAAGTACCCCCAAACCTAAAATGCAATTAAAAAAAATATACTAAAAACAAAAAAAAACCACATGTTCCAAAGTCTAGCTCAGCCTCTTGTGAGCTGTGTGCCTCTGGGCAAGTCACGGCACCCCTCTGAGCCCATGTCCCCACGGGCACTAACTCCAAGTGCCTCGCAGAAGGGGGTGGCAGTGCAGGGAGATAATGCTTGTGAAAATCCCTAAAAAGGGTTGAAGATGTGTTACTGTTTCCACCACAAACTGTGATGACAAAGACAATACATGATCCATATACAGAATTTGGGAAAAATACACAAACTGTGATGACAAAGACAATACATGATCCATATACAGAATTTGGGAAAAATACACAAACTGTGATGACAAAGACAATACATGATCCATATACAGAATTTGGGGAAAAAACAAGAGAGCACAGTGCAAAGAAGGGCAGGAGAATTGCCAGGAACCCCACTCCACTGTTAAAACAGAACGGAGCTCCGTGAGGCGGGCAGAAGGGCACTGGCCGTGCAGCCCAGTCAAGCCGACCTCACTCTGCACCGTGCGTGTTTCGATACGTGCGTGCCCGCAGGGGTGCACTGACGCTCCAGGGAACACCGTGTGGTGCCGAGTCCCCACTGTATGCTGAATGATTTCATCATTACAAAGCAAGATTTGGAAAACTAATTTTAAATAAAAAGTTCGTAAATGGCAAAAAATAAAAAAAAGAAGAAAAACAAGCATAGAGCACCCTTGATGTTTCTTCTCCTCAACATCTCGAGCATGTTCCATAGAAGGGCTCCGTGCAATAGTAACCATCTCAAGGGCCGGGAAGCTGACCGGATGGAGCTGCTGCACCTTTAAGACCCTTCAGCCTCTTTGCAGGGACATGGATGGAGCTGGAAGCCGTCATCCTCGGGAAACTAATGCAGGAACAGAGAAACCAAACACCGCGTGTTGTCGCTGATAAGCGGGAGCTGAGCGATGAGAACACATGGACACATGCCGGGGAACGACACACACGCTGGGCCTGTTGGGGGCAGCAGGGGGAGGGAGAGCATCGGGATAAACAGCTAATGCGTGTGGGGCGTAATCCCTACGTGACGGGTTGATCTGTGCAGCAAACCACCATGGCACACGTTTACCTATGAAACAGGCCTGCACACCCTGCATGTGTACCCCGGAACTCAAAATAAAAATTGAAGGGAAAAAAAACCTTGTCAGGTTTCTAAAAGCCTCCTCCTTGTCTAAAGTGAGTCCTTTGGCTTCTGGGAAGCCGTGGCAGGGACAGAAAGTGTGTGTGGGACGCACTAGATTGTCTGGCCACCCCTTTCCTGCTGGAGATAGGGGAACACCAGCTAGTGTTTGATGGGTTCTCGGAAGGCAGCAGGCCCCAGGCTCAGGCACTCAGCAAGCTCAGTCTCCATCCCTCCTTCTACGAGGTGATGGACTATGTTGCCTATTTTACAGATGATTTTTTAAGGTGTCTTTTTAAAAAAAAACACACACACACACAATTGAAGTGGAAAAGCCCAGCTGTGAAGGCCGACCGCCAGACCCCAAAGGGATAAGCTGTCACAGGACACCGGTCCTCTTCCAAAGCTTCACTGCGGGAAGCCAGCCTTCTCCCTGGGGCCCTCGAGGCTGACAGATTCCTCCCCAAGCCTCACTTAGGCGGCTCCTCTATGCTCCCCATTCCGCCATCCCCGGTGTGTGAAGCCCTCAAGGGAAGGAGTGCCTCTCTCTGTGCACACTCTTGGTGCTGAGTGATGCTCGGGTCCCGCGGGAGAGGTGCCCTGGGTGAGTAGGATTGCATCAGCCAGCAGCTCACACAGTGCTCCTTCCGTCTCCGTAGACATTGCTTAAGTGCTAGAAGAGGTTTTGTGTTTCCTGCTGGTCTAGAGGAAAGGATTAGGCATAAAACACGCAGCCTTGAGCAGCCCTGGACCCCTCAGGGTTAGAAGCCATAAGGAAAAATGGGAGGAAAATGATTTTTCAAACTGGAAAGTGTTGTGCAGACTTAGCTGCTATTTGCTAAGATCCGTGAGTGACTTCAGGCTCCTGCGTTCTCAACACCCCTGCCCTGGGCGCCGTGGGCTTAGGCTTCTGACATGGGCTTGGGTACCTCTTGATATGTGAGAAACTTGGTCTGAAGGATGTATTGACAGATCTGAGAGTGGACTCTGTGGAGTCCCGTGGGAAGTAGAAAAGCTCCTTTTAAAGTTTCCTTTCTTGTTAAAGAATAAGTGTGCTGATAACTTTGTTAAGCCCTGTCCTATGTAGCTGTTAGACACGCCGTGCTTACAGGCACGTGGTACATTCTGTGTCCTGTACTTTAACCAAGAAATCTGTGCTGGACGTGCTCACAGTCATGTCCCAGCTCTCCACTGCTTTTACCTGTTTAGAAAGTTTTAAGTTGTCAGCCAATCGGGTTTTAGTTTAGATTGTGAGGTCTAACTCCAGCCAACAGAGATCAGACACAGCAGTAAGGATGACCCCAAATGCATAAGAAACAAATTTGTGTATATTTCCTTTGTTCTTTGTACTATCGTGGCAATATGGCTAGTGAAGAGTCCCCTTCCTGCAGTCCAGGAAGTAAAAACTGCGTTGCTGAAAGATCCTTTGTCTCAGTGCTGACTTTTCTTTGTGGCACCGAGCGTGTGTGTCCAACAACTCCCTTCAATGAACTCTCCGGTTGGGTGTCAGGATGTGATGAACCTGAGGGATGCTTGGAGTCAGGCCGAATGGTCCGGTGACCAGACCCAGACCTGAAAGACTGCAGCGCAGGAGGGCTGTAGGGGATGCATCAGCTAGGAGGAGCCTTGCCTCGTCCAGGTCACAGACAGCCTCCATCTCCAGGTTTACATTTAAACAGAGAAAAGGCCATTCCCTGTTCATGCTGCAGGCCCGTCCTAGGAAGGCAGAGGCTGCTATTCACAAAAGCCCCCACGGATGTGGCTCATGCTGTGGCCGCCATCTTGGTCATTACCACTGCTCCCCCCATCCCCAAAAGGGGACTTTGGAGGCCTCACTGCCGCAATTAAGCAGTTAACTGTCCTAGCCTGTTCTTCCCTGGCTCATCCTGCATTGGTCTGAATTAGCCAGGTTCCCCACCAGGCCCCAAGGGGACTGGCAGACGGGCATGGCAGGAAATGGTTGGCAGATAGCACCAGTGACCACCACACAGAGTAGAGAGGTTTCTGCCAAATCCTTAATCATTCACAGAGAGCTGGGTTGAGGAAGATGCTATGGTCAACGGGGCACTACGTGGCTGCCAACAGGTGCCTGGGGAGGGCTCTGGCCAGGGGTGCATGCCCTGGCCCACATCAACACTCCCACTTGCTGATCAGAAAATGAGGGTGCAAGGCAGCAGTGAAGGGTGAGGCGAGAGCCGGTTTGACACCCAGGCCAGCCTCCTCCCCTCTTGGGCCATGTTGTTACTTCTAGGACTCAGCTGGAGAATCAGACAATCGAGGGTTTTAGATTTCCTTTCCCTGTTACATAGCAAGACTCTCTCTCCTCCTTAAGAAATAACACGGAGGTGCCAGTGCGTGGCCTCTTCCTTCCAAGCTGGAGCTGCTGACACAGGGGGTCACATAGCATGCCTAATGCGGAGCTGCTGAAATCCCTGACATTAAAAACAAAAGATGGAGAGCGAACGTGAGTGAAGTCTCTGTTGCTTGTCCACATAAGAACTGAAATGACCCTGCCCTTTATTTCTCAGGGCAGAGTCATGAGGTTGGCCACATATTGGCATCTGGGTTTATAATTCTCACCAAGTGAGTCAGCAGAGAGAGGAACATGGAGGATTTTTTTTTTTAAAAAACAGGCATCTTTGAGTCAATGCCCAATATCATTTAAAAAAAATGCTGGAGTCCCTGCTTCCTCTGTTGTCATGGACAGCCAGGGCTGGCTTGTCCCAGCGTGTGAATGCGCACTTGCTTCCTTTCTGGAGGGCAACCCAGGCTGTATTTCAGGCACACGTGCATACCCAATGCACATGCACACACATGTGCACAGACACCTTTGATGGCTTTGCAGCTGGAAAAGTGTTTGCAGCCACTCCAGGCAGGAGCCACTGCAGCTCTAGATAGACTCAGCCGTAGCTCACCTGCTGGGTCAAGCTCTGAAACAACTGGGACCAAAAGGCCAGGCTCAGCCCAGAAACAGAATCCTTCCATGGCTCCCATAGCTCATTTATACTAACATGTAAATGACTGACAGCAGTTTTTTCTTTTGCTTTGTTTTTCCTTTGAATAAGCTTTGCTGGGGCAGGGGAGCTGAGGGCCCCCAAGTTCACAGGTGGGTGTGTTGCGGAAAAGACCAAAGATGTAGCGGAAAGGAGTTGCATTAAAACAAAGGAGAAGGCTGGGCATGGTGCGGTGGCTCACGCCTGTAATCCCAGCACTTCGAAAGCTGAGGCGGGCAAATCACTTGAGGTTAGGCGTTTGAGACCAGCCTGGCCAACATGGCAAAACCCTGCCTCTACTAAAAAAAAAAAAAAAAAAAAAAATAGCCCAGTGTGGTGGCACACACCTGTAGTCCCAGCTACTCAGGAGGCTGAGGCAGGGGAATCACTCGAACCCAGGAGCTGGAGGTTTCGGTGAACTGAGATCGTGCCACTGAACTCCAGCCTGGGCGACAAAGCAAGACTTTGTCTCAAAAATAAGTACATAAATAAATGAGAAAAGTTTAAACAGAGGAAGATACAGGACTAAAGACTTTTTTCTTTTGAGACATTCATCAAGAAGTGGCTCTGAGCTCGTCTTGACTTGGTCTGGTTGAAATATATCAAAGACCTTTCTCTCCTAACTGCTGTTACTAAGCTGGAAGGGGCTGCACAGGTCCTAAGGCTTTGTATCTGTTCCTTGGTTTCAAGGCCCCTTGGAAACTTCCTTGAAGCACAGTAGAGCCATCCCTCTTGGACATCCTTTTGACGGCCTGTGCTACCAACACCAGACTGCTTTTACTTGCAGTGTTTCAATGAAAAGCAGCTTGCGGAGGGACGTTGGGGAACATGGAACCTCGGAGGAGAAGTGAACAATGCAGAGAATCACAGCTGGGGTTTTCTCCCCCTCTTCTCTCCCAGTCTCAGAGTGCTGGAGAGGAATCTAGAAGGGGGTGCTCGGCCAAAACCGTACTCAGGTTTTCTCAGGTCTCTGTGCCTTTTTCCTGGAGCACGAGGTTTCACAAGACTAGAAAGGTATTGTTATTTTCAGGCATGGAAAAATAAAGCGGGGGTTGGGTTTGGCTAATGTAACTCACGTGCCGTCGCTCCCCGGCCCCACCGTGGGGCTCTGTGAGTCCACATCTCTGTATCTGATCTTGAAGAAAATAGGCATCTCAGGGGGCTCTGATACGCATCGCTGCTCACGCACATGTGCATGAGCACACCTGGCCGCGAGCCCATGCCACGCATGTGCTTGCCGGGGATGCTGGCAGAGTTCTATGGAAACAGCCCCAGGAGGCGATTGACCAGTGGACAGCCGAGGCCAGGAAGGGCACAGGTGATGTGAACCTCATTCACAGCCTTCAGGTGGCCCGAAGCCCAGCTGTTACCACTCCATGCACTGAACAAAGCCCTTGGTGGACACTGCGCACATACAGGGTTAAGTCCAGGCAAGGGTTTCCCCCTGGCTTTCAGAGTCCGGGACCCACCATCACATGGTGGCACTTACTATGGCATGCAAGGCCCCTCAGCAGCTGCCCTGCCCCTGCAGCCCCTCTCACAGCCACTTCCCCACACTCTGGTCCATTCACTGACAGGTCCTGGTACCCTCTTTGAGCCTCAAGAAGCAGTGAACAGCATGCAGTCTTCTCAGGGGCACAGGAGCGGAAACAGGAGCAGTGCAGCCAGGGCCTGGCACCAGACAAGGCGTGGGTCCTGGTGGTGCTCTGGTCTCTCTCACATTGGTGTACAGGATCCCTGCCCAGATTCTTGGCCTAACTTTCAAAGTCCCACCCCAGACCTGAAACGCATCCTGCTCTGTGCTCCTGGGAGCAGCCCTGACCCCTGAGATTCCTACGGTGCCTCTCGGAGCCTAGGAGGTGGGGTGTTCCCAGGTGCGGCCTCTCAGGAGCACTTGCTGTGCATGCACCAGCCAGGGAGCTCTAACTCAGAGGATAGACCAAAGCCACCATCCCCAGGGAGGATGTGGACTGTTAGCCCTGGGTTGTCTTTTATTAAACTGGAAACTACGCAAGTCACTTTCTTTTTTTTTTTGAGACGGAGTTTTGCTCTTGTTACCCAGGCTGGAGGGCAATGGCACGATCTCGGCTCGCCACAATCTCCACCTCCTGGGTTCAGGCAATTCTCTTGCCTCAGCCTCCTGAGTAGCTGGGATTACAGGCACGCGCCACCACGCCCAGCTAATTTTTTGTATTTTTAGTAGAGACGGGGTTTCACCATGTTGACCAGGATGGTCTCGATCTCTTGACCTTGTGATCCACCTGCCTTGGCCTCCCTAAGTGCTGGGATTACAGGCTTGAGCCACTGCGCCTGGCCCACAAGTCACTTTCACAACAAATTCTCCAAATGCTTTGAAAT
Organism: Callithrix jacchus; assembly: GCF_049354715.1. Taxonomy (NCBI): domain Eukaryota; kingdom Metazoa; phylum Chordata; class Mammalia; order Primates; family Cebidae; genus Callithrix; species Callithrix jacchus. Next base: position 44,382,592 of record NC_133521.1, on the reverse strand, counting down.
CACCGCCTAAAGCTGCCTTCAAACTCCTGAGGGATGAGACCAAGAGGGCAGGGGAAAATCGGCAAAGCCCCAGCGGGCCCCTCTGGGGCCAGGAGGGCCACGGCACCCTCTGTGGCTGGTTTCTTGGTCAAATGGGAACAGTGGGCAGGGGCCTCCATTGAGACCCCCTGGCCGTCATATTCGCTCAGAGAGGAGGAGATGGTGGGGAGGAGAAGTTCTGTGATGCACTAAGATCACCACTTGTGTACCCCACTCCCAGTTTCCTCCCTCCCAGGTGGAATCCGGGTGAGGAGACCTGACTCTGTTTGTGCATCCACTCAGCAAGTCCCACACCACGAATGGAGCTGAGGGCAGGAGCACTGGCTCCAGCAAGCTGCTGCCTGGGTTTGCACCGAGCTTTCCCCCATCTCCTCACCTGTAACATGGAGGAGACAGTGCACCCTGTGTTATGGGAGAACGGTGTTTGACAAGCGTGCAGAGCAGCCAGGGCTAAATTCATGTGAGCCATCGAGAGGCTTCCGGTTTCTTACCTAGCTTTGCAAAGCCGGCGTGTGTGAGGGAAAGTCATCACGGCACAGGCGCTCCATCAACACCACGCAGCAGCAGCACCGCCCCCCTTGTCATGCGTTTCACTCCAGTGTGCATCTGTCTATTTCCTGGAAAACTCATATCCATCCTGCAAAACCCAACATGATTTTCTGTCCTCTGTGAATCCTTTGCTACTGCCTCCATCATGAAGTCTCTTCTCTCTGTTTTCCACTTGCATACCTCCCAGGAAGTCTTTTGGACAGTGTGCCAGGACCTCTTAATGTCTTGCTTGAACTGACTGCATGCAAAGGGCAGTCTCCTTTATGTTTGAAAACCTCCTGAATAAGCCTGGGGCAGAGAGAGTAGACATGTCAGCATCAGGCAGTCCGGGGCTGACACGTGGGATCCATCACAGGCTGGCCCTACAGGAGTGAGGTCATCAATGATTCTAAGGCTCCATTTCCTCCTCTGCAGGTGGAAGATAGAGGAGGCTTCGCAGAGAGGCTCAGCTGTGCCTGACACACAACATAGGTTCTGCGGGAACCGGAGTTAAAGGAACACACAATCAAATAGGTAATTTCCCTCTTCCTCCACAGACAAACCAGAATAGCAAAGACCGCCCCATGAACTAATGCAACCAGATCAGGCAAATTACACCCCCTTTTCTGTGCTTTGTTCTCCCCAGGCACACCTGACAGCTTCTAAGTCCTCCTGGGCACACCCAGCCTGCCATGACCAGGGATGACACAGTGGTGTTAGCCAGGTTGAAATAGCTCATGGCCTTTGCGTAACCATACAGCAGGAGTTGTAAGTTACAGGGCAGGCTAGGTTATAAAGCACTGACATTAGATGACGGGGGGAGGGTAGGCATTAACAGCTTTTTCTTACAGTTGGGAAAGGTCTGCTATCGCCTGATGATACTTCTGCGCAGGAGTTCCTGCTTGCCTATGTTCTCTGCTTCTAGCACCAACATCCCCCAGTTGCCAGAGTCAAAATGTGGCATCCATATGCCTGACTGTGCCTTGCCCCAGGGCTGGTGGTGCTTCAGGTCCCAGCCACAGCCATTCCTGGATATCTCTTAGCCACTGACTGGAGGGAGCTGGGGTCTACACTGTTGTCCAGGGCCTCCAGTGGGATTTGGGTCCAAAAGTCCTGAGTGATGCTGTGTGGGGGTCACATGCCCTCGACGGGCCCTTCTCTTCCCTGCCTCTCCTCCCGCTCTCCTGCAGCCGTGGCCAGGGATCGCCTCCCAAATATGTGCATCCTTGGCCTAGAGTTTGCTTCCAGGGAAACTCAAACCAAGGCATGATAAGTTTTTTTTTTTAGATAGATTCTCATTCTTTCACCCAGGCCGGAGTTCGTTGGCACAACCTCGACTCAGCGCAGAAAGCTCTGCCTCCCGGGTTCAAGCAATTCAAGCCTCAGCCTCCCTCGTAGCTGGGACTCCAGGCACAGGCCAACATGCCTGACTGATTTTTGTATTTTTAGTAGCGAGGGGCTTTCACCATGTTGACCAGAATGGTCTTGAGCTGCTGACCTCATGATCCTCCCACCTTGGCCTCCCAAAGTGCTGAGATTACAGGTGTGAGGCACTGCACCCAGTCAGCAAGAAACTATTGATGGGAAAAGAACAGCATATTTGAAATGCAGCCATTTTGAAAAAAAAGAAAATGCAGAACACAGGGTCACATTCAGAGGAGACACAAAGACGCAAAGTAAACGTAGATGAGGAGTTTGAGAGCCTTGGTGGCTCACAGACAGTAGCCATGCTGCCTTCTATGGTGCAGTCCCCAGCTCTCCAATGGCAAGGACAGTCTGTGGTCATGTATCCAAGCACCAGTCTGGCCCCACACTACACTGGCCTGGCTCCACCCTCTGATTCCTTCAGAAGGAGGCGATGGCCTTTGCTGCCGTCTGTTAGCTGAAAGCATGGCAGCCCATCCACGCTGCCCCAGGGCACTGACAAAGCTCCACTTGGGTGGTGAACCTTGCCACAGGGTAAGTCTTCAGTGAGTTCAAGCAAGAAAATAAGAGATCCTGGACACTGTCCAAGAGTCTTCCAGGGAAGCGAGCAAGTGGAAAATAGACAAGACTTCATGATGAAATGGCTGGGTGTGCCCAGGAGGATGGAGAAAGACGAAGCTGGCAGACGTGCCTGAAGGAGAATGAGAGACAGAAAGGGGGGTGCAATTTGCCTGATATTGTCCCATTAGTTCCTGGGTGATGTTTGCTATTCTGGGTCTGTCTGTCGGAGGAAGAGGGAAATCACCGATTGGAGTTTGTACTCATTCATCTCCTGTTCCTGGAGAATATCTGTTGTGTGTCAGACGCAGCTGAGCCTCCTCTATCTCACACCTACAGAGGAGGAAATGGAGCCTTAGAAACAGTGCCTTTCTCATCATAAGAAACAGCTCTTCATGCCCAGCCCCCTCTCCTTTCAGTGCTGCCTCCCACCATGCCGCACGGTGCCGGTGGACCGGCTGGACCGTCATGGCAGTGGTCCCCCACCCCAAGGAATGGGGCCACCACAGGAAGCAGCTCAGACCACTTCCAGGGGCCTTCGTCCGCCTCCAGTAAGCTGGTGTTACAGCCACTGAAGGACGAATGGACTGTTTGTCTGAGTCATAAGTGAGCAGGAAGCCGCCCCACATCTGAACGGTTCTGGTCTCTACACATTGCTCCCGAACACAAGTCTCCCAGGCTGCGGCCGGCTTCAGATCCAATGCTGCCTTTCCCTCTAGCAGCGGCTCCTGCAGGGAGGGTCTCCCCGACCCTAGAACCAGAGCGTGAAACTCAGCAAAGTCCATAAATCGCAGGAAATGAACTTCTGCCTCTTTAAATTCCTGCCGCCGTCCCCATCCCACCCGCAGCCACAAATAGATGTCTTTCAGTATTGGCTCTGACCTCAGGCCTCCCTGCCCCCACATCTCCTTATTCCCTTTTTTTTCCTTTTTTTCCAGCAAACCCTACAAGGCAGAACGGACCCTGCTGACCTCACCAGCGCGGTTTCTTCTGCCGCGGGTCAGTTTCTGTTTTGCTGCGACGTGTGATTTGCCTCACGTTGTGTAGTGTGCGTGGCAGTCGTATAAGAAAACAGCGGATTTGTCAGCGAGCCTTGTTCTTTATTACAGGAACCACGGGGATGCCAGGCAGCCGGGTCGGCCCCTCTGCCTGCCGCCCATCCTGCGGCTGCGAGGGCTGATGCCAGACCAAGGCCCCAGATGAGTGGCGCGGCTTCCAAGGGTGACACCCAGCGAGGCCCTCGCAGCTGCCCCTCCTTTTCTGAGGACACATTGCTGAGGAGAGGATGCTTTTTGTTTCTATCATTGTTTAGTTTTTGGTTTTTGAGACAGAGTCTTGCCCTGTCGCCCAGGTTGGAGTGCCCAGGTCGTGACTTGGCTTGCTGCAACTGCGGCCTCCTGGGTTCAAGCAATTCTGCCTCAGCCTCCCGAGTAGCTGGGACTACAGGTGCCCGCCACCACATCTGGCTAATTTTTGTAGTTTTAGTAGAGACGGGGTTTCACCGTCTTGACCAGGCTGGTCTTGAACTCCTGGCCTAGTGATCCACCCACCTTGATCTCCCAAAGAGCTGGGATTATAGGTGTGAGCCACCGCACCCGGATTTGTTTTTATTTAAAAAATTTTTTATTTGTATAGGTTTTTGGGGGAACCGGTGGTGTTTGGTTATGTGAGTAAGTTCTTGGGTGGTGATTTGTGAGCTTTTGGTGCACCTGTCACCAGAGCAGTATACACTGAAACCAATTTCTAGTCTTATCCCTCACCCGCTTCCCACCCTTTCCCCGCAGTCCCCAAAGTCCATTGTATCCTTCTTAAGCCTTTGCACTGGAGGATGCTTTTAATTGCTAAAACGCAAAAGTAGAAGTAACAGCCCCGAGGGCTCGCCGTAGCCATTGTCTCCCGAGATCTCAGGGTCACCCCTTCTCCCGCCTCCCCTCTCCCCTCCACCTAGGCCACAAGGGCCACGCGGACCCAGTGCTCTTGTGCCACAGCAGGACACAGTTGTGCCTCCAAACCCTACGTCCGAGGTGTCTTTTTCCAGGCTTCTTTCTGGCTCACCCATCACCTTTCTCTGCCCTTGGCCCAGACGTCATCTCCGAAGTCTGGCCTCCCCTGGACCTTGGCCTCTAAAATTGCAGAGCACCTGCACTCCCACAGGCCTCCCTGCCTGGCTCTCCTCTGTACCTTTGTCCCCATGTGCATTACTGATTGGCGTGACTTACTGGCTCCTTCCCGCGGTGAGGGCAGGAGCTGCACCACAGTGGCTTTTTATCTGTAAGAAGCTCCAGTCGTATTTGCTGTTTATTACGGGATGGGTTAAATTCCCCCCAAAGTCACATGTTGCAGCCCAGCCCCTAGGATGTCGTAATGTAACGGTTTGGAGACAGGGCATTTATGGAGGTAATTGGGGTAGAATGACATCACCAGCGTGGGCCCTAATCAGTAGGACAGGTGTCCCCGTAATAAGAGGAGATGAGGACAGAGACAGGCACGCAGGGCGACCTTGTGAAGACACAGAGAGAAGACGGCTCCTACAAGCCAAAAAGAGAGGCCTTGGAGGAACCAGTCCTGCCGGCACCTTGATCTCAGACTTTGAGTTTCCAGAACTGTGAGAAAAATAACTGTGTCGTTTAAGTCACCCAATCTGTAGTGCTTTGTGATGGCAGCCCCAGCTGATGAATTGTGTTCAATAAATACTTATCAGATGAACAAATGAATGACTGAGCTGGGCACGGTGGGTGGTTCATGCCTCTAATCCCAGCACTTTGGGAGGCTGAAGTGGGCAAATTACCTGAGGTCAGGAGTTTGAGACCAGCCTGACCAACACGGCAAAGCCTCATCTCTGTTAAAAATACAAACATCAGCTAGGCATGGTGGCAAGTGCCTGTAATCCCAGCTACTCGGGAGGCTGAGGCAGGAGAATTGCTTGAACCTGGGAGGCAGAGGTTGCAGTGAGCCAAGATTGTACCACTGCACTCTAGCCTGGGCAACAGAGTGAGACAAGAAAGGAAAGAGAAAGTTAGAAAGAGAGAGAGAGAGAAAGAGAAAGAAAAAAGGAAAGAAAGAAAGAAAGAGAGAGAGAGGGAGGGAGGGAGGGAGGGAGGGAGGGAAGGAAGGAAGGAAGGAAGGAAGGAAGGAAGGAAGGAAGGAAGGAAGGAAGGAAGGAAGGAAGGAAGGCAGGCAGGCCAGATAGATGATGGACAGACGGATGGACTTGTCAGGTACTTCACAAGTGGGGAGCCGTTCCTGGCTGAGGTTTGGTGGACTTGGGAGCTCTTAGTAACAGAGATGTTCTCCAAACCTGTTTTGCTCCTTCATTCTTTGGACACAATTCTGCAGCCACTTTACCCATTTTTTTCAAGGATAAATGATCTTAGTGGTGAAATATTGTCAAGTGAGCAGCCACTATCTGGGGCCAGTGGCTTGGGGTAAAGACACTGGTGGATAAAGAAAGGCAGATTTGTTAGAGAAAGTAGGAAAATGCATTGCAGGGGGGCAAGAGGCCAGCAAGAGAGGAGCTGACTGCAGGGAGACAAAGGCTTGCGGGGACTTTACAGGATGGTGCTTGTGCTGTGTGTTGGAGAGAGTGACCTGCAGTACCGGTAACACCAAGGCTGCAGTGTGTTCACTTGCGTTTTTCTGTCAGCCAGGGGTCTAGTGAGAGCTGGGCACAGGAAGATTGTGAGTTGCCTTTGCAGGAGGACTGTGTGTTTGGGACCATGAAGACAGGCAGACCAACAGCTAATCTACCTTCTCTTTTTGGTTTCCCTCAGTCCCGCCAGCCTGACTCCCCCTCCCTAATCAGGACTTCAGGAATCTCAACTGGCCATCACGTGTTTTCCGAGCACCTGTGCAGGGCTGCGGGCGGCAGCTGATAATCAGGCTCATCGTCCTCGTTGTCATGTCTTTCTAACCATATGGGCTTCTTCAGGGGGTGGCTGCAACCTCCTCAATGGCCAGCATGGAATTAACCTGTCAGATTATGTTTTCATTCCTACTGTCCAGCAGGAAGTGCAGCTGGATTGGAGAGCCTCTCAGGAGCTCTAACTTTCTAATTCATATCTGTGATCCTTCAAATTGTAGGTGTGGGAAATAGATGCTCGATGCCACAAAGAAATATCATCACTGAGACAAAGGATCTTTTAGCAACGCAGTTTTTACTTCCTGGACTGCAGGAAGGGGACCCTCACTAGCCATCTTGCCATGAGAGTACAATGAACAAAGGAAAACAGATGTATTTATCCCTTACGCATTTGGGGTCGTCCTTACTGCTGTGTCTGATCTCCGTTGGCTGGAGCCAGACCTCACAATCTAAACTAAAACCTGATTGGCTAACAACTTAAAACTTTTTTAAACCGATAAAAGCAATGGAGAGCTGGGACATTCCTGTGAGCACGTCCAGCACAGATTTCTTGGTTAAAGTACAAGGACGTAGAATGTACTACGTGCCTGTGAGCACGGCGTGTCTAACAGCTACATAGGATAGGGCTTAACAAAGTTATCAGCAACTTATTCTTTAACAAGAAAGAAAACTTTAAAGAGGAACTTTTTTACACTTCCGACAGTAAGTCATTAAACCATGAGGCCAACAGACACCTGGCTGCTTACTGGATTCAAGGCACTAGGATGCTCCACTGAAAAGGCCATTTCGGGGTCCCTCCTCTCCAGGAGCCAAAATTCTGGAGTGGGGCGGGGAGACCAGAAAGAAACAAATTAAACCAGCACTCACCACTAAAAGCAAGCACAAGCAGTAGTGCAATTAGGTCAAAACACACAAATCAAAGGCGGCTCAAGGGGCTTTCCCATGTTGAGAAGGACTGGACCCCATTGTTTGTGAAAACTTGGGTTTGAAACATCTGCCCTGAAGGAGACTCTGGACACCAAGAGAGGTGAGGGGATCCTTGGTCCAGGCGGAGATGGGGAAAATGAAGCAAAGGCATTTACTGCAGTTTCCACGGCTTTGTCTGTCTACCTGAGACGTTCATGTTCTGTGGCCTCCTGATAGCCTCGTTCTTCTCAGTTCAGACATTCAGGGGTCCTTCCATCCGTCTGTCACAGGGCTGCTCTCTGGGGAGAACCCTTCCCTATGGGGGGAGGTCTCAGCACATTGAGACCTGCACGTCCAGAAGCCAGGAGTGAACCAGGGCTTTGCCGTGAAGCTGTGACTCACGGTGCTCAGAGCGAAGTGAGGATGGAGAACAAACATGTGCAGGACTGTTTTAGGAAACTTTAGGCCTGAAACAGGTCCTCGAAACAACAGAAAAACTGTGAGTTTCCTTCTCCGTTCCCTACCACCGCCTGCATGCAGACGCACAGGCACGCGTCTGTTTAGCTGCATGAATGCATGTCTGTATCTTGACCAAAACTTAAGTCACATCTGAAGTCTCAGCCCAAGTTTTCCACAGGGCCATGGGCACTTGGGGACAAATTTAGCTTCTAGTAAAAGAGCAAAGTCTTCTGAGGCCAAACATTAAGGCCCCATTTACCCAGGGACCGTATGGAGTTGGAAGTGAATACCACATTGTCTCAAGCTATGGCCTCGTGTCTTTGGTGTGAAGTTTCCTGGTTTCAACTACCTCTAATGATACCCTTCCAGGTGGAAGGCTAAGCCAGCTTGATTTGGACCACATGTCGCAGATGCTGGTATGTGGCATGGTTTGGGGAGGCTCAATCTGCCCATTGATCCAGTGTGTTTTTAGGGACTCATATCACACAGGCCCTGCTCACGGTTCTCCACCCACCTCCTCTGTGCCTCCATAGGGAGGCTGCAGCCAGTAATTACAGGCTCAGCCACGGCTGGCTCTCACCCAGATGGATGTTTATAGTCGCAGAGAGGCTGCATCCCAAATCCAGAGTGGTCACTGAAGACAGTGGAAGTCAGGAAGGCTCCAGCCTGATTTCCCAGGCTCCTGGAACCGTGCTCATTGACGGGGCTCTGGTTCCCTCGTGGGCAGACAGTCCAACAACTGGAGAAAACGATTTGGGATTTTAGCTTCCTCCTGCCTTCCAGGCACGAAATGAGCCGGGAGCATCTTAGGGCACTGTCTGGTAGGATCATAGTGGTGGGTGAGGTTTAAGGCTGCAGGGTGTAAAGGGCCACCTAACAGAGGGATAGCTCTAGAGCTGGACCTCAGGCTGGGCTGGGGCTGAGGCTGGACAGGTCCCTACAGGATGGCAGGGCTTCAAGTAGTCGCCCTAAGAAGGCAGAGGTTGGAAACAAAGTCTAGTCTCTAAAAGCAAGGGGAAGGAGGTGGCATCTGGGTTGACACCACCCTTGAATTTCCATCTGTTATGCATCTGTTTGGTATCCATTCGGTCGGCTGCCATGCTGTGAATGTTTGTCCTTTCCCAAACTCATGTTGAAACCTAATCCTTATGAAGACAGTAAGAGGATGGGGAATCTGTCTCTGGTATTGGAGAGGTGGAAGCTTTGGGACGTGATTACGATTAGATGAGGTTGTGAGGGTGAGGATGAGTGGCTTTCCAAGGGGAGAAAGGGAAGGCTTGGCTTGCAGGCTCAGCCCCCTTGCTCTGAGATGCCTGCACCCCCATGGGACCTTGCAGAGAGTCCCCACCAGCAGGAAGGCCCTCACCAGATGCCACCTCTTCACTCTGGACTTCCCAGCCTCCAGAACTGTAAGAAACAAGTTCCTTTCGTTGCAAATGACTGTTTCAGGTGCTCAGTTACAGCAACAGGAAACAGATCAACATGTCAAGTTAATACACAAATTTCAGTTTACCTGATCTTTTAAAAGTTTAGAGAATTCCTTCTCATGCTGTTTCCCACTATTCCTTCTTGTACTTTTAACCAATTTTTGCTTCTCACCAAAATGGCAAAGCATGTTATTTGGGTATTTTATTTGGGGCATAAATATTTATACTGGGTACTTTGTCATTTTTTTCTCTCCTAGTACCCACATTGTTATTTTTGATGCTGAATTTGTAGAAGTGCAATAGGACTGTCCTGTTGTCGGCCATTTCCTGATGTGTGACGTATTCCTTCCTTAACACCCTCAGATCCCCCTTCAAGGACATGCTCCCGCATCTCCAGGCACCTTCGCCGTTTCTTCTGCAGTGCCTCCGTGTGAGGCGGTCTCTGCCTGCCCTCCTCTTGCTTCCTGGAAGCTCCTCTCTGGATTTTTGCCTCCGTTTATGGCAGCCATCTCAAGACCTTCCTCCATCTCTTAATTTTCTCTGCTAGCTCCTCTATTCCTTGATTTTTTTTTTTTTTTTTTTTGAGACAGAGTTTTGCTCTTGTTACCCAGGCTGGAGTGCAATGGCACGATCTCGGCTCACCGCAACCTCCGCCTCCTGGGTTCAGGCAATTCTCCTGCCTCAGCCTCCCGAGTAGCTGGGATTACAGGCACGCGCCACCATGCCCAGCTAATTTTTTGTATTTTTAGTAGAGACGGGATTTCACCATGTTGACCAGGATGGTCTCGATCTCTTGACCTCGTGACCCACCCGCCTCGGCCTCCCAAAATGCTGGGATAACAGGCTTGAGCCACCGCGCCCGGCCCCCTTGATGTTTTAAAGTGATGCTAGGAGGTGCGGAATTTGATTGCTTTTCATTTTTTTGTTTTTTACAGCTAAAATGATTTCCAAGACCAGCTGGGGGAGTTGAGCTTCTATTCCCCGTTTGTCTGATTCCAGTGCCTTGGTTCATAAAATACACTACCTACTACTCAGCTTTTAAATTTGGATTCTTAACTAATAGACATACTTACCTATTTTTTTTTATAAACTTACAACTTTAAAAATAGGTCGAAATGTTCCTCTGGTTTATAGACTTGTGTAATATGGAGGGGTCAGCCTTTCATCCGGAGTGCAAACTTAGCCAAAACCTGCAGCTTCTGCTCTCCGACATCTGCCTTCTCCCTTCTCCACCCTCCAAACGGCTCCTTTGTGAGTCCACATTTCTAGTGTCCATAACCAGAGACCATCTCTACTTAAATCATCTCTTGGACTGGATCCAGTTGAACTGTATTTAATCAAAGTTTTTTTTAATCAGATTTTGAAGAATGGAATGAATGTAGACAGTTGAAGGAAGTGTCTCACAGATACGGGAAATTTTTCTCATTACTGAAAAATGTCACTGCATTTTAGATTTCCTGATACTATATGTAATCTTTTGTGAAAAAAATTTGTATTTATAAGAAAAGATGGGGCAACCCCTAGCTAGTGTAGTGGATATCTCTGGGCTTTTCTCTTGGAATCTCTGCTCTACAAACCGACCTTCCTCCCAGCCACTGGGTTAGGAATGCAATATTCACTGGCCAGTACCTGATAGCTTGGCCCTCCGGCCATGCTGTGGCCTCCCCAAGCTTTTCTAACGGGGTAGACAGAGCACAAGTCAACGTCCAGAAAGGTGGAGGCTGCGAGATGGAAGACTCAGTCTCAACCACACTTCCTCTGTGTCGAATCTCTGACACCCATCCTGGCTCTGCCCCAGGACTTCTGCCCATGCTGTCTGTACCACGCTACAGTGCTGTGCCTGAGATATGAGTAATGTCAGTGACACCAGATTACTTCCAAAATGCCAGCTTGTCAGAGAAAGCTGCTCTGACCACCCTATGTAGTATTGCACACATGCACACACAAGTGTGCACACACAGGCTCACCCCACACACATGCATGTACACACACATTCACTCACTTGGGCACACACAAGCATGCACACACATCCTCACCCTGCACACATGCATGTACACACACATTCACTCACTTGGGCACACACAAGTGTGCACACACATCCTCACCCTGCCCACAGGCATGTACACACACATTCACTCACTTGGGCACACTTGTGTGTGCACATACATCCTCACCCTGCACACATGCATGTACGCACACATTCACTCGGGCACACACAAGTGTGCACACACATCCTCACCCTGCACACATGCATGTACGCACACATTCACTCACTTGGGCACACACAAGTGTGCACACACATCCTCACCCTGCACACATGCATGTACGCACACATTCACTCACGGGCACACACAAGTGTGCACACACATCCTCACCCTGCACACATGCATGTACACACACATTCACTCACTTGGGCACACACTCTAACTACTTTACCCTACTTCATATTTCATCACATCATCCGCACCTGCAAATAGAGTGGAAGTCGTTGAGTCCGGGGCCGTGTGTGATGTTGCCGTCTGCGTGGCCTTGAGCCTCTGCCAGCCTCCAGCCCAGGGTAAAATGCAATCATTACTCAAGGAAGGAATAAATGCATGTACATCCAGGTGAAGGAACAGCCTCAGGAGTTTGGGTTTCTGCGTGTGTGGGCTCTGAGTCAGGCCAAGGGGAGTCAGTCACTTCCACTCCCTCACTCACTACGTGACCTTGAGGACCGTGGTCTACCTTTCAGTATTCCTTGGGTGTCCGCAGGACATTCACTGGGCCTGCTGGGCTGCCGTGAGAACTGCGCTGTGCAGGGCTCTGCACAGAGCCCGGCACAGCAACTACATGGCTGTGCCCAGGTCTCTCTGCCCCAAACAAGGATCTGGGTCACAGCCTGTGGATTCTGTATCTGCTCACTGCACACTCCCCGCCCCGACACCCAACCTTCATAAATTTTGCTGAATTAATAAGCAAGGTTGTCAAGTGCTCCCCTCTTCCCTGCCTCCCGTGTCTGGAAGGAGGAAATACTGACAAGCTTTGGCACTGTCCTGTTCTCAGGCCTTGGAGCAGTGGCTGCTGTCTCACCAGCAATCTGTGTCCACAGAGAAAAGAGTTACTGGTTGACCTCTTTTTTTCCTGCTTTGCAATCTCACTAAAGCATTTCCTTTCCCTGCCCCCATGCAGGAAGGCGAGAGCAGCATTACTCAGTTCCAGAGTCTGGGCTCTCCTCACTCCGCAGGCCTGGGACCGGCAGCCAGTGGGGGTTAACACTTGCTGTGCCCCGGGAGAGGGCGACCTGTGCTCTCTCTCCCACAGAAACACGGAGGCCTGCAAAATGGCAGAACTGCAGAGGGGCATGACACACAAGATGGCAGAACTGCAGGGGCATGACACACAAGATGGCAGAACTGCAGAGGGGCATGACACACAAGATGGCAGAACTGCAGAGGCATGACACACAAGATGGCAGAACTGCAGAGGGGCATGACACACAAGATGGCAGAACTGCAGGGGCATGACACACAAGATGGCAGAACTGCAGGGGCATGACACACAAGATGGCAGAACTGCAGGGGCATGACACACAAGATGGCAGAACTGCAGGGGCATGACACAAGATGGCAGAACTGCAGAGGGGCATGACACACAAGATGGCAGAACTGCAGTGGGGCATGACACACAAGATGGCAGAACTGCAGTGGGGCATGACACACAAGATGGCAGAACTGCAGGGGCATGACACACAAGATGGCAGAACTGCAGAGGGGCATGACACACAAGATGGCAGAACTGCAGGGGCATGACACACAAGATGGCAGAACTGCAGAGGGGCATGACACACAAGATGGCAGAACTGCAGAGGGGCATGACACACAAGATGGCAGAACTGCAGAGGGGCATGACACACAAGATGGCAGAACTGCAGGGGCATGACACACAAGATGGCAGAACTGCAGGGGCATGACACACAAGATGGCAGAACTGCAGAGGGGCATGACACACAAGATGGCAGAACTGCAGTGGGGCATGACACACAAGATGGCAGAACTGCAGTGGGGCATGACACACAAGATGGCAGAACTGCAGGGGCATGACACACAAGATGGCAGAACTGCAGGGGCATGACACACAAGATGGCAGAACTGCAGGGGCATGACACACAAGATGGCAGAACTGCAGAGGGGCATGACACACAAGATGGCAGAACTGCAGAGGGGCATGACACACAAGATGGCAGAACTGCAGAGGGGCATGACACACAAGATGGCAGAACTGCAGGGACATGACACACAAGATGGCAGAACTGCAGAGGGGCATGACACACAAGATGGCAGAACTGCAGAGGGGCATGACACACAAGATGGCAGAACTGCAGAGGGGCATGACACACAAGATGGCAGAACTGAAGAGGGGCATGACACACAAGATGGCAGAACTGCAGAGGGGCTGGGGGAAGCAGGAAGAAAGCTACCAGATAAAATAGGAATGGCTTTTTAGTGTAAGTATATCCCATGCGTATTTGAATTTCAGATAAACAACAAGTAATTTTAATATCTATGTCTCATGCAATATTTGAACTTCAGGTAAAAATGAATGGTTTTTAGTATAAGCATGTCTCTTGCAATATTTGAATTTCAGATTAAAAAAAGAACTATTTTAGTATAGAGTAGGTCCTATGTAACTAAAAAAACTTTTTTGGGGCCAGGCATGGTGGCTCACCCCTGTATTCCCAGCGTTTTGGGAGGCTGAGGTGGGTAGATCACGAGGTCAGGAGTTCAAGATCAGTCTGGCCAAGATGGTGAAACACAGTCTCTACCAAAAATCAAGAAAATTACCTGGATGAGGTGGCGGGTGCCTGTAGTCCCAGCTACTCATGAGGCTTAGGCAGGATAATTGCTTGAACCCGGGAGGAGGAGGTTGCAGTGAACTCAGATGACACCACTGCACTCCAGCCTGGGCGACGGAGCACGACCCTGTCTCAAACAAAACAAAACACAACAACAACAACAACAACACACTTTTTCATTGTTATTATGGGCTGACTAGCGTCCACCACAAAGTTTATGCCCACCCGGAACTTTAGAAAGTGACTCTATTTGGAAATAGGCCTTTCGCAGAGGTAATTAGTTAAGATGAGGTCATATTGGAGCAGGGCAGGCCCTAGGTCCAGTGACTGGTATCCTCATACGAATGACATGAAGACAGAGGAGGAGAGACACACAGGGAGGAGCCCACGTGAGGACAGAGGCAGAGAACGGAGTGGTGCAGCCACAAGCTAAGGGATGCCTACAGCTCCCAGGAGCAGGGAGAGGCAGGAAGGGTCCTAGAGGCTTTCAGAGGGAGCCCAGCCCTGACACCTTGACGTTGGCATTCCGGCTTGTAGACTGCGATAATACATTTCTGTCGTTTTAAGTGTCCTGGTTTAGATGATTTGCTTCCGCAGCCATGGGGAAAGTGAATGCAGTTGCTTATGTAAAAGGCAAATTTAATTGGGCATCGTGTATTTTCATTTATGAATCTGGCAGCTCTGCTGGAGAATGGCTCCCAGGGAGGAGCTAAATGGCCAGCTAGCCTCCCACGGCCTTGTGCTGCTCCTCCTTCCCTACAGTGTGGGTCAGGCATCCCTGCAGCTCTCGGAAGGCTCTGGCTGCCCCACCATGCACCTGTGTTGTCAACAGCTCCTGCCGACAGCAGATGTGACGCTGCACCGCTGGCGACTCCACAGTGACCCCAGTGGAAGGAGTACCAGACCCCCTCCTTCAGATATTTCCGATGGCTTGAGACCCCCTGAGACCCTTAGTATGCTCTGGAGGATGTTAAGGGTCTCAGCTCCACCCCTGAAATGGGTAAAAGGACCAACATTAAATCTCTCGAAAACCCTGACACGTGGGACTGGGCAGGTGAGAGATCCCACTGGATTGAAGAGAAGCTGATAATAAAGAGAATTTCTCTTACACCCAAATGTCATGGGCTGAACTCCTTCCCGCTGCAGATATGGAAGCATACACCAGCGTGATTCGTGCCTCCTGCTAGAACATTTTCCATTTTCTCCTTCCAGGAGTGAAATGTGAACCTCCTCTTGCCAGTCCCTGGAATGGTGGCTCTCCTGCCTCATGGTTGCTGAGAAATCTTCAAGCGGTTCGCGGGCACTAACACGGAGGCCCGGGTGCGGCTCCGTCAGCTTCCCGCCCTGTCGGGAGGCCTGAGGACGCAGGCGCTGAGCTCACCAAGCAGCTGAATAAATGCTAAATGCGCACGTCTGCGGGGGAATGCTCCCTCACATCTAATTGCCTGGTGATTAGGAGACCACCCACCGTCTGAATTGCCCTCGATTTGTGAAGAGCCCTGGCAGCTCTCCTGCAAGATTCAGCTTTCAAAAGGAGGAGGTTAATCATCCGGAATTACATTCCTGGGGTCCTCATCTGTCCTGGACTCACATGAGGGCCTGGCAGGCTGCGAGGCTATTCACCTAGTTCGCCCCCAACATGTACGGTTCGCACCAAGCCAGCAGAGCTCCTGCTGCACCTTAGCAGCAGCAGGGCCTGCGCCCTCCACTGAAATCTTTCCAGCAGCAAAGCAACCCAACGATTGGTGCCCAAATGTAGAGGGGCAAAGAGGGCCCCTGCAGCCTGGCTTGTGGCAGCTCCAAGCTGGCAGAAGCCTGCAGAAATAAGCGCTCCTCAGAAATGGTCAAACAATTGCACCTACCAATCCTATGCCGTAGCTTCCGAAGGATGGGGCCCTCTGCATGCTTACAGGAAAGATGCTGATGGCATTTTCAAATATGAGCAGCAGATTAATAGACTGCATCACATTTTTGCAAGTGAAAAAATGCAGAACTGAGCACGTGTTTAGCACACATGCACAAACACACACACACACCCTGACTTGATTTGAAACCAGGTAGAACTATGCTGGCTCTGATGTCTGCCTCTCTGGGTTCAAGGTCCTCCTCCCCAACTCACTATTTCTGCTCACTTTTTGGTGTATGGCTTTAAAAAACTATTCTGTGCATGCTTTCACATCTGTGAAATGGGCTCAATGGCAGAGTCTCCTCTATAAGTTGGCGCTGAGACCTGGGAGAGAAAGCATGGACAGTGCTCAGCCCAGCGCCTGGCTCTGGTGAGCTTCACTGGGGACACCCCCTCCAGAATACCATTGTCTCTACTGTAATTTTAAATTAGTTACAAGGTGGAGGTTTCATATGATAATTTAAAAAACAGACTAATGTCCATCAACACTTTTTTTCCAAAGCTTATCGAACAGCAGAAATCCCCACATAACTCCTTTTTCAGTGCACATCAGAATAACTAGCTATGTCTTGAATCAGGTGTCCCATAAGCTCTGAGACTTGGGCTAATTCCTTTTTTGATGCCCCCTCAAAGGTGTTTCCTCTTGAGACCTCAACCAGGTCTCTGAGTCCTTTCAGCATCTTTGAAGGAGGTGCCCCCACTGGCAGTTCCCACAGATCATCTCCTGATGAGCCCATCCGTGGACAGCTCCAGGCGGAGAGGTACCATTTGCCCCCCTAAGACTTTGCTTCTTAGAGGTATCACCCTATTTCTAATCTGGGATCATTGGGACTTTAATGATCTCAGTGTCACGAACATAAACAGCTCCCTAGGACTGGATGTCTTACAGGTGTCCCAGTCGCCCGGCATAGCAGCAGAGTCTGTGACAGAGGAAGGTTCATCACAGCCCACCTGCCTGGCTCCAACAGCCTCTCCTCCCTCAAAGCTCCTAGCGTCCCATCACTGCCTTCTCACATGACACCTGTGAGAATCAGTAGGGTCCCCTCTTGATTCCAGCCTCCTGACATCTCTGTGAAAAGGAATGCACCCTTGCAGACGGAGAGACTCCCACAGACTAGGGTTTCCCTGACATCACTCAGCTCCAAACAGCTGAAGAGCTAGGCTTTGAACCTAGATCCCGAAATCTGTGTTCCATCATCTTCTATATCAGAAACGATACAACACCTAAAAGATATGTGTGCAGGGCACCTTCCAGCACTGAACTGGCTGTTAAAAGTTGTCAAAGATGTATCCTGAACTTGAACCTGTTTCGGAAGAAAGTTCAGACTCATTAATGTTTAATAAAAATCTGCCATGTTCCCCATATGCTAATCTGATCTCTGGAGGAGGCTGGGAAGGGCCTCTCCGAAGGTGCCTGAGTCCTTGGATCTAATTGGGAGAATGCAGTTTCCTGCAGAGCCCCGAGGTGTCAGCCCCTCCACAGTGCATGGCACTTCCAGCTCCGTCCTCCCGCTGTGACCAGCACCATTTTAACAAGCTTTAAGGCTAAGGTTCCCTAAATCGCCTTCCTTTCCCATCTTTAAAAAAAAGTCAGGGAGGGTGCCTGCACAAAATAAAAAGCCGCTTGGAAGTAGCAATTCCTTGGAAACAGAATCGGCCTTCTGGGTGGGGGAGGCAGCCTCTCTGTAATTCTCCTCGAATAGACGCTGCCATTGGATTTAAAGTTGTCAAAATGCTTCGTCCTTTCCCTTTGATGTAACACAGATCCCAAGATGCCAAGAGTCCTCAGGCTGGGGTGGAATATTTACTTCTTCATTATGAAATAGAGGATTCCGGCCAGGCGCAGAGGCTGACGCCTGTAATCCCAGCACTTTGGGAGGCCGAGGTGGGTGGGACCATCCTGGTCAACATGGTGAAACCCCATCTCTACTAAAAATACAAAAAATTAGCTGGGCACGGTGGCATGTGCCTGTAATCCCAGCTACTCGGGAGGCTGAGGCAGAATTGCCTGAACCCAGGAGGCGGAGGTTGCGCTGGGTGAGCTGAGATCTCGCCCTTGCACTCCATCCTGGGTAACAAGAGCGAAACTCCATCTCAAAAAAAAAAAAAAAAGAAAGAAATAGAGGATTCTACGCGAATGGCCGGTCCCTAAAATGCCCACGGGTTTTGCGGGCTCTTTTTCTTTCTCCTTTAATCATTTGTCAGGTTCACGCAACTGGATTTCTTCAACCTTCCCAAGCGGTCTTTTCTGTATGAGCTAAGCAGGTGCCTGCAGTCCCCAGGACAGCTGTGCCTGCCCCAGAGATGTGGGCACACTTCTTGTCCCTGCTGTGTCCCCGTCTGCTGGGCAGCTGGCCGCCTTCTTCCTGGAGCTGAGACCTGGAGGAGGGGGTGCCTGGAGAAACGAGAGGCTTTGGAAGCGTCAGGTGACAGGGTCTGGCTGTGGTTTACATTCTTAACCTTAATTTTAACAAGTATCTCAACCCCCTGGAAAATTGCTTCTCTACAATAATAAACAGAACCTGCAGTGAGTCTGCGGCAGGCTCCCAAGGCTGGGCGGGGCTGGGGGCCATTCCCAGGGAGCTCTGGGAGGCCTAACAGTAGTCAGGGACGCACACATGCGCTGGGGAGGATTCAGGGGGCTGCTTCAGCCCAGTCGGCCCTAATTTAGTGGGGGTGCAGTGGAGTTGGTGTGGCAACCTAAGGTTTTGAGTTACACATAAGCAAGTCAAATAGCATCAATAATAGAGGTAGCGTGTTACAGGGGAAGAGGCCAGTGTCCGCCTGCCTGCCTGTCGGGTCTGTTATTCATCAAGCCAGTGTGGTGCCTTCTGTGACTTGTTCATCTCTATTCCTAGCTCCAAAGTTACCCAAGGCCTGTTGACAAGATTTGGAAAAAGATGCTGAGATCCTGGCCCTGAGAAACAGGGTGTTGCCATGGAGACACCATCCACTCATGAGCATTCATCAAGCACTTACTATGTGCTACGCTCTCTTCTAGGCAGAGGGGGTCTGCAGTGAATGGAAGCACAATGAAATGTGCCCTTTCGAGCCTCGCCTTTCAAAACGCGGTCCGTGACTGGCAGCGTCTGCATCCGCAGAAGCCTCTAGAAATGCAATCTCAGGCGCCACCCCCGGACTGCAGAGCTGGAGCTGGACTTTAACAAGATGCCCCAGTCCATTTGCATGGGACGTAAGGTTTGAGGAGCATTGCACTAGGCATGAAGAGAAGATCTAGGAAGATCTGAGGAGCCCCGGTGAAGCACAGGTGCTCTCCAGCAGCGTGCGGGGCAGCCAGGTTGCAGGGTGCGCTCAGCAGTGGCCAGAGTGTGGGGGAGCCTGGCTGGTTAGGTGAGCCAATAGCCATGGTGCAGGACAGCCTACAGATGCATGCCTGTCCCCTGTGACGTAAACAAAATAACGGTCCCCAAAGGATGTCCACGTCCTAATTCCTGGAATCTATGAATGTGACATTACCTGGCAAAGGGACTTCACAGGCAGGACTAAGGACCTTGTGATGTGAAGCTCATCCTATATTACACTCACAGGGTACCCTGTGAGAAGAATGTGGAAAGGTCAGACAGGAGAAGGTGAAGGGGTGACAGGAGCAGAGATTGGAGTGGCGTGGCCACAAGCCAAGGGGCGCAGGCAACCTCTGGAGGCTGAAGGGACAAAGGTGGGTCCTCCCCCAGAGCCTGCAGAAGGAACCAGCACTGTGGATGCCTTGACTTGAGCCCTGTAAGTCTCAGTTTGGACTTCGAACTTTCACCACTATGAGAAAACACATTTGTTGGTTTGAGTCCCTGACTTAGTGACAATGTCTTACAGCAGCCACAGGAAACAGGTGCAGGCTTTCCACGGAGGCTTTCAGGTGATGCCCATACAGACGTCTTCTCTGCTTAGGGAAGGGTCCCAACATCCATCTCCATTCACTTCTTAAATTGGTCCTGAGATCAGCCAAACCCAAGGATAACAGACTCAGGCTGCTCACATCCCCATTTTTGAGGGGCACAAAAAGTTCTGGAAGGAACATCTTAAGTGGTGTATGTGAGAAATGAGAGCATTAAATAAGAAGCTTCCAGGTTCTGTGTCTTATGCCTCTTCAGGGCTCACAAAGCTCCTAGTGTTGGGTTCTGCATACAGTTGGTGCTTAATAGAGCATCCGTTGACTGAGGTCGCATTAGCGTCCAAGCTGAGTTCTCTGTCCACTCCAGCTGAGGCCTCTGTTCCATGGAGGCTTCTGTCCAAGAATCAGACCCCACTGCCGCTGTCCCCTGTTCGCTCCTCTTACGCTGGCTTCCTAAGCGTCTACTCCAGGTCTTCTCACACTCCTCCTGCCCTGGAAATCTTGTCCTCCACCACTGCACCTGCACCCACCACTGCCTGTCTCCCCAGCCTGCTGCTCTCTCCTGAGTCCTGATGTCCCTGCCTGGACTCCCGGCACCATCTCATTCCTCCTTTTAATCCCTCTCCTGCCTGGCAGTCCCCAGGAGTCATTTCCAACTCATCCTTCTTTCCACCTTCTTTCCATCCAGTCCAGCAAAGGGACCTGCCAATCACACTCCCAGAAGCACCTTATCACCACCACCCCGCTCCTGCACTCCCTACCTGGAAGCTGGTAGCTGCTCCCACTCATCCCCCTGCAAGCTGTGATGTCCTCCAACCCACCCCTGATCACAGCCATGTCCCCCTTAAGAGGCTCTCCATTTCCCTCAAGAGAAAGTGCAAAGATTCGTCAAGATCAGCGCCTGCTTTCCCCTCCAGCCTCCCTCTCCCACACCCCATCCCACGGACTCTCAGCTCTTAGGAACTCACTCAGAGATGTTTAATACAGGAATACCTGTTTATGCTAGGAGGTTTTGTTCTTTCTCTTATCTTCCTTCAAATTGGTATTCTCACTTACAAATGCTAAGTGTCTCCGCCCAGTAAGAAGTAAACTTCTGCGAAATAACCGTAAGCCACCAGGCACACATGATAGAGCAGGAATCATGCCCACTAATTTACATAAAATGTCTCATTTTAGGCTGAACACGCCAAGCTGCTTTCAGTTTCCAGGTCTGTCACATTTTCTTTCTCTTTGGGGTCTTTTACCTGTAGGAATCGCTAGCTAAAACCTCCTCCCCAACCCCACCTCTGCCAGGCCAACATCTCGCCGTCCTCTGAGTCTGGAATCCACGGTCTCGTCCTTCAGGACAATGAGGAGTCCCTGAAATTCACTCTCTTGGTGCCCTGTATTCACCCTTTCTTTTCCCCGAGGGGAGGACAACTACCTGTTCTCTCCCCAGTGGGAAAGTTTGGTGAGAACCCGTCCTTCCTACCCGTCTCTCCTCTCTCCGCCTCAAACTCTCTCTCCCCCAGTAAAAAGGGGGAGAGGTCACATGGCTATTTTGTTTTTTTATTAATTTTTTTTTTGAAGTGGAGTCTGACTCTGTCGCCGAGACCGGAGTGCAATGGTGTGATCTTGGCTCACAGCAGCCTCCCATGCAGCTGTTTTGAGCAGTGACAGCTGACACAGGGCAGGACCACTTGGCTCAATGTCCTAGACTCGAGATCCGTTCTCTGCCTCTTCTCGGAGCAGCTCCCATCTTCACTGCTGGACGTTCAGCACCTCAGCCGGCACCTGGACAGGTGAGCTGTGTCTGTCCTTCCTCATGAGGGTCCAGCCACCTTCTGTTCTGGCAGACACAGGGAGAAGGCGAGGGAAGCACAGGCTACCCCAGAACACTATGTCTTTCCCAGAGGACTTACCTTGGAAGCATCAATACCCACTCATGAATGAGGCTTCCATCCTCATCTTGACATACACGTAAGTATTTTTTTAAATTTGCTTATTTATTGACTTATGACTCAACCATGAGAAACTAAACAGGAGGAGGGGTGACTTTGGCACCCTCGGTCTTTGTTAAAGCTTGGATAATTACCTCTCCTTTTGACTAGACTTAACCTTTCATCAGTACACGGTTTCTGTCCGTCTTGTTGACCACTGTGTCTTCAGCAGGTAGCACAAGGCCTGGAATCACGTAGGTGAATGCATCGATCCAGGTTCCAATCCATATAAGCAAACAGCTTCTCGAGGGCAGATGACCACAGAAGTCACCAGCCACCAGGCTGGATCTGAACCTGTGACCTACTGGAATATTCCACTACCCACATCCGCCCACCTCCCCTGCCAGTAAAAGCCAATTTGTAAAATTACCCAACAGTCCAGGCAGACAAGCACAGGGATTGTTGGCCGGAGCTTGTGTGCCAGCGCAGAATGAAATACCTGCTTCTCAAGGATCGGGGAGGCCGACTCTGTGCTGTGGGCTGTGTCTTCCTGCTCCCCTGAAGGCTTCTAAACAAACCACTGGCCCAACACCAGGGAAAGGAAATGCGTTTCTTCCTGGCTATGTGTAAAAGAGCTTTAGGGTTTGGGATCTTTGTATGCAACAGGGACCTCCTCTTTCTTTTCATAAGTAGGTCTGGCCACCTCATTATTAAGTGGGAGAGGAGGCCAGTGGTACCCATGTTGTGGAGCTGCGTGGAGGCTGAGTGGGTGGAGTGAGAATTTGGACGTAAATGCTGAGCTCGCTGTTGGGTACTTGCTGCTGTCCGTAGTCTGTTCACACTCATCATCCTCATTACCACTTACCTTCCCCCAGCACACACACCCTTACCTACAACCCCTGTTGTAATCCCTACTTTCAGATGAGGAAACTGAGGCTCAGAGAAAGGAATGAACTTGCCCAGGGAGGCACAGCTTTTCAGCAGATGGAACAGAGCCTTAGCCCCCCAGGCAGTCTACTGTTACACCCAGAACCTTAACCTCTCTGCCTTGGTCTGGCGTGATAGGGCTGAGACTGCAGAGCCCCAGGTTCAAGTTCCAGCCTTAGGCAGCTTCAAGCAACTTCACCTTACCTACCACCCCATGCCTCAGTTTCCTTACGTGTAAAACTGGGAGCACTTTCAAGCAATGTTACACCTTCTCCCAGCTCTAACAATACCTGTGTCCAAAGGGGCTGCAGACGTGATGGCATTTGTTTTCCAAATTTGAATGTGCCCCCCACATCTCCATGCCGTACAACTTCTCAGACAAACCAACTCACGTCTTCCCGTGGGATCACAGCAGATGTAATATTCTGACATCACACTTAGAAAACTTCCCCCATCTGGATTTCTGCAACCCACAGGGACTTATTTGCCAAACATGTTTTACAAAACATGAGCCCACTGCACTCTGACTGGTGGAGTTGATACAACCCACCTTTTCCCTGAGCACATGACTCTGGCCCATGCATGCTGTCTGGCTGGGGAGAGAGATGCAAGACTACTCATGTCAGGGGCGGAGAGCAGCAGAAAATGTGCAAGGTCACACATGGCTAAAAATGTAGGGGTGGAACATGGTGATAACAGACACACGACAGGGGTCAGTGTATAGTGGAGAATAATTTGAGTGTCAGGACAATTACTGCTGTCAGGAGGAACATTGAGAAGTGTTTCCATGTATCACCACTCACTTTCCAGGTGACGTTCGAGAGGGGAAGAGACAGCGGACATCACTGTGGCCAGTGACGTTAGGAGGGCTTCGGAGGCTCCAGAGTCATGACACATGTTTTGAACATTGTAGCCAAACCCCTCCATGCAGAGGCTAAAATGCCCACTTTCTCTGGAGCACACCTTTTAAAAAATTATCTGTTTTTCAAAAATTGTGGTAAAATGTACATAACATAAAATTTACCATCATAACTATTTTTCAGTGTATGGGTCTCTGGCTATAGTCATACTGTTGCACCAACCATCACCACCATCCACCTCCAGAACTTTCTCATCTTCCCAAGCTGAAACACTGCGCCCACTAAACGGTAACTCCCCGTCCCATCCCCCAAGGCCCTGGCAATCACCCTTTTCTCTTTCTTTTCTTTTCTTTTCTTTTCCTTTCTCTCTTTCTTTCTTTCATTCTTGTAATCACTCTTCTCTTTCATTCTCTTTCTCTCTCTTCCCCTCCCTCCCTCCCTCCCTCTTTCCTCCCTCCCTCCCTCCCTCCTTTCCTTTCCTTTCCTTTCCTTTCCTTTCCTTTCCTTTCCTTTCCTTTCCTTTCCTTTCCTTTCCTTTCCTTTCCTTTCCTTTCCTTTCCTTTCCTTTCCTTTCCTTTCCTTTCCTTTCCTTTCTTTCCTTCCTTCCTTCCTTCCTTCCTTCTTTCTTTGACTAAGTTTTGCTCTTGTTGCCCAGGCTGGCGTGCAATGGCACAATCCTGGCTCACTGCAACCTCCACCTCCCAGGTTCAAGCAGTTCTCCTGCCTCAGCCTCCCAAGGAGCTGGGATTACAGGTGCCCACACCACACCTAGTTAATTTTTGTATTTTTAGTGGAGACAATGTTTCACCATGTTGGCCTGGCTGGTCTCAAACTCCTGACCATAGTGATCCACCTGCCTTGGCCTCCCAAAGTGCTCGGATTACTGGAGTGACCCACTGCACTCAGTCCCTTCTCCTTGATTGTGCCTACTCTAGATATTTCATAAAAGCGGAATCATACAGGGTTTGTCTTTGGTGACTTGCTTCTTTTTTTTGCAGAACGTCCGCAAGGTTCATCGATATTGTAGCAGGTGTCTGCACTTCATTCCTTGTTAAAGCGGAATAATCTTCCATTGCACTGAGGCACCATCTTCTTTATTCGTTCATTCATCGATGGACACGTGGGTTGTTTACACCTTTTGGCTGTTGTCAATAACGCCGCAGCAATTCCCAGGCTGGATGAGGAATTGTTAGTCTAAGAAACTGCTTGGCACAGCTGTCCCTAATCTATAGGGAGTCGTTGTGGGTTCACAGAAAACCCACAGGCCTTTGGAGCCAAAATCAATCTGGTTTCCAATGCCTGGCTGGCCAGCTGCAACTTTAGGCTAGTTTAATCCTCCTGAGTCTCATGTCGCTCATCAGCAAAGTGGGAATTACAGCAGACAGGACTGGTCGCTGTCCCAGCATCTACACCACCTCCCACTTCCTGAGTACGGTCTCCCACTCCCAGGTGATCTCAAGGGGCTGAGTTCCAGGGATGGAGCCCCCAGCGAAGTCAGCAGGCAAGCCCCGCCCCCTTGCCAATGATTGGTTCAGGCTCACAGGCTTCAGCCAATTGGTGCCTGGCAGTCCCTTCGCAAGTGTTGCTAGTGTTAGGACCTTGATCTGAGCCGCCCAATCAGGTAGAGGATGGGCTTTTACTCCACGTTGGAGAAACTATACTCCTTGGAGCTGGGAAATGAACAAGAGTCTGAGGCTGCTTATGCCACCACCATCCTGCAACCACGAGGGAAGGAGCATGAGAACGAAGCCCCGGCAGAGAGGAAAGGCAGTCCTGAAAGGGTCACAAAAACGGAGCTGGGCCTGATTATCCTCCCCAGCTTGGTGCACACTCACACTCACACACCGACTCTGTCTGTGGACTGAGAATCAGAATATTCAAGCAAAATGTCTCTTTAAAAGGCAGTGACCTTACCTGAAATTTCACAGGACCCAAAGAACTGAATTTACCAGTCGAAGGTCAACCAGGAAGGCTGTGTGCCTTCAAGCCCACTACTCAAAAATGCCAACCAGTTCAGCCGCCTGTATCATGCTGGGTTCACACATGGGTGCACAACTCCCCAGCACACACACGTTTGCACGCACCTGCATGCATGCATACACACAATTAGGTACAGGGATTAAACCTCAAAGCAATAGAGGGCCTCAGTTATCCTTCATAGCTGTGAAACAGATGGCCTATGAGCTAGTCACTGGAGTATTGCTTGAAATAGAGATTTATTAGAGAAAAAGCAGGCCATACAAAATTTCCTGTGATCAGCGTTACTGCCGATTCTGGAGTAAGACATCATTGAAAGCACACCAAAAATGAAAAGTGCAGGGGCTGAACAGAGAGGCCGAGTGGAAGAGAGGACAATTGAAGAAGGAACATGTATTTTTTCAGCCCAGAGCTTCACCCATTTTCAGCAAAGCAAAGATTTCCTTTGGGGTAAAGGCAGAACCTTAGGTCTTTCTATTCCATTTCTGGGAAAAACCAGACACCAAAATCATCACAGAGGAAGCTTGAAAACAAGCACTTATGACAGATGAACACCACTTACTGAGGTCACAGTTCACCTTTCTGCACAAGGGCCAATGACTTTGTTCTCTGTCTGGAGGGACTTTGTCTCTGTGCTGTGTGTCCTCCAGCCTCTTTGGCCCGTCCTTCCACACCCAACTCAAGGGGTATATTCAGCCTTCATCTTTAGAGGGATGCACAGGGACAAATGTGTCCATGGGACCCCAGCACACAGAGTGACCATTCAGAGCTTATGCTTCGAGGGTGTCGTGTCATTTCCCTGTGCCCTGACCTCCACGATGAGTTCCCTCCTTCCTTGCTGACTGTGGCATTGCATGGTATAAGTGATTGTGTATAAGACAGGTTACAGGATTCATTTTCTGATAATCCATGGGTTTTATATTTCTGCCGAAAATGTTAAGCGGGCAATCTTATATACACATCTGCCAGCTTGAGTGGACACAAGGCATCTTGTGTTGAGAGCCACGGTGGGGCCATCCCTGGAGTCTGCAGGGAAGCAGGCAGCAACTGATGAGTGGCGTTCGTCCTGGGAGGAAGGAAGGCAAGAAGTAGCCAGCGTTTCCTGTTCTTGGTATGTTATCCTGCCACAAGGTGGACACTCCCACGTTTAACCCTAAACTGACTTGTTCCTGGCCACCAACCACTCCCACATCCCGAAACCAGAGGGGCGACTTAAAGCAGTGCAGTGACCTGCCTGACTCACTTGAGCTCTTGCCGAAATGCAGGTTCTGAATCAGGGCCTCCAGGGTGGAACCTAAGACTCTGCATTTATAACCAGCTCCCAGGATATGTCTGAGGACCATGCCTTGGGTAGTGAGGACCTAGAGTGAGTGAATGAAGAGCATTTACACACAAACCCAGCACATTCTAATGAGGAAGGTGACACCACTCGCCCTCTATCATTCACCAGCTTAGGACAGCTGGGGACCTCATGGCCATCCTCAGTCAGCCCCAACTCTCAGGCCAGGGCCTCCTGTCTTTGATGAAACCCCTCTATCCCTCTCAGGCCTTTGTGCCTGTTACTTGCCAGCCCAAAATCCCCTGGGAGGTGCCGGACGTCTCAAGCTTGGATTGTCTCTCTTCTTCTTCGGTACCCTGGGAGCTGCCCGTGTGGACTCTTAGTGGGCCCTGCTCTCTGGCTTCTGGCAGGGGGTCGGCAAGGCAAGACAGGCAGGGACATCCCCCTCCCCAAATGGCTCTTGTGTCTTTTGGGGAACTCTGATGGGCAGGAGGCAGGGAGCATGATGAAGGGCCAGTGCCTGGTGAAAGAGGGCTGCTGTTCTTATTTGTTAGAACTCTTTGTTACTTTTATTAAATCTGGAGGCTCCAGCTCAGTTCCCTCCTCCGTGAAGCCTGCCTGGCTTAGCGTGACCTTCCTTAATATCTTTCTTCTTTGAATGCATTCAGTGAATAATTTGGCCTTATTTTGAGCTATCTTCTTTCTTTCTGCTTAGCTGCCTCCAAGAGTCGGTCTGGCCCCCTCTACATGACAAGAAGCTTCGATTCACTCTCAGAGTAAACTTTCTCCAATGAGGAAAACCAAAAACTCCATCCGAAACTCAATTAACTCAAAAACAGTTGGAAAACAGTCTGTTTCTTTATGTGTCTTCCAGTTTTGGTAATAAGTGGGTGTTGGGAAAATGTCTTAAAATAGTAAAAAAGTTTTTAAAACAAGCTTGATTGAGATATAACTCAAGCACCCTACAATTCACCCATTTAAAGTGCACAATTCAGTGGGTTTTGGTATATTCACAGAATTGGACAACTTTCAATACAGTCCATTTTGGAATATGTTTATCAGTTCAGAAAGAACCTGTGTCCCCATTTACAGTCAGCCTTCCTTATCTTGTTTTGAGGCTATATTGAAAGCTCAAGGCAGGGAAAGTCCACGACGAATGTAAATCCCAGGACATATTTTTGTTTGCATTGTCTGTGATTCTGATCCCCTTTTAAAAACGTACTGGCTAGGTTTCAGGAGAATCAAACCAATGGCATGAAACCTACCTGTTTTGCAGAAAGTCCCAGGTCATCTGCATCCTTGCACACTTGAGGGGTGAAGCCTCTTCCTTCCACTAGAGGGCGTGGCATCGTGGCATCCGCAGCTCCACCTGGCTCTCCCACGCCTCTGACCTCACCCCTGTCAGAGGTAAGAGCTGGTTCCCGCCAGTCTGGAAGGAGACTTAAGCTCTGCCTCCTACGTTGTGATAGAGCTCGGGAAGGAAGCTTTCACTTATGAGCCAAAAGTGAACTCAAAAGGGCAGTGTGGAAACAAAGAAAACACTGTGTGCTGAAGATGGTAATGATGATAATACCACCGTTGGTCGAATGTTTGCAGTGTCTGGCCTGCCGCTGAGAACATCACTCACATAGGACCTTCGGAGGTGGGTCTTATTATTTTGCCCGACTTTTCTGGTAAGGAAGCTTAGAGGAAGAGTGTTAGTAACTGCCTGGAGGGTCTGCCCTGATCTTCCCATCAGTCTAATGATTTATTTGGATAGAGGGAGGGACCAGTCCAAACTGGAAGATCTTCTGAAGTCTTCAAAGCTCTAGAATCTGAGAATTCTGAATTCTACAAAATCTGAATCATAGGACGCCCTTTGAATAAAAGCACTGGATCCTTTTAAACCCAACATGCAAGGGAGATGTGCATTTCGGAAGTGTGGAGAGAGTCTAGTTTTAATGTAAGTCAGGAATGTCTGCTATGTGTGGATAACATGAGCGCTCTCGAGCTCTGCGAGCCTGTCCCCAGATCAGCTTTGGTGAGTCTGGCCCCAGCAAGGGGTGGCCACCTGGGCTCCCACCTGTCCTGAGGTTTACTGTCCCCTACCTGAAGCATGGAGCCCAGAAGCTGCCATCTACCTTTGGTCTTTGGCCCAGGCCCTTAGCTGTGAATTCACATTATTAATTTTAAAGACATTGATGTGATTAGCAGTGGTGTCCCATGTGATCAAGATTCCCAGTGGCTGGAGACAGGACTCCAGATGTGGCAAGGGTAAGGGGAATCCCTTTCTTCACTTTTAAATGGAGTGAGCCAATAGCAGAGGCATGGAATCAACCTAGGTGCCCGTCAGTGGTGGATGGGATGAGGAAACTGTGGTCCATACATGTCAGGGACTACTACATAGCCATAAAAAAGAATGAAGTCATGTGCTCTGCAGCATCATGGATGCAGCCAGAGGCCATTATACTGAGTGAATTAACACAGGAACAGGAAACCAGATATCGCGTGTTCTCACTTACGAGCGGGAGCTGAGCACTGAGCACACATGGACATAAAAATGGGAAAAATAAATACTGGGACTAATAGAGATGGGAGGGAAGGAGGGAGACAAGGGCTGAAAAACCATCTGTTGGGTGCTGTGTTCACTGCCTGAGTAATGGGGCCATCTGTGCCCCAAATCTCACCATCATGCCATATTCCCAGGTAACTAAACTGCACGTGTACTCTCTGAATCTAAAGTAAAAGCTGAAACCATTAAAATAAAATAAAACAAATTTTAAAATGAAGTAAGCCTCACTTTACAGCAGCAATCCACGTGGAGTGGGAAGGTCTCTGCTGGGTCCAGAGCCTGTGGTTCACACTAACCCCACTGAGCCCGTGGACCCCCCACGTGTGCTCACACTAACCCCACTGAGCCCGTGGACCCCCACGTGTGCTCACACTAACCCCACTGAGCCCGTGGACCCCCTATGTGTGCTCACACTAACCCCACTGAGCCCGTGGACCCCCACGTGTGTTCACACTAACCCCACTGAGCCCGTGGACCCCCACGTGTGTTCACACTAACCCCACTGAGCCCGTGGACCCCCACGTGTGTTCACACTAACCCCACTGAGCCCGTGGACCCCCACGTGTGTTCACACTAACCCCACTGAGCCCGTGGACCCCCACGTGTGTTCACACTAACCCCACTGAGCCCGTGGACCCCCACGTGTGTTCACACTAACCCCACTGAGCCCGTGGACCCCCACGTGTGTTCACACTAACCCCACTGAGCCCGTGGACCCCCACGTGTGCTCACACTAACCCCACTGAGCCCGTGGACCCCCACGTGTGTTCACAATAACCCCACTGAGCCCATGGACCCCCACGTGTGCTCATACTAACCCCACTGAGCTTGTGGACCCCCACGTGTGCCTCCACTCTCCACCTCCCGGAGTCCCCCCTCTTTTACACTGTGCCCCCTCAGAAGTGTCCCCGTCACGCCACTTCTGAAGTCTCAGAACATCCCAGGTGGTGTGACCAGCTGTGCCTCTTCTTCCATGCCACTGCTGTGTGAGAAAAACCTGACCTTCAGAGAGAAAAAACAAAATTCTAAGTAGGGCATAAGCACTGCAGACATTTTAGAAGATACAAATAAGGAGAAAAGAGGAAAGAATACTCACCAGAAGTTAAGCACTTGGGCATATGATTTGGTGCAACCACTTTGGGAGAGAGCATGGCAGGTCCTCACAAAGCAACACCTGGAGCCACCCTGGACCCAGCGAGTCACTCCCACCTGTCTACTCAGGAGAAATAAAAACGAACTTCCATGCAAAAATGAAAATAAAACAATTAATGTTTTGCAAACTTGTAAACAAATGTCCACAGCAGCTTGTCCACGGTAGCCACAAGTGAGGACAGCCGAAATATCCATCGCCGATGAACAAAGTGTGGTCTTCTCATACAACAGAATGCTGCTCAGCCACAGAAGGAAGGAAGGGCGGACACCCGCGTCTCAAAAACACGGTGCCGTGTAAAAGAAGTCAGACATGGAAGTCCACACACTGGTCTTCAGGAGGCGCAGCAAGTGCAGGCTGGACATACGTGGCGCGTGAGTTGCAGAGCTGTGAAAGTGAAAGTGCCTTTCAACAGGGCCCGTGAACTTGACCCCATCCCCCATGGTATCTAAGACAACATGTTCTCATGGCAACCCTGGGATGACTCCAACTTTACACACCCAAAGAGGCTGAGTGATGTGCCCAGGGCCCCACGGTGCACCCACACTGAGTCCATGACCCTCCCTGCCCTGGGCTGGCTCTCCATGGCCCCCTTGACTCATCCCTCACCCCCTAGCCCCAGTCTGAAGGCCCAGCCTGGGCATCTCCATCCCTGCTCACCCATTACTCTCCATCAGCACCATTCTAACCATCTCCCAGTTCTCCCATGGGATGAGACACACAGGCTAGACTTAGTTTCAGGACCTGTCGCTGTCCACTGGAAATTCATTCATTCCCCAAAAAACAAGAGGGAAGGAGGTTCCTCAAAGGCCCCAGACACAGAGCCAGGCCCCAAGCACAGCTGTGAAAGGGGAGGGGCCCACAGCCCTGCCAGCATCTTCTGGGTGCCCAGCAAGGCTGGCTAGTTGAACTGGGAGGGCTTGTCCTGCTCAAATATTGATCAAAAAAGAAAGCATAGTGAGGTATTGGTGGCTCATGCCTGTAATTCCAGTACTTAGGGAGGCAGAGGCAGGAGGATAGCTTGAGCCCAGGAGTTCAAGACCAGCCTGTGCAACATATTCCACAGTAAGCCCAGGTAACCCACCCAGCTGCAGGGGTCCAGGGGCGGAGCAGGTGAGCTACCACAGCACTCACAGTGGGAAAGCGGGGTGCTCGGGAGGGAGGAGGGGGAATGCTGGCACCAGGAAGCCCTGGCCCAGACCTGAACCCCCTGCTGTGTGACATTAAAAAGTCACATAACCTCTCTGAGCCTCAGCTCTCCCATTTGTCCAAAGAAACAAAGGGATGGGGACAGCTTGGCAGAGCCCCCTCAATGTGGCATTATCTGTAAAAGAGAGTTTATGATCTTTTCTTCCAAGAGCTGCTGTGAGGATTAATTGAGCAAATAGCCGGGTGAGTCCATGGCAGACACATGTGTGTGCCTGTGCATGTGCAGGTGCAATCAGTGGTGTTCGCTGCTGTATTTTCCCAGTGTAGGCTTGTTAAGCTCCTACTACGTGCTTGGTGGTGCTCCAGGTACTGGGGATACAGAAGCAAATGAATGTGCACATTCTCGGCTCACACGTAGTCAGAGTCCAGTGTGGGAGTCGGAAACAAGCGAGGAAACAGACAAGCAGATACTGTGTGTTCGGGCATGACAAGTGCCATAGAGAAAAATATACACACAAATAAATCCCAGGTGAGGGATGGAAGGTGATTCACTTTGTGGAGACTCTGTTTAGATGTGGGCGGTCAGGGGAGGCCTCTGGAAGGTGGTACCATCTGACCCCAGATCTGAATGACAGGAAGTAGGCAGCCACAAAGAGTTCTGGAGGGAGAGCATTCCTACTGCTGGGCCAGCAGACACAAAGGCCCTTAAGTGAAGCATTCCTGTGCCCCAAAACATGCCAGATGGCCAGGGCACATGGCTCAGACATTGGGCACTCAGGTTAGTGACACACCTGGCACCTTTCTGGGCCCTGAAGCCACCATCTCCAGCCTCACTGCTTCCCCTCCCCCTTAGGGATGAAGAAGGCTGTAACTGCCAGTGGCCAGCGTCAGGCTGCACCTGGATGTAATTTCTCCCTGGTGTTAATTGGCAGAAGGTGGGAGTGGGGAGAGAGGAAAACAAAATAAAGCTTCAAAGTTCGGCTGTTCTTCGCGTGAACGCCCTGTCCGGAGCACCAAGGAGGGGGCCTGTGGCCGGGAATGGATGCCCCAAATCAGCCTCATCATCTCATTAAATCAAATTAATGGGCACGGCGGGAGTGCCGGCCCCGAAACAGGCTGCTTCCCTGCTGCTCATGAATAGCCTGTCTTGTTTCCCTTCAAAAATAATTTATTTAATGTCTTGACAAAACACCCCTCTCTTCTGGGTTACCGAAAGTTAGCAAAAACTGAGCTCCAAGCAGCAAAAACCTGACCTGGTGTGTGGTGTGCCATTTCCACTTCCTTCGCTTCTCTCTTCCTGTTCCATGTGAAGGAAGGGGCAGCAGATAACGCCATGTGGGAGGGGACGCTGACAAGCTGTCCCCATCCCTTTGTTCCTTTGGACAGCTCTGAGCGCCCCTCCAGCCTCCTCCACCCCACCTTGGCACAGGATAAACGTTTGGGGACCTGGTCCCTGGCCCTTTCACGACCGTTGCTCTTCCAGGCCTTTACTAACCGTCAACAGTATGTTCCGGGAGTTTTTCTCCCATGAACGTTGCTTGCTGGTGGCCATAGGAGCCCTGAACGTGGCACGGTGGTGGCACGGGGCTGCCCGGATCATCAGCTGCCTCCAAGAGCGATGGCTCTGTCAGCTCCAGCAAGGGCTCATGAGTTCTGATGCATCTCCCCACCGCCCTTGGACGGCCTAACCTTCCTTAGCAAGGGAGAGGCCAGGAGGGGCGGCCAGGGAGAAGCTTGTCATCCTCCTGTGGTCACCCCCAGGCCATGGAGAGCAGGAAGCAGGAGTGCAGAGCCACTATCAGAGGCCAGGAGGCTCTGCTCACCATGAGTGAGGAGCGAGGCCCAAGCTGCCTCTGCACAACCCCACTCAGTGCTTACAGAGGGCTCCGGTGGGGAGGCGCAGGCAAAAAGGCCACCTCGGACTCTGCAGGAGCTGCTGCCGGGACATCTTGGGGGGCAGGCACTCTGCTCTGGGAGTGCATGTGGATAAAGCTGTATTAGTCCATTTTCACGCTGCAAATAAGCACGTAACCAAGACTGGGTAATTCATAAAGAAAAAGAGTTTTAATGGGCTCACAGTTCCACGTGGCTGGGGAGGCCTCACAGTTGTGCTGGAAGGTGGAAGGTACATTTTACATGGCAGTAGGCAAGAAAGAGGTGCCAGCAGGGGAAATGTCAGGTGCTTATAATACCGTCTGATTATCTGAGCACTCACTACCATGAGAACAGTATGGCTGAAACCACCCCCATGATTCAATTACCTCCACCTGGCTCCACCCTTGACACTGGGGATTATGACAATTCAAGGTGAGATTTGGGTGGAGACTCAGAGGCAAACCATATCATCAGCCTTTCGGGATTTTTCAAACGAAATATCATTGCATCAGACCTTTAACTTCACACTTTTTGGAAGGAGCAATTAAATGAAAACAGACCTTAAAATTCAGACAAGTATCTAGAAAGAAAGGAGAGGAAGGACATTTTTCCCCTCAATCACTTTTCACAACGCTCCACTGTGATTAAATTGTAGGTTTCATGGGAATTGCAACCAAGAAGTCAGCCAATGGGAGACCTGGGTTCCAGATCTGGTCTGGACTTGATAGAGCACTGTGAGAAACAGAGACAGCCTATCTCAGACCAGCGCTACTGCCCCCGTCCTCAGATGGCCCTGGGGTCTAGCCAGGGTTTCCCACTCAGAAGCCCCACCCAGGAGCTTCCCACAGCAGCCCTTCCCTTCTTGCACACAGACAGTTGGCCTCTGGTGACACAGGCTGCAAATGCAACATGCTCCTTTTCCAGGAGCCTCCACAGCATCTGTGGCATGAAGCCAGGTAACTAACGCATCTGCCTTGGGAGTCCAGGGGCACCGCAGGGGAGCCACCACAGCACTTACACTGGGGTCCAGGGGTCCAATGAGGAAGGGACTTTCGACAAAAGTTACTTTAAAGGGAAGTCTGCTTCTGGAAAATGCAGAGACAGACCCCTTGCCCCAAGCTGGCTCTGGATGCTGTCTTTAGATGCTGAGATACTCAAGTCTGCAATCCCTTTCTATAGCCTGAGGACGAGATGCCATCGTGCCGAGGCTGGACATACCTGCCCTTGGTGACACCATTAGGGCCTTCAACACAGTTGGGCTCACTGTATCTGTGCTTCGCAGGAGAGAGAAATGCAAATCAAAACCACATTGAGACACCATCTCATGCCAATTACAACGGTGATCATTAAAAATTCTGGAGAACAGATGCTGGAGAGGATGTGGAGAAGTAGGAACACTTTTACACTGCTGGTGGGAGTGTATATTAGTGCAACCATTGTGGAAGGCAGTGTGGTGATTCCTCAAGGACCTAGAAATAGAAATTCCATTTGACCCAGCAATCCCATTACTGGGTATATATCCAAAGGATTATAAATCATTCTATTATAAGGACCCATGCAGACGAATGTTCACTGCAGCACTGTTTACAATAGCAAAGACTTGGAACCAACCCAAATGCCCATCGATGATAGACTGGACAAGGAAAATGTGGCACATATACACCATGGAATACTATGCAGCCATAAAAAATGATGAGTTTCATGTCCTTTGTAGGGACATGGATGAACCTGGAAACCATCATTCTCAGCAAACTGACACAAGAACAGAAAATCAAACACCACATGTTCTCACTCATAGGTGGGTGTTGAACAATGAGAACACATGAACACAGGGAGGGGAGCATCTCACACTGGGGTCTGTTGGAGGGGAATAGGGGAGGGACAGCAGGGGGTGGGGAGGTTGGGGAAGGATAATGTGGGGAGACATGCCAGATATAGGTGATGGGGGATAGAGGCAGCAAACCACATTGCCATGTAGGTACCTATGCAACAAGGCTGCAAGCTCTGCACATGTACCCTGAACCCAAAGTGCAATAAAAAATACATACAAAAAATTTAAACATGGGAAAAATAAAATAAAATCAAGTTGTGTTTACACTACAGCTAGCTTGCTCATCACTTGTCGCTGAGACATTAGAAGTGAAACATCTCTCCTTGGTAGTGGCTGCAAGTTTGCAGTCCCGGCCTTCAGAATGTTCAGAAAGCAGGGACGGCCGGGAGGAGCAGGGTAAGCGTCAATGAAAACACGACCCTAACAAACATCAGTGATTACGTCGCTCATATAAAGCCCGTTTGCTTTGCACTTGGCCTTTTGAAATCAGAATCCACACACTGAAGCGCCTCATTCAGTCGTGGGATAAGAATCTAATGACGGAAAGTAAAGCATGAGGTCAGACAAAAGACACAGGAAATCCGAGAGACGTTGGTGGGGCCACTTGTGAGAACCCTCCTACGCGGGAGAAGGAGACTCAGAGCCCACAGCTCCCTGCACGTTAGGTGTCTGAATGCTGGCGGTCTTCCCTGGTCCCGTCCGGCTCAGCAGCCTGGGCTTCCATCACCAGGCCTGGCGGGTGCATTTGGTGTAGACGGCCTGTGATCCGTGAGCCTCTCCTTGGGATCGCACTGTTTCAGATTGGGTTTCCAGTAAGTTCCTGTGGGTGAAAAGACGTAGCACTGTGAACACACACAGCTCTCAGGCCATCTCGCTGGTCCACACGTGCCGGAGCACAGTTGCCCTTGTTTATGCCCATGAGAGGCTGCGTTGGCGTTTTCCTGTAAAACGCTTGTTTTCTCTAAAATGAGATGTGCCCCGACTTGACAGGCTTTGGCAGGAGGCGGAAAATTCCAGTAACTGATTAACCCAAAAGGCAGCGTCTTTATCGAACCAGGATGTCAGCGGCTCTCTCTCGAAGCCCTTGTTCACGTCTGACACTTGGAGATGTCACTGCAGGCACGCTCTCCGCAAGGGGCATGAATGAACGGCGCTCACTTGGTCCCGCTCCAAGCCAGGCCGGCATTCAGGAGCACACCGCAGTGGAGCAGAGTTTATTTAGAGAAAGGTTGAACCGCTCACTGTTTCGCAGAGTTTAATCAGAGGTGCTTTCTGCACTCTGCTCAAGTTTGACGAGGCCATGCCGGGCTGCACAATTCATCCTGCACTCTGATATCTCTCGATTCCAGAATATTCTGCACAGTGCTGAACAATAAGGGGAACCATGGGGTCCATAGCATGCAGCTCACATGCATCTCACAACTCCAGGATGTGGATATTCCTCTTATTCCTCACTTACAGTTGGGCAAACTGAGGCAAGCAGGGTGAAATCACCTAATACGGTGGTTCCCGTATTAGGCAAAGTCAGGATGTGAATCCAGGCCGCCCAACTCCAGGCCCAGGCTCTCTCTCCATCCGGGGAGCCGTCAGCTGACACTGAGGAGCTGGAGTCATCTCCAGCCGCAGCTTGGCTCTGGAGCGCAGCCCCTACTTCTCCCACTGCCTCCCACGGGTCTGCTTAGACCCCACTGCTGCCTCAGACTCAGTAAGTTACAAACCAATCTTGGCCTTCACAATGGGAAGGTCAAAATCCACTCTTCCTAAGGACACAGGATGAGAAGGGTAATGAGCTTCCCCGGTACAGGCTCCTGCTGCAGCCACGGTGCTCTGCACCACCCCATTCATACCAACCTGGCTGTGCTGGGCCCCCAGAATGCCCCCTGGAGGCTGCTACACACAGATGCCAAATCAGAATCGCCAAGGTAAGGCATATCTGTTTGGGGACCCTGCCACTCCACCTGTTCTCCCATGTAGGGATGTCCGCTTTTTTCTCCTGAGCACGCACGCTAAGGTTACAGCACTGTCCTCCTGCCACCCACACTCTTCACAGGCTTCTTCCCATGGGGAAGGAGGGACACCTTATCTGGTGGGTCAGCCTGGTGCTCCCTGGGCCAGGAGTTCCACCAGTGGCGTCCACGCTCGGAGGATGCAGGAGCGTCTGTACCTGCAGCTGGCTGGTGAGGTCTGGGCCGTACAGGACCCCTGTTACTGGGTGCTCCCTCTGGACTGTATCAACCTTGTCCCCTGGTGAACAGCTCCATGAGGGCAGTGATTGTCCGTCCCTCGCATCCTGGCACCTCAGGCTCACCTACCTGGACATCCCAAAGGTGCCCTCTAGTTCCTGTCCCTGGTGAACCACCAGGGCAGGAGGGGCAATAAGGCCTTGCAATCTTGTGAGCGTTCCTGGCAACCTTAGGATTGCATCCCGGAAGGAGTGGGCCCTCCTGAGATGCTTTTAGAGTTTGTTTCCAAAGGTACATTTTTGAAAAAACAAAGACCCAACCTGAGGGAATAAATCCTACCTTCATTTGCCATTTAGAGAGAAGGCATTAAGTCTGGCGGCAGGGGTGCCCCTTCAGGGAGTTGGGGGCTTTACTTCTTTGGAGGAAGAGTGATTGTTGTGGGGGGGCAGATTTTGATTCTTATTCTCATTCTTTATACCTGGAATGTGCGTGGAATTCCAGGAGCCCTCATGCCCTCTCCAGGGAGGCAGCCTGCTCGATCTCCACTTGGGGTTCTCATATTGCTGCCCTGCTGCTTCTGCTGTTGCATTTTGAGGTTTGGAGGGCCCTCACTCACCTCCCCTGGGCTCTGAGGACTCAACTCACCCTCCTGGGACTTCCAGGGAGACAGTTACCATCCCCATAAACCCATCAGATTCTCCCTACAGTGCCCTTTTCACTCTGGTGGAATGGGATCATCCCCTTCACGCCCCTGCCCTCCCGGAGTCTGGCCTTTGAAGGGCCTCTGAGCCCTGGCAGCTTTCAGGTGGAGGTACACCTCTTCTTATCGCCCCAGGTATCCGAGGGGTGAGGCCTTGGCAGCTGCAGGCCTCTGTGTGGAGGAGCCTGTCCCTGGGGTGACCTTGGGCTTTCTGAACGTAGCACCTGGGCTGCAGATGGATGGATCACAGGCAGGGCCTAGCCCAGCCCGGCCCTGCACCCAGCACCTGCCCCATCTACCTGTCTCTTTTCATAGCTCCCACTCTGCAAGGCAGGCTCCAGGCGGGTGGAGGGCGGCAAGGGTGACACCTCCACAGATGCTGGTGGCTGCCAAACGTTTGCTTAATTACAGCAAAATATACATTATATCACCTTTTAAACCATTTTTATTCATTTTATTTTGTGAGCATCACCACCATCCATCTCCAGATCGTGTTTATCTTCCCAAACTAAAATTCGGCCCCCATTAAACACTGAGTCAAAACTCCCAATTCATCCTCCCAGCCCTGGCAGCTGCCTTCTCCTTCCTCTCTCCTTAAATCTGACTAGTCTAGGCGTCTCGCATACATGCAGTTGTACAGCATTTATTTTATTTTTGTCCCGGACTTGTTTCACTGAGCATAATGTCCCTCAGGGCTCATCCACGTTGGAGCACGTGTCAGGATTTCCTTCCTTTTTAAGGCTGCATAATATTCCACTGTGTGGATGGACCACGTTGACTCGTTTATCTGTCAATGGACACGTGGGTTGCTTCCACATTTTAGCTATTGTGAATCATGCTGCTGTGAACATGGGTGTGCAAAAATCTCTCCAAGGTCAGGTGTGGTGGCTCACACTTGTAATCCCAGGACTTTGTGAGGGTGAGGGAGGTAGATCACTTGAGGTCAGGAGTTCGAGACCAGCCTGGCAAATATAGGGAAACCCCCTCTCTACTAAAAATACAAAAAATTAGTTAGGTACGGTGGCACACACCTGTAGTCCCAGCTACTCAGCAGGCTGAAGCAGGAGAATCACTTGAATTCAGGAGGTGGAGGTTGCAGTGAGCTGAGTTGGTGCTATTGCACTCCAGCCTGGGCAACAGAGTAAAATTCTTATTCCAACAAACAAACAAAACGAAAGAACGAAAAATCTCTAAAACTCCGCGTTTGGCTCCTCCGGGAGTGAATTGCTAGGTCATATGGCAACTCTCTAATTTTTCTGAGGGATCTCCAGACTGTTTTCTGCAGTGGCCGTACCATTTTACTGTCCCACTATCTGCGCACAAGGATTCTGCCCTCTCCACATCCTTGCCAACAAGCGTTTTCCCCTGCCTCTTTCGGAAGAGCCATTCATACGGGTGTGACACAGACTCTCATCATACTTTTGTGTCAGATGGTTTTGACTCTTTGTTGTTAATATTTTCTGAGACAAAGTCTCACTCTGTTGCCCCGGCTGGAGTACAGTGGTGCAATCCCGGCTCACTACAACCTCGACCTTCCAGGTTCAAGTGATCCTCCTGCCTCAGCCCCCTAAGTAGCTGAGATGGCAGGCGCATGCCACCATGCCTGGGTAATATTTTTTAAATTTTTAGTAAAGCCAGGCCTTGTTGTTGCCCAGGGTGATCTTGAACTCCTAGGCTCAAGTGATCTTCCCACCTCAGCTTCCCTAAGTGCTGAGATTGTAAGTGTGAGCCATCGTGCCTGGGTCAGGTTGTTTCTAAAACCTCCGTTCTCTAAAACTGCTGCTCATCCTGTCCTGGAACATTATTTTCAAGTATTTATCCCTCTCTCCTCTCTATTATTGAGGGGGCACCTCCTTTATTATTGAGGAGGTAATTTTATAAAGGCGTGTTCCTGCTTTGGGTGCCAGAAACTAGCTGTTGTCATTGTGATAAAAATGGAAACCCAGGTCTCTCCAGGAAGCCACCTGGATACTCACTCGGGAGGAGGCAGAATGTGGGCTGCAGCGCTGGTAACAACCCCGGGTCTGCTGGCTGTGGCCGGCCTGCAGATCCTGAATCCATAGGTGTTTGTCCGTTTGTCCTCTCATTGTGTTGAACTACACATCTGTTCATCATGTGGAATGATTAAGGTGATCATCCCTTTACACCAGGCAGGGTTTCAGGAAGAAACAGTCATGCTCTCAAACAGGGCCGTTGAGAGAGTTTAATAAACGAGCTGCTTACAAAGGCTCAGCCAGGACTCAAGGAAACCATAACAAGGGAGAAGGGGCCCAGGCTAGCAGCAGTGGGAGCCACTGTTACGGGGTGCTGCACCTGCAGGAGAGGGCCAGCCAACGTGTCCCTTTAGTCAAGGGATGTTGCCAGCCCAAGGCAGTACCATGGGGAGGGATACAGGGGGTAAATCCTCCTGCCTGCTGCTCCTGTGCCAAGGTCTGACGCTCTCCCCACCTGAAACCCTCTTTCCCAGCCTGGACCGCTCCTCTTCAGCCTGAAACCCTCTTTCCCAGCCTGGACCGCTCCTCGGCAGCCTGAAACCCTCTTTCCCAGCCTGGACCGCTCCTCGGCAGCCTGAAACCCTCTTTCCCAGCCTGGACCGCTCCTCTTCAGCCTGAAACCCTCTTTCCCAGCCTGGACCGCTCCTCTTCAGCCTGAAACCCTCTTTCCCAGCCTGGACCGCTCCTCGGCAGCCTGAAACCCTCTTTCCCAGCCTGGACCACTCCTCGTCAGCCTGAAACCCTCTTTCCCAGCCTGGACCGCTCCTCGGCAGCCTGAAACCCTCTTTCCCAGCCTGGACCGCTCCTCGGCAGCCTTTGAGTCTCAAGCAACACGTCCTCAGCAGATGGGCACTGCATCCCCATATGGATGAAGACTGTTGTTATGAGAAACTGCAGTGTTGGTGAAGGCAGGGGGCATGGCGGGCATTCTCTAAAGCTGATGGCGGAGTTGAAAATCATCCCCACCTTTCTCAAGAGCAGCTTGGCAATACAGGTCCGAATTTCGAGCGTGCGGACTCTTTACGGAACAGCACGTGTAGGAGTTTGTCCTGAGCAAATACCCTCAGATTTGATGGAAAAGTCCTGTATGCAGAGATGTTTATCAAATGCTGTCAGTAATACCAAAATTAAGTATACTAAACAAATAGATGACAACCAAAATGTCCGTTTGTCCCGTCAGGAGACATTTGATTCTGAAGTCGATGGTCCATCTGTACCATGAAATACTATGCCATTAGCTCTAGCCCATGGAAAAAGGAGCGTAATACAGACTGCGTGCAAAGCATTGCATAGGACGACGTGATTCCATTTTTGTGGAAGCTGCTGCCTCAAGCCACAGTCACTGCTGGCTGAGGAACACCCTCCCATCCCCTTCCATGCAGCCCTGGTCTAAACTGGAAAAATTCTGCCAACCGAGAGGAATCCTTATTTAGTGGTGTTGTCAACGTGGCTTTTCAATGGCGCATTTATTCTCCACTCTCCACTTCAGCCAGGAAAGGGTGGCGGGGGCAGCGGGGAGAAGAAAAAGAAAAAGCTGAGTGTTTGTGTGAGCATTTTGGAGACTGAGCTCAACAAGGCAGGTGTGTTGTGCCGGTTCCTTCAAGACCGCAGGAGCAAAAGAAGCAGTGAGAGCGCGGATTAAATGGTGCCAAGTATTTGAAGCTCCGTAAGCCCCAGCTGCAGAAACCCAGAGGTCAGAGTGCTTAAGGGTGCATAAAATGTGGATTTTTCCATAATTATTTAAATATGTGTTAATGAGTGCTCAGAACACAGTCAGAGTATGTCCATTAAAGGATTAAAAATAAAGGGAAGTGGAAAAGGAATAGCTCGAACAGGAGAAAAAGCCCTCGTTTGAAGGTCAAAATTCTCTCAAATTTCTTGTTGGCTCTAGTTCTGCCACTCAGGGCAAGTCACCCATCCTCACTGGGTCTTCACTTTCTCATCTGAAATTGAACCATGGGTGGGATAGATTGATCAATGCCCTCAGCATAAAACCCCTTGTCCATGAAAACCTGCTCATCTTCTGTTTGAATTGAATGAGGAAACAAGAATTTTCCAAGGCAAGGGAGCTTGCAAAAGGACTGTGAAGTGTCTTACGCTTTCTCAAATCTCTAAGCAGAGGAAGGACACTGTTTTGTAACCAGCAGACTCCAAGATACAAATGAACCACTGAGAAAACCCAGAAGAATCTGATGTGGGGGGAGATTTCAAATCTGACCTGCGCCATTAACCCCTGTGGTCCTCTCATCCACACTGCCCAGAAGCCCATCAAACTGTCAGCCCAGCCTGGAGTCCCTGGTTAAGGAGCGAGGCATTTACACCATTTGCTAGGAGTGCAGGAAATATAGGAATGACGTTTCCATCATTTTTCTTCCCCAAGCAAGAAAAGGGCAGCAGCAGCGAGAAAGCAAGCAAGCAACCCAGTCTGAGGCTTGGCTGCCTCCCATGCCTTTGACACCTAGGCTTTCATTGGAACGGCTACTTCCAAAATAAAGAAAGTAGTGATTTCAGGGTATACTTGGCCTCCGTTTTTGAGGATGTTTTGGGCCTTTCATCTCCTCTGAAGGCGAGTCACCTAATTATGCCCCTTTCATCCTTGTGTTGCTCAGGGAGAGCACGCCAGTCTGCTCTACGGCCATTGATTACGACTGAGGGCTTTCCACGTTCCAGCTGCTGCCGAGAGCTGGGTATTTGTGAATACCTGAATAAACTCCTTTAATCCAAAAACAAACTCCTCCTGAAAGAAATGGCCTGAAAAGGTCTTTCATAGAGTGTTTTCCAACTTGCCGGTTCATGGTTTCTTTGGATTTCACTGTGCTTCCTGAACTAATGGTCTCTGAATGCATTCCCAACTGTGGCTTCTGGTCTAC
This sequence comes from Callithrix jacchus, assembly GCF_049354715.1. NCBI lineage: Eukaryota > Metazoa > Chordata > Mammalia > Primates > Cebidae > Callithrix > Callithrix jacchus. The sequence continues at coordinate 44,339,542 of NC_133521.1, read as the reverse complement.
CGAGGTCCCCAGCATTAAAAGAGAAGAAGGAAAAAAGTAACACAGCAGATGCTTATAGGAGCTGCCAGGACTGGATGGGTTGAAACTGAAAGGAAATACATGTGGGTGAGTGTTATGTTGTTTCTACAATTTTTATAAGAAATGCTTCTCCGGGTAATGCTTTGAAAACAAAGTTACAATCACGCAGGACAACAGGTGGGGCGTGGCTTCTGCTAGATTGAGAGCAGATTGTTTGAATTAGCACTGGGAGTCCGTAATGACGCTATTCTAATCGATACGTTTGCTTTAAGATTTACCACTTTCATTGGAAAAAAAAATTCCATGTTATTGAGATTCCACTGGGAGCACTAAAAGAGAACAGAATTGACTGGAGAGCTTCCCAGAGGGCAGGTCTGTTCAGATTGGAGCCCTGGAGTTGGAGTTGTCAGCTTCTAGGGTGAGAAATGGCACATTCTCTTACCGGCCTTGTAAACCGTCCGCAGCTCAGTATTCTCCTGCTTTGCCTCCGTATCCTGGTGTGGGTCTGAGTCTCTATTCCGTTCTATTGACATGTGTCTACCCTTTCACCATCATCAGTCTACTTGATTACTGTAGCTACGTAGCTACGCTTGACGTAGGGGAGACTGATTCTTCTCACTTTATTCTTCTTTTTTCAAAATTATTTGAACCCTCCTACTTTCTTTCCATTTTCAAATAAATTTTAGAATAACCCTATCAGTCAAAAAAATTCTGCTGTTATTTTGATAGAAATTGCATTGAACTTGTATATCAGTTTGAAGAGAACTGAGATCTTTACTATGCTGAGCCTTTCAATCCAGGAATGCAGTATATCACTCCATGCATTAAGATCTTTGATTTCCTTCATCAACATTGCATATTTTTCAGCATACAAGTTTCATGTTTCGTTACATTTATACATATTTCAAGCAATTGTAAATGGTGTTGTATTTTTAATTTTGGTGTTTATCATTCTGGCTAGAATCTATAGCACTCCATTGAATAAGAGTGGGGAGAGCGGGCCGGGTGCGGTGGCTCAAGCCTGTAATCCCAGCACTTTGGGAGGCCGAGGCGGGTGGATCGCGAGGTCAAGAGATCAAGACCATCCTGGTCAACATGGTGAAACCCCGTCTCTACTAAAAATACAAAAAATTAGCTGGGCATGGTGGCGTGTGCCTGTAATCCCAGCTATTCAGGAGGCTGAGGCAGGAGTATTGCCTGAACCCAGGAGGTGGAGGTTGTGGTGAGCCGAGATCGCGCCACTGCACTCCAGCCTGGGTAGCAAGAGCGAAACTCCATCTCAAAAAAAAAAAAAAAAAAAGAGTGGGGAGAGTGGATCCTTGCTGCCTGTGAAATTTTAGGGTGAAAACATTTGGTCTTCCACGACTAACTATAGTATCATCTGTAGCTTTTTGTAGATGCACTTTGTCAAGTCAGGAAGTTTCTCTCCTCTTTCTATTTTTCTGAGTTTTTTTTTTTTAAAGAACAAATTATTTTTTTTTCTACAAATTATTTTATTAGAACGTCAAACTCAAAAGGAACTACCAGGAACATGCCTGAAAATGCTATATACGATTTATGCTTGACGTGACACCTGCTGTCATTGCATCCAGAATATGAACAAAAGAAAAGGAAGTGGAGGTGGGCAGGGACAGCACCAGCCCTGGCTAGCCAGACCTCAGGCCCACAAACCTGGTCCCCACAAACAGGATCCCTACAATGTACACATTCCTAATTCACACTCAACTCTCCTTTTAGCCAGGAGTAGATGCCTCAGGACTCAATCTGAATCACTGTCCGTCTCAGCTTCTTTCACATCCACACTGAATTTGTATTCCTGGTCACATCCCATGTAAGCATCACTCATGAAATACAGAGTATAGTTGTGGGCACCAGTGGCTGGGGCCACAAAGTCCAACTTCACCTTGGCCTTCTGCTGCAGGGTCAGCCTCTTGATGGAGATGAGGCTATTGGACTTGGCATCTCCAATCACCACCCACCAGCCTTCTTCACGTTTCTGTGGGAAGAGAGGCGCAATGACAGGGCCTGTGACTTCCTCCTCTCGCTCCAGCTGCACCAGCACCACCACCGGCCCGCCACTGCGGATGCTGTCCTTATCCACCACCTCATAAGACAGTTCAATATTAGGGTAGCGGTTACAAAAGCGGGCCACATCTGCAATCTGGCTGTCAGTCAGCTGAAGCAATGCATTCCGTTCTTCATCCTCCATCTCCATGATGTCGAAAACACTCTCTATTCCCTTGTCGGTGCAATGTTTGATATGCTCAGAGGTGAAGTGTGGCAGCTGCTTCATGTATGAGTCCTTGGACCACATGGCTTGGGTGACCATCTGGGCCAGTTCCATAGCTGCCAGAGCAGGGCTGAGCCACCCATTGCTGGAGAGGACATCCACGCAAGCCTGAATGAGCCGGATTGCCTTACTAAGGATTCCCTCCGTATCTGACTGCAGCTCAGCACTCAGCTGCATGCGGGATAGGTGAGCCTGCAGGAGCAGGTTGGTCTTGACATGGGGATCATTGAACTTAGGGTTATTCAGCTTGTGGGGGACCTTCTGAGCCAACTGCCTCAGGAGGTTGTCTTCATGGTGCCGGATGGGAATGTTCTCATACTCTGCCGCGTTGGAGATGATCTCAATGAGCCCTCGCACCTTGGTCTTGGCATTGAGGGACATGCTGAAGAGCTCAATGGTGGTGTAGTTGATGTAATAGTAGGCAGCAATCATGCCCAGGTTCAGAGGCGCCACATCCATCTCGTCCTCGATGCTGATGCATTTGGACTGCTCCAGGTCACTCAGGGTCTGCTCCACCAGCTCTGACAAGTGGTCGGACAAGTGACGATGGGAGATGCCTATGGAGGTGAAAGGTCAGTGGGATCAATTCAAGGGGTGTTGAATTTCATCAATGCTTTTTTGCATTGATTAATGTGCATATGGGATTTTTCTTCCTTAACTTGTCAATCAGGTGGATTATGTTGATTGATTTTTTTCAGTATTAAAATATGCCTGTATCCTTGGAATTAACCCTACTTGGTTATGGTATATAATTCTTCTTATATGCTACTCAATTCTGTTTGCTGATATATATTCAATAAGTTTTGCATCTGTATTCACGGGGAATATTAGACTACAGTTTTATTGCCTTTGGTTTTGATATTATGGTGATACTGGCTTAACAGAATGAACTGGAAAATGTTTCCATCTCATTTGTTTCTCAGAAGAAACTGTATAAAATTGGTGTTAATTCTTGTTTAAATATTTGGTTGAATTCTCCAGTAAAGCCATATGAACAAGGAGATTTCTGGTAATTTAAAAATTGTTAATTTAATTTTTAAAATACTTACAGGACTAGTCAAATTATCTATTTCATACTGCGTGTGTTGTGATTGCGTTTTACAAAATTAGGGGGATGTCCTTCATTTCTTGTTATATCAGAGTTTTTTTAAAATTAAGAATGAATGTTGGGTTTGGTCAGATGCTTTTTCTGCCACTGTTAGATTATCATAATTTTCTTTTTTCTTTTTTTTTTTTGAGTCAGAGTGTCACTCTGCCACCTAGGCTGGAGTACAGTGGCACGATCTCGGTTCACTGCAACCTCCACCTCCCAGGCTCAAGAGATCCTCCTGCATCAGCCTCCTGAGTAGCTGGGATTATAGGCATGTGCCAACATGCCTGGCTAAGTTTTGTGTTTTTAGTAGAGATAGGGTTTTGCCATGTTGGCTAGGCTGGTCTCAAACTCCTGACCTCAAGTGATCTGCCTGCCTCGGCCTCCCAAAGTGCTGGGATTCAGGCGTGAGCAACCGCGCCCAGCCATGATTTTCTCATTCAGTTTGTTACCACGATGAGTTACATTGATTGATTTTCAAATCAACTAATCTTGCATTCTGGGGACTCATTCATGATGTAGTATCCTCTTTATATATTGTTGGGTTTGATTTCCTAAAATTGTATTTAGAATTGTTGCTTCTGTGTTCATGAAGAATATCATTCTGTAGTTTTCTTATCTTGTCATTACTTTGTCTGACTTTGGTATATATAGGATAATGTTGGCTTCATTAAATGAATGGGAAAGTGCTCCTTCCTTTTCAGTTTTCTGGAAAAGTTTACGTAAAGTTGGAATCGTTAGTCTTCTTAAACACTTGGTGGAATTCATCAGTGAAGCCATATAGGCCTGGAGTGTTCTTTGTGAGAAGGTTTCTAACTACAAATACAGTTACTTCCCTAGACTGTTCAGGTTTACTATTTTCTCATGAGTTAGCTTTCATAGTTTGTGTCTTTCAAGCAATTTGTCCTCTTTCCCCAACTTGTCTGTAAGATCCGCAGTGATGCCAACAATCTCATCCCTAATGATTTGGTAATTTGTGCCTTTTCTCCCCTTTCCTGATCAACCTGGTTAGATGTTTATCCATTGTATTGATCTTCTCAAAGAAGCAACTTTTGGGTTTTTCTTTTCTCTTTTCTTTTTTTTTTTGAGACAGGATTTTGCTCTTGTCACCTAGGCTAGAGTGCAATGGTGCAATCTCAGCTCACTCCAATCTCTGCCTCCTGGGTTCAAGTAATTCTCCTGCCTTATCCTCCTAAGTAGCTGGAATTATAGGCATCCGCCACCACACCTGGCTAATTTTTTGTATTTTTAGTAGAGACAGGGTTTCACCATGTTGGCCAAGCTGGTCTCGAACTGTTAACCTCAAGTGATCCACCTGCCTCGGCCTCCCAAAGTCCTGGGATTACATGTGTGATCCTCTGCACCTGGCGCATTGGTTTTCTCTAGTGTGTTCTTGATCAGAATCTCCCTACAAAAGAAGGACAGTTGCTCCTCCTCTACTCTTACCTAAGAAATTCCCTAAGAGAATTAGCTCACTTGAACCTTGTCCAAGGCTAACCTTCAAAATAAATCCACCTACTAACTCTCGATCTTCTCAAAACTCTCAGTCCGGTACCACAGAGTTTCATGTCACAGATACTTTTTTTTGAAGGTGAGCATTCTGATGACATACTGCAGAGAAATCACATGTGTAGCTTTTGAAATATTCCGCCCCTTCAGTGACAGGGATGTGGTAAGATGGGATGCTCATTTAGTGACAGGGATATTCATGACCCGGCTCTTCTTTTTGCTAACATGTCAGCTGGAACAAGTGACTAACCATCTGTAAGCCTCAGCTTTCTTCTCTCCCAACTGGGAATAATAATAGCGTTGTTGAAGAACCCATGGCGATGCTGAGTGCCAGCGCTCAGCACAGAACCTGGACATGGGAAGCGTTCCACGAGCAGCAGCTATTAAAATATGACAGCAAGGTTATGGTCTGGGACTCCGCTCCCTTTACTACTGGAAAGGAAGGATTTATGGTCTTCCTTTTCTTCTGTTGATGTTGGAGCCAACATTTATTGGTTGTAAATGTTAAAAATATAAACGTGTGGTGGAAATCCACAGACTGTGCATTTCACCCCATTATGGATGAGTCTACAGTCACACCTGGTCAAGCACCAAGGTTTATATTTCCAGCACCCAAAATACACTTCAGTTATAACAAGTATTTCTTCAGGAAGTTTGCCAACTCTGCGGCCATGTCTCAAAGAATATGGATCGCGGGGATTTGCCCAAACGGGCCGTCCCGGGTGTGCAGCTTTATTCACAGAGCCTGCGAGGACCAGCCCCGGGGGCGAGGGTCCAGCCGGCCCAGTTGTGGTGAGGTAACCCCTGAGGCCATGCCAGCTGGCCTGCTCCACTCAAGAGCATCTCACGGCCCCTCAGGGAAGCAGCTGGACATGAAGCCCTGCAGGAGACAGGGAGAGTGGGAAGTGCGAGAAGCCACGGGAAGGGACGGGCTGATAAGCGTGGTGTGGGGTAGGCTGAGCTGGGGTGAACCTGAAACCCATACCACCTTCTGTGACCTTCCTGCCCCCCCACCCCCACCCCACTGTGCAGGGCGGAGCTCTGCAGCTGCATCCTGAGTGGGGCATGGCAGACAGGCTGCTGTGTGACCTCCCAGGTGGGCTAGGAGAAGCCGGGCCACCTCTGCCCAGGTCTCTTGGAACACTCACTCTGGGAGCCTCTCACTGCCTCAATAGACCTCCAATCACCCTATGATCAACATAGACAAGGGGGGGAGGCGGGGGGGGGAGACATAGAGAGAAAGGAACAGAGAGAAATGGAGAGAAAGACAAAAAGAGAACGAGAGAGGGATGAGAGAGAAGGAAGTCCTCCCTTCCTCCCTCCCTCCCTCCCTCTCTTCCTTCCCTCCTTTCTTTTTTCCTTCCCTCCTTCCTCCTTTTTTCCTTCCCTCCTTCCTTCTTTCCTTCCTTCTCTCCTTCCTCCTTTTTTCCTTCCCTCCTTCCTTCTTTCCTTCTTTCCCTCCTTCCTCCTTTTTTCCTTTCCTCCTTCCTTCTTTCCTTCCTTCCCTCCCTCCTCCTTTTTTCCTTCCCTCCTTCCTTCTTTCCTTCCTTTCCTTCCTTTTTCCTTCCCTCCTTCCTTCTTTCCTCCCTTCCCTCCTTCCTCCTTTTTCCTTCCCTCCTTCCTTTTTTCTTCCCTCCTTCCTTCTTTCCTTATTTCCCTCCTTCCTCCTTTTTTCCTTCCCTCCTTCCTTCTTTCATTCCTTCCCTCCTTCCTACTTTTTTCCTTCCCTCCTTCCTTCTTTTCTCCTTTCCTCCTTCCTTCTTTTCTTTCTTCCCTCCTTCCTTTTTTCCTTCCCTCCTTCCTTCTTTCCTTCCTTCCCTCCTTCCTCCATTTTTCTTTTCCTCCTTCCTTCTTTACTTCCTTTTCTCCTTCCTTCCCTCTTCCTCCTCCCTCTTTTTCTTCATTCATTGCTTATTCCCTGTCTCTTACCCTCCCACATAACTCACTCAAGAAAAGGAACTTGGTTTTGTTCACTGCCCTCTGCCTACAGCAGGGCCTGGCACCCCACAGATGTGCCGTGCATATATGTTAATAGATGAGCCATGTCTCCTGGGTCACGCGTGGGCAGGAGGAAGGAACAGGCACGTGTCCAGGCACTGCGGAGACTTGGGCAATGCCAGCTCTCCCTTTGAGAAGGCCCCTGCCCGTGGTGGAGGGCAGGGATGTTTGGAAGCCACTGACCTGGCTCCTGGTTGCCAGGGCCAGCCTGGTGCTGGAAGCCCTCATGCCTGAACCGGCACAAGAGAATCAAAGGTGGAGTGGCCTGCAGCCTTAGGGTAGCTAGATGGATGTTCTGGGTACATGCAGAGCGTCACCGAATCTTACTTTCTCACAGTTCTGCAGAAGTCCAAATTCAAGTGTCGCTGGGTTTGGTCCCTTCCAGGTGCTCTGGGGGCATCTGCATCTGTTCTGGGCCTCTGTCCCGGCTGCTGGTGGCCCCAGCCAACCTTGGTGCTCTCTGGCTGGTAGCTGTGTCACTCCAGGCTCCCCCTCGGTCTCCACACGGCCTGCTGTGTCCGATGTCCGCACCCTCTCCTCTGACTGTTGTAGGGATACTTTGCATTGAATTTAGGGCCCACTGTCAATCCAGGATGACCTCATCTTCACTTCACGACATCTGCAAAGCCCTGTTTCCAAATAGGGCTACATTCGTGGGTACCTGGGGTTCAGATGTGAGCAAATCTTTTTTTGGGGAAACATTTAACCCACGACAGTTGCCCTCCCGTGAAAGCAACAGGCAAAGGAAGCCCAGCAGGTGGCAGCTGGAATCCCAGATCTCTTACTTCCTGGCTGGGTGACCTGAACCTCTGAGCCTCAGTTTCTTCATCTGGAAAATGAATCAGCCCACTCCGTGGATGTGTGAATTCCGTGGGTGGTGGCAAGTAGAAAGTCACCAGTGTTAATCTTGGCCACATAGTAGGGCCTCAGTAACCGGCAATGCAGAGTTATGTTTCCCCACCAATTAGTGGCCGGCCCACCGCAGTCTATCCAAGCAGCAGACAGTGAAGTGTGAGGACCTGGAGGACTCGGAGGGCAGCAGAGGTATGCTATAGAGTCAGCGAGGGTCCTTTCTGAATACGCACCCCCACCCCCAGGTTGGAGGACTGGGTGGATCAGAGGAGAGTCCAGGGGGTTCCTGGCTGGAAATGGCCTGTGATTAACCCTTTGAGCCCCGCCAGGCAGGAGGTGGGCCTTTCTCCTATCTCTCCCTCCCTCTCTCCTGTTTATCAAGACTGTGAGTGCCAGCGCAGACGACATCATCCACTGAGTTCCCAGCGTGTCAGCCAAGGGTGAGCCTCCCACACGCACTCGGAAGATAGAATTTTGGAGCACACGCGGTGGCATTCTTAGATAACGATTGCTGCCTTCTATGAGATGAATCCCCTCCACAGACATTTCCGGGCCAGCCCCTCACCAGCCTTCCCTCCCTCTGCCCAGTTCCCGGGCCCCCCAACAGGCCAGCACATATGAGGTTTGGGAACTCTGCGGTGGATTGAACCAGGCGACCCGGCCTTTCCCAGTCTGCACCCAGCACCCGGCGCCAGCCCCGACCAGGGAAGGGGCCTTCGAGCGAGCCTGGGTTGGCGGTTTGGGGTTTGGAACATCCGTTTCCAGATAAAATCAGAAGTTTTTTTATTAAAAAGAGAGAAAGAGAGAAACAATCTCAGAGACAGCCTGAAAAATAAAACAACCCTTAAGCTCTTTCTCTGAAATGACATCAGCGGCCACCACAAAGCCCGAATCGGCCTCACTGCACTCAGGCCATCGGGATGTATCCTTTCCAAAACACCCACTGCGGTGTCGTCCCCAGCCCCGCCGGCTCAGAGGCTGCTCCCTCAGTGGGCGCTGTGCGCTTTCCCACCCAGGCTGCAGAGGGGCTCATAATTGGAAAAGTGCAAGTTGCAGATGAACTGGGAGCTGAGGCCAGGAAATGGGTTTATGGCGGCGAGCTTTGTCCTCCTTTTGCACTTGGTCTCTAAAGCACCGTTCACGTGGGCATTTGGGTCCTGGGGGTGCAGAACGACCTTGCCCAGAACGAGCTGTCCCCTCGTCCCCATCAGTGGCTGCATGGATGCGTCCCTCCCGCCCCCCCCACCTCTAAGCCCCTCCCGTTCCCTCTCCTTCTAGACCTGTCCAGACTCCCCAGCCCCGACCAGCTAGCCACCTCTGGAGCATTTAAGCTGCGTGGAAGCCAGAGAACAATGCAGATGGTTGGTTGTTTCACGGAAGCAGCAATACAATGGCCTTTGAATTTGTTTAGCATGACGTAAAAACAGTCATATCAAAAAATGACCAGCAAGAAATATGAATATCATAGCATGTGATGAATACTCCGGTTGTCTGTGGCGAGTGAGTTCTTTCTGCCTAATTCCTTCTACTTCTGTAAACTTTCCAAATTTTACTTTTGTAACACAAAAACATTATTTATTAAAAAACCACCAACTGAATCTTGTCTTGAGGCCAAAATGAGCTACTTGAGAGTGGAAAGTCAGCCTTTATGGAGAGCCAGCAGCCTCCAGGGACTTATTTCTTTGAAGAGTCACTTTTTAAATCTCAGAAATAATCTGCATAGTTGAAACTTCTGCTCCTCTGGGATTGTTATTCCTTCATTAGTTAAAGTGATTTACTGAGTCACAGGAAATTTCACTGCTGGACCAAAAAGTGATTCAATTTCCCAAGCATTTACTGAGCGTTTTCCCCAAGCCTGGCCCTGGACTGATAAAGCTGCTCCGTTCTTGCCCTGGTGGAGACCCTCAGTCTAGCAGATGCCCTGGGAGCCAGTTCCCTCAGTCATTCAACAAACGTAGACAGCTCCTACTCTGTGGTAGGCACTATTTGGGGGTGCTGGAAATATAGCAGCCTACAATAGAGGCAAAACTCCTCATCTTCCTGAAGCTTACCTCTATGGCAAATGTGCAGAAAGTGTCTTAGTCTGTTTCATGTTGCTATAAAGGCACACCTGAGGCTGGGTAATTTATAAAGAAAATAACCTTTATTTGGCTCACAATTCCGGTGTCTGGGAAGTTCAAGACTAGGCACCTAGGGCCGGGCGCGGTGGCTCACACTTGTAATCCCAGCACTTTGGGAGGCTGGAGAGGGTGGATCACGAGGTCAAGAGATTGAGACCATCCTGGCCAACATGGTGAAACCCCATCTCTACTAAAAAAGAAAAAAAATGAGCTGGGTGTGGTGGTGTGTGCCTATAGTCCCAGCTACTCTGGAGGTTGAGGCAGGATAATCGCTTGAACCCAGGAGGCAGAGGTTGCAGTGAGCCAAGATCGTGCCACTGCACTCTAGCCAGGTGATAGAGTGAGACTCTGTATCAAAAAAAAAAAAAAAAGATTGGGCATCTGCCTCAGGCTGCTTCCAGTCATGGCAGAAGGTGAAGGGGAGCATGTGTGCAACAACCACATGGAAGAGAGGAGGGGAGTGAGGGGGGAAGGTGCCAGGACTTTTTAACAACCAGCTATCATGGGAACCAGTAAAGTGAGAACTCACTCACCCCTGAGGGAGGGCATTCATCTGTCCAGGAGGGATCCTCTCCACAACCCAAATGCCTACAACTGGGCCCCACCCTGACACTGGGGATCAAATTTCAACCTGAGGTTAGGAGAGGACACAACGCACCCCAACCACAGCAAAGTAGAAGGCACAAAACACTCAGAAAACTCAGGGGAAGCAGCCACAATGGGAGGGAGGGGAGGGCTACAGGTGAACTGCACCCCCAGGAATTCTTATGTGCAAGTCCCACCCTCAGTGCAGCGGAATGTGACTATACTTGGAAATAAGGTCGCTGCAGGTGTCATGAGTGAAGATGATGTCCTTAGGGCAGACCCTAATCCAGTCTAATTGGTGTCCTCATGAAAACAGAATGTGGACATGAAATAGGCGGGCATAGAGGGAAAATGACATGATGACACAGGCAGAGACAGGGCCAAAGGCTACCCACAGTTGCCGGAAGGTGAGGGAGGGGCCTGGAGCAGATGGTTCCTCACAGCCTCCGAAGGAACCCACCCTGCCAACACCTTGATCTCGAAATTCTGGCACCCAGAACTGTGAGAGGATCCATTTCCGCTGTTTAAGCCACTCTGTCTGGGGTTCTTTGTTAGAGAAGCTCAGGGAAATAAATCCAGAGGGCCCCAGAGAGGGGCATGTGGCTTTGAAAGACAGGCAGAGTTCAGCAACAGAACAGGGGACAGTGCTGGCAGTGACAGAAACAGGCTGGGTGTGTTTCAGCCGACAGGGACGCTCTGCTAAAGGAGGAGGAGACTGGGAAGCCCCCGTCTTGCTGGGAAGGCTGTGGAACAAAGCTTGGCAAAAGGCAGAGACAAAAGAGGCCAGACAGCAGGCAGGACGGGAGGTAAGTCTTGTTACAGCTCAGTCTGGGCAGAGATGCTCTGTGCACAGAGCCTCCTCATGGCAGGGGGTGGGGTGTGCTCCGGTGACCACAGGTGTCCCTGTACTCACTCCACCCCTGATGTGGTGTGGCTGTGTCCACACGCAAATCTCACCTTGAATTGCCATGTGTTGTATGAGGGACCCGGTAGGAGGTAATTGAATGATGGAGGCAGGTCATTCCTGTGCTGTTCTTATGATGGCGAATAAGTCTCGTGAGAGCCGATGGTGTTTGTAAAGAGGAGTTTCCCCACACAACCTTCTCTCTTTGCCTGCTGCCATCCATGTAAGATGTGACTTGCGCCTCCTTGCCTTCTGCCATGATTGTGAGGCCTCCCCGGCCGTGTGGAACTGTAAGTCCAATAAATTTCTTTTTTTTTTTTTTTTTGTAAATTGCCCAATCTTGGGTATGTCTTTATCAGCAGCATGAAAATGGACTAATAGCATGAAAATGAACTCTTTGCCTTTGGGAAAGAGAATCTCTCATTTCACTGGGCACGAGAGTGTGGTATCCCACAGATTCTGCCCAAATATTACATGGGATGTACATATAGAAATAAAAATATTTGTAGTTTATCTAAAATTTAAATTTAAGTGGGATGCTGGCTTTGGTTTCTTTGTTTGTCTCTGATGTTTTCTCTAATTCTGGGAACCCTAGATGATAGGTCAGCTTGGGTTCCTTGTCTCCAAAGTGAAACAGCCCCAGGCCCTCACCCCAGTTCCCTCCAAGCAGTGGCCAAAAGTCCCATTTGGAGGAAACCTGGGTTCAGTGATGTAAGCGTGTGTGCCAGCAGAGTAAGATCAGCCTGCAGCTCACCCCAGGGCCCCAAGAGCAAAGGTTCCCAATAAGAAGCCATATCCTGGGACTGTGGTTGGGCCGGGTCCCTCTGGGGAAGCTACCAAGGACTGAGCCCTCCTCTCCTTGGCCAGGTTATGGCAGGAAGAGGTGGGTTCATGCCCACGAGGCCGTGCAGTGAACACTCTGCCCCACTGCTCTGTGCTTTCCTGGCAGAGCTTCCACCATGAGAGTGGTTGCCAGCAGGAGCCGCACAGCCCACCCAGAAAACCACCATGCACCTCTCCAGCGAGCAGCCCAGCCCCACACAGTCCTGGGAGAGGGGCCTCACGCAGGCCTTGGGCACATGTGCCCAGGAGAGGTAAGACAGTGACCTGCAAGCCCTCAATTTGCAGACCTCACTTTTGTCCACAGATGCCTGTAAAAGGCAGACCCGGCCGGGGGCGGTGGCTCACGCCTGTAATCCAGCACTTTGGGAGGCCAAGGCAGGCAGATCACCTGAAGTCAGGAGTTCAAGACCAGCCTGGCCAACAAGATAAAACCCTGTCTCTACTAAAAATACAAAAATTAGCTGGGCATGGTGGTACCTGACTGTAAGCCCAGCACTTTGGGAGGCCGAGGCGGGTGGATCACAAGGTCAAGAGATTGAGACCATCCTGGTCAACATGGTGAAACCCTGTCTCTACTAAAAATACAAAAATTAGCTTGGCACGGTGGTGCGTGCCTGTAATCCCAGCTACTCGGGAGGCTGAGGCAGGAGAATTGCCTGAACCCAGGAGGCGGAGGTTGCGGTGAGCCGAGATCGCGCCACTGCACTCCAGCCTGGGTAGCAAGAGCGAAACTCCGTCTCCAAAAAAAAAAAAAAAAAAAAAAAAAGCAGACCCAACCTGCACAGAAGACATTTTAAGCCACCTGGTCTGAGAAAAGCCAAGAAATGAGCTGAATCATACCCTATGACCACCTCTCTTTCTCCTTGTCACTCTGTGACTCTGACTCGCACAGACACGTGAGTGCACGACACAGGAGGAAGAGACCTCAGCAGCCTGGAAACTGCCACAAGCTGCTCTCTAGCCATGGCCTCTGAGAGAGAGGGAGCTGACGAAAATAGCTCTCTCACAGTTTATTCACTCATCAATTACTTCTAAGCTCCTACTATGTGCCAGGAGCTGCTCTAAGTACTGGGAATGCAGGGGTGAACAAAACACATGTAAACTCCTGTTCTATGGACAAGAAACCCTCTCCCTTATAGACAGGAAACCCCTGTCCCTATAGACATGAAACCCTTGTCCTTATAGACAAGAAACTCTTCTGAATGCCTCCTGTGTGCCAAAAACTGCTTGATGGCTACATCCAGGGTCAAAGAAGACAAGGTTCCCGCCTGCCCTGCAGGGAGGCACTCATCCATTCATTCACTCATTCATTCATTCACTCATTCACTCATTCACTCATTCATTCATTCACTCATCCATTCATTCACTCATCCATTCATTCACTCATTCACTCATTCATTCATTCACTCATTCATTCATTCACTCATCCATTCATTCACTCATTCATTCATTCACTCATTCATTCATTCACTCATTCATTCATTCACTCATTCACTCATTCACTCATTCATTCATTCACTCATCCATTCATTCACTCATCCATTCATTCACTCATTCACTCATTCACTCATTCATTCATTCACTCATTCATTCATTCACTCATCCATTCATTCACTCATTCACTCATTCACTGTTTGACTGTGTCTAATCATCTGCTCTATGCCAGAGAGTTGCTAGATGCTGCAAAAAACTAAAACAGTAAGATGGACATTAACAGTCTCAGATCAGGGAAAAAAAAACTCTGAACAACAAGATAAATTCCTTAATGGGAGGAAGTACAAAGTGCTTCTAAAATGCAGGAGAGGAGAGGCAAACAACCTGGGATTAAAGAATCAGAGAAAAATCCGTGAAGGAGTTGGGTTTTAAAGGATGCATAGTCGCTCACCATGCAGAGAAGACAGTCACCTGTGCAAAAGCAGAAGAGCTTAAGAGAAAAAGATGTTTCTGGGACAGCCAATTGAGTAGAACATGAACTAGATTAAGAATCAAGATGAGTCTGGGGAGCGAGGTTGGAATTCAGCTTTAAAGAACCTGATACTCATTCACCTATTCCACAAATAGGTATTGAGCACCTACTATGTGCCAGGCACTGAGGAGATAGCTCAGAACAAAACAGTGGAAAACTCTGCCTTGAGGGAGCATATTTTTAGCAGGAGAGGCAGACAAGAAATTTAAATTTAGAACTGGAAGATGTGGATGCTGATGAGTAGGACGGGAAAATAAAGTGGGAAAGGGGAAAAGTGGGACTCAAGAAGAGTCTCACTGAGGAGATGCCCTGAGAAGGTGAGGCAGCAAATGGTGCAGCCACCTGCGGGAAGGTGCTCCACCCAGGAGCATGGCAAGTGCAAGAGGCCTGGGGCAGGAGGCAAAGCCAGGGGTTAAAGTGGCTGCAACAGAGTCAGCAAAGGGGAGAGCAGAGGGGACCAGTTCCAAGTGGCAGAGCAAGGACTTTGGCACAGGACTGAGGACAGAGGGAGCCACTGGGGCCTGAACACAAGGGCATGTAGACTGGCATTATTTGGAAGAATAACTCGGGCTGCTAACATGGTAGAGGTGGACAGGAGCAGGGAGAGGTTGAGATGTCAGCCCCCAACAAAGTGTCTCATGCTGATGCCAGGTATTCAGGAAGGAGGGAGTGAGTGAATGAATAACTGAATAAACAAATAAGTAAATAAATGGATAGATGGGTAAATGAATGAAGGGAAGGGTGGAAGGAGGGATAAATGAATGAGTGGATAGACGAATGGATGAAGGGATGAAGACATGGAGGAAGGGATGGAGGGCGGATGGGTGAGAAGATGAACAAAGAATGAATGAATGGAGTGAGGGAAGAAGGAATGAATGGGTGTATGAGTGAATGGATGAAGGAATAGAGGGGGTTGGAGGAATGAATGGGTGGATGGGAGGATGGATGAATGGAGGAAGGGATGGATAAATGGATGGGTGGATGAATGAAGGGATGGAGGGAAAGCTGAATGGGCAGAGGGATAAAGGGATGGAGGGAAAGATGAATGGGCAGAGGGATAAAGGATGGAGGGAAAGATGAATGGGCAGAGGGATAAAGGGATGGAGGGAAGGATGAAGGGGCAGAGGGATAAAGGGATAGTGGGAGGGTGGAATGGTATATGAATGAAGGGATGGAGTGGGCTGCAGGGATAATGGATGGATAGGAGAATGGATGAATGAATGAAGGGATGGAAGGAGGGATACACAGATATATGGAGGGATGGAAGGAAGAATGAATGAGTGGATGGAGGGATGAATGAATGAATGAGTAGATGGTTGAAGGGATGGAGGGAGGGATAGAAAATGGATAGGTGGTTGGATTAATGCATAAAGGGATGGAGGGAAGGATGGAGGGATAAATGGGTAGATGGATGAAGGGATGGAGGGAGGTATGGAGGATGAATGGGTGGATGGAAAAAAGGATGGAGGGAAGGATGGAGGTATGAATGGGTGAATGGACAAATGGATCAAGGGATGCGGGATAAATGGGTGGATGGATGAAGGGATGAAGGAATGGAGGAAAGGATGGAAGGATGAGTAGGAGGAATGGATGAATGGGTGAATGAGTGAATACATGAGGGGCTGGAGGAAAGGATGAATGAAGGGATGCAGGGATGGAAGGATGGAGGGATGAATGAGTGGATGGATGGATGGATGGATGGATGGACAGGAAGCCTCAGAGCACTGGGCGCCAACTGGGGCCTGAGAGGACAGTCTGGGGAGGAGGCTCAGTGTGAAGTTCTCTGCTTTCCTCTATTAGTAATAGTAATAATAGCATTGTATTCATTTCCTGTGGCTGTGGTAACAAATGGCCACAAACTTAGTGGCTTAAAACAACACACTTTCATTCTCTCACATTTCTGGAGGCCAGAAGTCGGACACAGGTCTCACTAGGCTAAAACTGAGGTATAGACAGGCTTGGTTCCTTCAGGAGGCTCCAGGGAGAGTCTGCTTTCCTGACTTTCCCAGCTTCTAGGGGTGCCCACATTCCTTGACTCATGGCCCCATCCATCTTCAAAGTACCTCACTCTAACCACTGCTACCTTCACCCATCTCTAAGTCTGACCCTCCTGCCACCACACTGCAAGAACCTTTGTGATGACATTGGGCACCCTCAGATAACCCAGAATGATCTCCTCATCTCTTTACCCTTAACCTAATCACTTCTGCAAAGTCCCTTTTGCAACATTAGGGTGCATATTCACAAATTCCAGGGATTTGTATGTGGGCATCCTTGGGGGGCTGTTATTCAATCATCCACAGTTCCCGCAGCCAGGCTATGCAGGCTCATTGCCACTGGTGGCGTCAGTGAGTCCTCCCAGCAGTCCAGGGTGCAGGCGCTATTGTTGCTCTCACTTTCCAGGGGTGAAACTGGGGCTCAGAGAGGGTCAGTCACTTTCCCTGCTCACACAGCTGGAACCTGGAGGAGCAGGGATGCAACGTGCTGGTTGCTCCCTTGCATGGCCGGGCCTCTGTGCGCACCCCTGAAGCCAGTGATTGAGAACAGCACATCAAATCTGCAAAAGATGCGAAAGGACTTCACACTGAACCTGCAAAAGATGCACCCCAGGACCCTGGCCCTGCCACCTCACATGAAAGCAGGTTACCCGCTGGTGAGAACAAAGTGCTTTCTGAGCTCTCAGGGGGTGCTCAGAGGAGCCATTTGGGGAGGACAGCTTCTAATTCCCTGGCTCTGTGACAACGCCACCTCATGCAGGGACCACAGCAGGGTGGCTGGGTGAACTCTCCTGTCAGGAGGAAAAGAGCCAGAAGCCCCTTCTGGCACCAGGCACAGGACAAAGTGCCGGCCCTTCTCCAGAAGATGAGTTCAGCCTTATTTGTTTTCCTTTTTGTGATTGAAAATGCTCAGTTTCTAGTCCCAGCTGGACAGTAGAGCTGTTCCTTTAAAAAGAAATAGAAAGTGTGGTCCTGGCAGAGTGAACTGGAGCAATAAAAAATAAATCTTTGTAATTGTTGTGGAGACAGAAAGCAAAACAAACCGGGCTTAAGTACAATGTAAGAAAATGTCAGCGTTGGAGGGGCCAGCCATTAGCATCAAAAATCATTTCTGTCCCCGGAGGAACTGCTGGAGGAGACCAGCGCATTTGACTCTCGGCATTCCTCCTGCTGGGTTTCTTGGAATGCCAGACGACTACACTTTTTTCTGTTTCCTGAAAAGGATGGTGGCTTTCGAGACGGTGATGGAGGGACCCTCGGAAATAAGCCTGGGAGAGACGACGGCCGGCTCCCACCCTCACGGCCTCCCTCAGGTGTCCACGGATCCCGGCTCCACACAGCACACCAGGGCAAGGGCAGGGTATCTTTGCAGTCAGCTAATTCCCTTTCGATGTCATCCAAACGGAGCATCCAGTTTCACGTGTACAACACAGAGATAAACCGGGATCTTTCCAGACTCCAAGGCTGACCTTTGCTCCCAGACATCATGATGGCATCCTCCCTCTCTGTGCCACTTGGCATACGTGCACACACGCATGCACACACGTGCACATATATACACATGCACACACACGTACAGGCACACATGCACACACATGCACACACGTGCACATATATACACATGCACACGTACATGCACACACGCACACACACGCATACACATGCACAGTGCACACAAATGCACACAAATGCACACACATGCACACACGTGCACATATATACACATGCACACACACGTACATGCACACACGCACACACACGCATACACATGCACAGTGCACACAAATGCACACAAATGCACACACATGCACACACGCACACACACACATGCACAGCACGCACACATACATGCGCAAACACATGTATGTATGTGTTC
Organism: Callithrix jacchus; assembly: GCF_049354715.1. Taxonomy (NCBI): domain Eukaryota; kingdom Metazoa; phylum Chordata; class Mammalia; order Primates; family Cebidae; genus Callithrix; species Callithrix jacchus. The sequence goes on along the minus strand of NC_133521.1, from coordinate 44,321,494 downwards.
GCATGTGCACACACGCACAAGCGCACACGTATGCACATGTAAACACACATGCACACACACAGGCACACATACACATATGCACACACAACTTTATGGTTGTGAGTAGGTGTCCAAAAAGGACCTGGGATTTGCTGGGGACAGTCCTCCTTCAAAACAGATGCCCCAGTGGAACCACTCACTCTTTCATTCTCAGAAGGTTTTGGAAAGGATGATTGGGAGACTTGCGACATGAGGAAGCCCATTTCCCAGATGAGAAAACCGAAGCCCAGACAGGGAGGTAAGTGGGCCAAGTCACACAGCCGATAGGAGACACCTTGGAATTCACATTCTAGCCTGGGGAGCCCAGCACTGTTGCCTTTCATCACCGCCGCCTCCTGGCCGAACAGACGGGTGTGGGTTTCACACAGACAGGCCCCCACGCACTGACACAGCCACGCTGCCGGCTGGATCAGAACAAACCAGACTTCCTATCTGAGGTTGTCTTCCGTGCTGGCTTCTCTTCCGAACATTCTGCATGAATTTAAGGCAAGACCCAAGGATCAGCTATTTGCTCTTTTCCCCTCAGTGCCTCCTGTTCAGGAGCTGGAAGCCCCTCCCTGGCTGCCTGGGCTTTAATTCTGGGTTTATCTGACAGGTTACCAGCGTTCCAGGTACTAGGGCAGTGGGCAGAGACAAACTCTTTCCTGAGATTTTCCTGGGAGAAGCCAAAAGGGATTTTCGCTTTGCCTTCCATCTCCAAATGCGCCCTCCCCGGAAACGTTTTTACCACTGGCGCCTTTTACACTGGCCTGGCCATCAAGGCACCGAGGGGGATGCCCTGGGCCTCTCCCAGTAAATCAGACATTTGGACACTAAGTGCACGGAGTGGGAGAGCTAGACCTCTCAGCCTTGAGCTCTGAAGAGAGGCCCATAAGCTTGCTGCGGATGACACAGGGTCGGGGATTAGCAGGTTTTACAAACTCCAAACATCGATAAGGGTGAAACAGGAAGAGCTGCAGCTGCCGGGCTGGGCCGCTTATACAGACACCAGAGAGGGTGTGGCATGCCTGTGCAGGCCACCCTCCTCCACTTACTAGCGTGCAGCCATGGGCAGCAGGTGTGACCTCTCAGGAGCCTCTTCTGCATCACAGGGACCTGCATTTGTTCCTCCACTGACAGATGCATCGTGTGTCCACCTTGGGCTGGCCTGGGTCCAGATGTTGGTGGTGGTCCTGGGAACAACCCACCCTAGCCCAGCTTTGGCTCTCCGGGGGCTCACACTGCAGTTGTGGAGAAATACAGTCCACAAGGAATGCCTGAGACAGGGAGATCGCCACAGGAAAATAAAACCTAGTGTGGAACAAGTGGCTAACACTGTGAGAGATTCTTCCAGCCAGGGGCGTTCCTGGTGGAAAGGGAAGCCTCTCACATGTGAGCCGAGATCTGAAATGGGAGAGGGCAAAGCAGCAGACATCTGGGGCACGACTTGTCCAGTGCAGGGAACACTGCATGTGCAAAGGCCCTGGGGAGATGAAGGGGTGGCTGGTTCCTGGAAGTAATGGTGAAAGGAGCTGGCAGTTTTAGGAGATGACCCTGTGGTAAGGGCTGTACAAGAACTCCCTAGTGAGGAGGAGGGAAAAGAGGCAGTGTTCAGAAAGGGCTGAGGACTGTGCCAGGACGGGCCCTATGAGCTGGGCTTTTGCCGGTGCTAAGGCAGAGGGCATGCCTAGGGGCTGCATCGGCCTGGAAGCATGCCACTGCAGGAAACCCCACAGGATTCCAGGGAAACGCACCTGCAGGCTCCTCCTCCCTCAATCAGCCATCAAGTCCCCACAGGACCCAGCTGGGAAAGGTCCATATTCCTTTTTGAAAGAGGAAGCGTGGAATGACTTGCCCAAGATCACGCAGCCAAGAAATAGGAAAACGTGAACTCGGACTGTGGACGAAGTGTATTATTCTTGCCTCCATGACAGCACCCTCCAAATACACAGACCCCAAAACAAACCAGAAGACAAGGGTGGATGGGCTTTGGGGGAAGGGCCCCCAAGTGTGGGCAAGCTGGTCTACAGAAAGAGAGCAAAATGCTTGTCTCTTTCAAGCAGGTGTTTCTGGTGTGAGTGTGCTAAACACATTTGTGCAAATGGTATTTTGAGGATAATAATGGCCAATGGCAAACATTTTAAGCACCGTGGGAGGTGATTCCGTGTCATCCCCTGTCCTCAGAGATGGACGTCCTCTTCACTCCAGGCCTGGAGAGAGTCTGGCTCATCATAGGTGGTGAATTAATGAATGCCCTTCAAAATTGGCATTTCTTCTCGTTTTTTAATGAAGAAACTGAAGCTCAGAGAGGTTTGAAGAACATCAGGTCCCACATCTGGTACACAGTGCCGGGAATCAAACTCAGGTCTGTCTACTCAAAGCAGCATTGTTTCCTTCAGTCTCCCAGAGGTTCAGAGTCACCATTCCTTCCAAAGTGGCTCTAAAGAAAAGCAGATTTAAAAGGAAGCCAGTGGCTGAGGGGCCGCCTATTATATCGTCAATTATACCTGACACCCCCACTCTCCCTCGAGAGGGCTCTTCCTGACTCTAGGAAAACGGGAACAGTACCTTATCCTATCTCCATCCTCTCCTGGCAAAAATAGCTTTCCTCCTCATTTGGGAGACAATGGTTTCTGAACTCATGAAAGTCAATCAGACAGTTCCCAGATTGCACTGGGGACCTCGGGTTTTGTGGGCAATTGTCACTTGCCATGAAAAGCAGCTCATCATAGGAAGCCAGATTCCATACATATTTTTGCAGGGGGATGGCAGTGGCTTCAGCTGCCGTCAACTAGTAGTGCCTGCCTTGAAGTTTCTGAGACTCTACCCAGACAGTGGAGAGAGAGGGGATTGATTGGTGATGTCTGCCTTGGACATCCGTGGTGGGGGTGAAAAACAGCTGTGAATTTAACTACTGGTCTAGACCTTGGGCTAATCAGAGGGAAGAATTCAACATGTATGAAGTGAGCTGGAAGCACTGTGAGTCTAGAGCACCTTAACCAAAGTACCCAGCATTTATTGCACCATTCTAAGAGTTCAGCAAATTTAGCCCCTCATCAGCCCCAGGAGGTAGGACCGTGATTGGCCCATTTGATAGATAATATAGCTTAGAGGAAGAGGTTGAGTCACTTAGTAAGGAGCGGAGAGGAGCAAGGAGTCTGTGCCCGAAACCACTTGTCTCCAGGCTTACAGGCGGTGGGAGGAAAGAATGCTGGCTCTGAATATTCAAATCTGGGTTCAGTTCCTATCAGAGAGATAGGTGGTTACAAGCTCTCAAATGACACTTCGGTCTAGCCCCAGATGCAGGTGGATATTAGTGTTTCTATTGTGTCACATGGGGATTCAGAGAAGAAAAGTGGCCTATCAAAGTCACACAGCTTGGAAGAAGAGAAATCAGGACCCAGCGCAGGGCTTCTGTCTCCTCTCCCTGACATGCTTCCTGCTGCAGGAGATGAGACGAGGAAACATCCTGTGTGTCAGGGTCAAGCGATCAGAACCAGCCCAAAGAATGAGCCAGAACTCGAAGCAATGTGACTGTTCTTAACTACAGAGGCTGATTGCGCAGAAGTGCAGGTTTCCAGACCGTCCTTCCCTGTGTCCGCGAACTTCCAGGCTTCCCAGTTGCTCTCCGAACACATGCAGATGCCCTGGACCAGCACCAGAGCAGCTGTTTGATGGTATTCCCAGCCCAATTGGAAAAAGAAATTAGCACAAACCTCCAGAGAGAGTCTGTTCTCATGGAATCTGCAGCCTGGTTGGGCTGCTTAGAGTGGGAAGGGAAGCTCCATCTAAATTCACATTCTCTTATCTGTTAACTTGTTTGTTTCTGTCTCCAGCCAGTCCCTAGTCCCACAAGGGAGGACCTGGCACATATGAGAACACAGCAAACAGCAATCCAATAGAGGACGGAGCAGAAGCCAGACTCCAAGCCCTTTACCTACAGCCCATCACTGTGGCCCGAAGACCACCTTTGGGGGCCCCTATCAGATGCCTTGCTGGAGGAATACAGCTGTGGTCCTCTCCCGAGAGCTCTCTTCTGCAACTAGAGGGAGTCATCTCTCCATCATGATCCAGAAATCAGCAGTTCCTGGGTGATTTCCTGTTGTTTCCAGGCACTCCCCAAATCTGGGTGCTGGGAACATCTTCTTGACACACAGCAACCCCAGGAGTCATGGCCCACACCACAACACTCACAGCCTCAGCAATTAGACACCATGCCATGTTCTTTGTCATAGGGCTTTCCTTCAAAGCAGTGCCTATATCTATAAAAGTTTCAGACCATAGACATGTGAAAGTACAACATGAAAATTCTCCATGCTAAAGACCACTATTGCAAACAAGTGTTCACACTAGCAAATGTACATACATCCCCTGAAAGCATTTAAATTCTTATGAATTTAAATTTTTAATAGGTGAAATATTAGCATTAATGGAATTGCAATGATCAAAACTCTATGAAAAAGGTTTACTCAGAAGCTTCACCCCCTCCTCTATCCCTTCTACCCATTCCCACTCCTTGTGGGTAATGAAGCCCTGAATTATTCCTCATTTATTTTTCCTTCATTTATTTGTGGGGGGCGTATTTATCTACATTTTGCCAAAACATGGCATAATATGCATTCTGTTTTATGCTTAGGTCTTTTTTTCTTTGTTATTTTACTTGTTTTACCTTGGCTATCACTCCACCACACTTCATATCACAATGCCTCACTCTTTTTCACTGCTGCATAGTACTCCACTGAATGGAAATACCATAGTCTATTCCATTGAATATGCTAGATGTAGACATTTTGGTGATTTCCAGTACTTGTTGCGAGTAGTGCTGCAATGAATGACCTGTATACATTTGCTCTCCTCTTGTTAAAGCATGCAACTTCTACACGGTGCAAGCCTACACAGTCTGCATCGTTGAATTTTGCATATTGAAGAGCACAGCCTCTGGAACCAGACAGCCTTGGCTGCAGCTCTGCCTCTTTAAATCGTTAGCATCTCTGTGCCTTGGTCTCCTCATTTGTGAATGGAGATGACAAATGGTACTATCTCTGTGGAGCTATGGTGAGGATCAAATGAGCTAACATGTAAAAAATGCTCAGAACAGTGCGTGGCACCTGGGAAATGCTCAGGAAATGTTGGTCGTATGAGTCTGTACCAGACGTTGTCAGTGCTGCAGCCAAGCTGGTAAATGTTGAACAATGAGCTCTCAAAAAGAAAACCCTGAATTACAGCACCTGCCAATTTCCATGGTGTAAATACTCCCACGTGGCTGACATCTAACTAAATGAACGGTTGTCTCCACACACGTAGCTGGGAAGAAATGCTCATATTCCAGTGGGAGCTGGTCCCGCACACCCCCCTGTGCCCTCTGGCCTGACCCCATTAGGACACCAGCTGCCCAGCAGCCAGTGCTGGGGTGTTTTACCAAGTGCTGCCCTCAGAAGGCAGTCTGTCTGAGAGTATGCAAAGCCAGCAGTGCCTGGGAGTTTACAGCCCCCAGAGGCATCTTGTGGGTACAAATACTGCAACCGTTGGCCCCGATTGGCTGTCTCTGGGATGTGACTTCTTGCCCAGGGCCTGAGTCAAAGGCATCTTCAGCCTTGGCTTGGCTTCCTGCCTTTCTTCCTCTCAGTTCCTCCTCCCCCTGTCTTTGGAGATAACTTTCCTGGTAAATTCTTTCTACACACAACCTTGTTCCAGGGTCTACCTCTAGGGAACCCACCTAAAGCTGCATCTCTAGATATCCTTTTCCCTCAAATGCCCTGGAATTTGGGAGAGTTCCTCACTCAGTAGTTCTCAACAAGCCTTCCCATTAACCTCACTATAAGCTTTTCTGGGTTTCATCTGTGTCTGTGCCCCAAGGTGTGTCTGTCGTGGGGGATGAGTCATGGAGCAGAGTCCTCCCCAGTGACTCAGCAATGCCATTTCCTGCCCACAACATTTTAGAATCCTTGCACTTTGACACAACGGGGCCAGCCCACTCCTGATTCACCAGCTCAGTTTTCTGTCACATCCTGTGCTTTCCCTGAGGATTTTTCTGTTCTTCTGACCAGAGTCAACGCCATAAGCACCAGAGAACAGAAACATGGTCAGACAGTCTCCAAGATGGCTCAAAAACATAGAGGCAAACGTGGAGGGACGGGAGGTCCTTGGCCCTTTTCTCCTGATATGGACTTCGCTGTGTTGAAATGTCCATCATGTCTGCATTCCCTTCCTGGTTTTCCCCAAACAGGCTGTGGCGGGGGACCAGATGGCGTTCCATGTGGTGGAAACACGAAGGGATCGCTCGCCAGCAAGCATAATCACTCTGGAAACATTCAGAATACTCATATGCTCTGTACTTTTTCCCCAAGTCAACAGGGCAGAAATGCATCAGGAGAAAGTCAAAGGTTTCCGTCAGAATCCAGACCACAGGGAGAAAATGACGAGTGGATGTGGCTGACGCTGCGATCAGTTTCTCCATGAACCTGACAGGGAAGTCTTCTTAGAGGGCACCTCGGCAGCTGGAGTTGGCTTCCACAATGAGCAGAAGGTGAGGAGCTGCCAAAACACAGCCACTTTCAAAATCCAGGGAACACAGAACTAAGTCAGCAAAGGAATAACAAGGTCCCAGGCTGCAAAAAAAAAAAAGTGGGGAAAATTTGTCCAAGAGCTGTACTGAACTCTTGCATGGGCACTGACTTACACAAATCATCCGCACGGCCTCTGAAACCGGGCAGCCCTAAATCACGTCTTGAATTCCACATGGTTAATCTGCAGGCAAAGAACATGCTTTAGGGTGAAATGTAGTTGTTGTTTTTCACTGGGCTTGCAATAACATATTATAAATGACTAAGGCTCGATGACACTTTGACACCAGTCGTGAAATCATCCCCATGCTCTTGACCCAGTGCCAGAAGAGGATCTTGGTATAGATAAAGTGACGGTGCTTTTTCTTCCTGAAGAACTCCAGGAACAATCCAGAACCATATGAACCAGGATATTTTCAGGCAGAATTCTGAACTTAAATTGGTCGCTTCCTAGTACGATAATTTTTTTAAATTATAGGTTTAGGAGGGACTTTCATTTTATCTCTATCATTTTATTTCTTTTATTTTTATTTTTATTGCATTTTAGGTTTTGGGGTACATGTGCAGAACATGCAAGATAGTTGCACAGATACACACGTGGCAGTGTGCTTTGCTGCCTTCCTCCCCTTCACCCACATTTGGCATTTCTCCCCATGCTATCCCTCCCCAGCTCCCCCCCGGCTGTCCCTCCCCTATTCCCCCCAATAGATCTCAGTGTATAGTGCTCCCTTCCCTGTGTCCATGTGTTCTCATTGTTCATCACCTGCCTATGAGTGAGAATATGTGGTATTTCATTTTCTGTTCTTGTGTCAGTTTGCTGAGAATGATGTTCTCCAGATTCATCCATGCCCCTACTAAAGACACAAACTCATTGTTTTTCATTGCTGTATAATATTCCATGGTGTATATGTGCCACATTTTCCCAGTCCAGTCTATCATTGATGGGCATTTGGGTTGGTTCCAGGTCTTTGCTATTGTAAACAGTGCTGCAATGAACATTTGTGTGCATGGGTCCTTATGGTAGAACGATTTATAGTGCTTTGGATATATACCCAGTAATGGGATTGCTGGGTCAAATGGAATTTCTAAGGCCTTGAGGAATCGCCACACTGTCTTCCACAATGGTTGAACTAATTTACACTCCCTCCAGCAGTGTAAAAGTGTTCCTATATCTCCACATCCTCTCTGGCATCTGTTGTCTCCAGATTTTTTTAATAATCACCATTCTAACTGGCATGAGGTGGTATCTCAATGTGGTTTTGATTTGCATCTCTCTGATGACCAGTGATGATGAGCATTTTTTCATGTATGTCTTCTTTTGTAAAGTGTCTGTTCATACCCTTTGCCCATTTTTGAATGGGCTTGTTTGTTTTTTTCTTGTAAATCTGTTTGAGTTCTTTGTAAATAATTTTTTTAATAAAAAACAAGCAAACACACAAGAAGAAAAAAGAAACAAGAAATTTAAAAATGTCCTGTCTATCTTACTAAAGCCAAAACGTAGGATTGACGTTTTTTCCTGAACACAGGCATGGTCCATGTCTAATCTGGATGATGTGTGTCCAGCGTTCTCTTTCTTCAATCATCTGATACTTTTATATTCAACTTGCTAGAAAAAGGTTGCTTTCCACTTTAATTTTCTCTCAAAGAATTTCCCAGATTCTTGAATCCATATGCAGCGGTTGAGAGCATAGACGTTGGACTCAAAAATGAATTTAAGTCCTCAGTGTGCCATTTACAAGATGAGTAACGAGGAATGTGCAAATCCCTTCTCCTCTCTAAGCTCAGGTGAGTGCCTTATAAGGTTTCTGGGGAGGTTACAAGACACAAGGCATAGAAAAGGGCTTCCCGGGCCGGGCGCGGTGGCTCACGCCTGTAATCCCAGCACTTTGGGAGGCTGAGGCGGGTGGATCATGAGGTCAAGAGATCAAGACCATCCTGGTCAACATGGTGAAACCCTGTCTCTACTAAAAATACAAAAAATTAGCTGGGCATGGTGGCGCATGCCTGCAATCCCAGCTACTCAAGAGGCTGAGGCAGGAGAATTGCCTGAACCCAGAAGGCGGAGGTTGCGGGGAGCCAAGATCACGCCATTGCACTCCAGCCTGGGTAACAAGAGTGAAACTCCATCTCAAAAAAAAAAGAAAGAAAGAAAAGGGCTTCCCGTGTTATAGTTGAATCATAGAGCAAGCCCAGTGCAGGACAATAATGATTCTTTCTTTTTCTTTTCTTTCCTTTTTTTTTTAAGGCAGGATCTCGCTCTGTCTCCCAGGCCAGAGTGCAGTGGTGTCTTCTCGGCTCACTGCAACCTCCATCTCCTGGGTTCAAGTGATTCTCATGCCTGCTTCCTGAGTAGGTGGGATTACAGACACCTGCCACCATGCCCAGCTCATTTTTGTATTTTTATTAGAGACGGGGTTTGCGGATTTTTTTGGTATTTTTAGTAGAGACAGTGTTTCAACATGTTGACCAGGCTGGTCTCAAACCCCTGACCTCAGGTGATCTGCCTGCCTCAGCCTCCCCCAGTGCTGGGATTATAGACATGAGCCACCATGCCTGGCCCAGGTATGATTATTTCTGTTTACTTAGTTTGTCCCTTACTCAAAACAGATGAGTTATTTACAACATAGAGTTTGTGTCTCTGTAACTTTGTAATCATGCAAAATAATTGTACATGATCTACATATGCACAACACACACACACACACACACACACACACACACACATACACACAGACATTTTTAGAATAAGAATTTTCTCCAAATTGAACTGTAAGAGCCTGTGTGATTTGGGATAGTTGCTGCTGCTTTCCCAGCTAATAAAGTTGTCTAAATCTGTTTACTTTCAAATTAATATAAAGAGCTTCATTAGCAGCCTCCACGGATGACCCAGCCACCCAGTTGCGTACAGAGACAGTCTGGGGATAAATGTTGGCTTGCCCATGATTTGTTTTTAATGACTTGTGCACACAGATCATAGGCTCTGCTGAAAGCCTCATTTACTCTGGAAATTCCTGAAATTACTATTCATTTTGCCGAGTTCTGTGTTTTTTTTTTACCCTCTTGAAAGCTCACAAAAACCCTCTGAAAAAGAAAAGCATCTGCATACATATTTTTGTAGATTTGAAAACACAAATGATTTGATAGAAAGCAGGTTCAGGGTGAAATAATTGTGACAGTGATTCAGATCTCTGACTTTTTTTGATGCTATGGAAACCCCGGCAGTGGAGAAACTTTGATTAAATAGATTCACAGTAGATTCAAGCGTGCTCAAGGGCTGGGGTCGTAACGTCCCTGGAGTGGCTCGCAATGCTGAGTACATGGCAGACGCCCAATCAGTACGTGCAAACAAATGAGCAGAATCATATTTCCAAGGATCTCTTCAGGAAGTCAAGTAAGGCATTGACCCTTTCCTTCAGCATTATGTCCACGGAGCCTGCCTGTCTAAATGATTCAGATCCGCTCTGCAACTCTCTGCAGGAGAAATACATGTTCCTTTTCTGCTGGATTAGACAACAGCAGGGCTTCTGGATCATGTCTTCTGCGTAGGTTGCAGCAGGGATACGTAGCATTAAGTGTGTAGACAGGGCAGGTTTAATGCTAGGCAGCATTCTTACGGGAGATGAGAACAGCAACTTGCATGCCAGGGCTACTATCCCGGCCCTGAGGCTCAGCGTGGATATTCGGAAAACCAGGAGTTGAACATTTGCCTGGAAAATAAAAACAACATAGATTCGCTCATTCGATCAGTGAACGTGGAGCACACAGCACGGATTAGGCGCAGCAGGGTACTGAGGAGACGGCGGGGTCTGAACAGGCCGATCAAAAGGTCCCCACCCCTGATGGTCAGGGGGCCCTGACCATCAGGCAATATGGCGTGGAGAAGACCATGGACATGTGTCTATCAATCAGACTTGCCTTGAGTCTTGGCTCCCCTGTAAAGCATCTGAGTTAGTTTCATTCCCTCTCTCAACTTCAGTCGCCTCAGCTCTACAACAGGCTCAATGATATTCGCCCCACAAAACTGCTATAAGAGGGAAGTGGTATATCCTTGGGGCAAGACCTGGGGCAAGAGGAGGTACCGTTGTCCCCACTGTCCATAGATGGTGACGTTTGTTCAGGATAACCTGGCCATGAAGGAGGAGAACTCCACAAAACAAGGTCTGAGTCCCTATGGCATTCATACAGGTACTCGAGATGCTAACAGGTGTTTCATGACAAAAAGAGTTTGTGGTCAAATAAGTTGTGAAAATACTGATTGAACAAGTTTCTTTGTGATAGGAGTTCGAGCCTTGAACTTACTGTTGTGTATTCAAAATTTCATCAGTCAAGAGGTGCTTCCTAAGCAAGAAGCATTTCACAGATCTGGCTTACCACCGCATAGAAACACGCTCAGTGAAGGGCTGAGCTGAGTGCCCACCAGGGCCGGTGCGCTCCAGCCTCCTTCTATGCCAGGCATCCTCTTGGAGTCAGGAAATGGTCTTAGTCAACTTCAGAATTTCTCAGTGCTTCATGTGGTATTTGGTTATTTTAGGTGATCGATTAATCAACGGAGGAATGCTGAAAGGAGTTAGAGTTGAGCAGTAAACCACGTAGGTGCAGCGGCTTATGGGTGCATAGGCGCAGAACTGTCACAGAATGGGTGCTTGGTAAGCAATGATTCCATTCTTTCTTGTACGGGACAGATCCCTACCCCCTGGAGTCAGGTGAGAAAAGAGGCTTAGGGCAATGGCTGTCCTGAACTACGTCTCAGAGTCTACAAGGCAGGCGGCGTCCATGAGCTGCCGTACGTAGCACCTGGCGCCCTGTGTGGACCTTCCAAGCAGGAAGAATGTGGCTGCTCCTCTGCCTTTCAAATCTTGCACAAAATGTGTCTTGTGGACCACACTAACCTGTAATTATACAGAAGAGGGGACTTGGGGTACCTGGTTGCAGCTTAGCTCAAGTGACAGGGGAAAAAGCCCTGATGGCTTCCAGAAGTTCTTTAGGCAGTTGGATAGGACACTACCACCCTCCCCAAGCCAGGTACTTTCACATGAATCAGAAAATAGTGCCCTGTCTGGGTGGACACGAGGCATGGCAAGTAGGAGGAGGGTCGGACTCTAGCTCCTGCCTTCATCAGGCGCCTAGGATGGTGCGCAGGCTGTACAACATACACAGAGCCCGGAATTGAAGCTGTGACCACTAGGCTCATGCACTCCTTTAAATGCAAATTCCTCTCAATAATCTACCAGTCATGACATACAAGTAAGAACTGGCAATCCAGCAAAAGAGCCAGAGATTATGCCTACCTCGAATCTGAAATGGAAAGGAAATTTCAGATCTGTAGTTTCAGGTGTAGAAACTTTATACCCAACCGTCATTTCCACAGAAGAGGGAGAGCAGAATTCTTTCTAGACACAAGAAGGATTATAATGCAATAGAAAAGATGCCCTTACCACCTTCCAGCCTTCAAACAGCAGAGAAGGACCAAAAATACACTTCAACTGCAGAGACTTGAGCTAAGTTCAATGACGTTCTTTAATTTAAGAAGGGAGACTCCGTGAGACCTGAGTTCAATGACGTTCTTTAAGTTAGGAAGGGAGACTCCCTGAGAATGCCTTACCCTGGCATTCCTGGACCATCAGCTCAGCACCCACTCCAAAAATAAAAGAAGTGGATGAATGGATGGATGGGTGGACGAATGAATGGATGGACGGATGAATAGATGGATGGATAGACAGGTGCACAGACAGATGTATGGATAGGTAGACAGACAGACAGAGGTTTGTATGTCGCATGCATTTTTCTGGGGATAGTGTTCCAGGTTTTCATGACATTCTCAGATAAGTTCCTTACTCCTCACTCAACGTAATAATGGCCAATAAAGGTGGGTAAACATGGCAGAATCCTAGTAGAATGGCTGAACCTGCATATACAGGTCATAATCGATGCCCTGGGAAGTGGCTGGGTGTCCACTCCTTTTCCTAGAAGGGACAGGCCTTTCTGACCTATGGCTTTGAGATGGGGCACAGGAACCAGCTCCAGAGGAAAATTTGAGATTAACCCCGGAGGGATGGCCCTTTGATTGGCCCATTCAGAAAGTCCCCCACCCCCCACCCCACAAAGACTGCTTCTGTTCCTTGGTGGCAGACCTTTCTGGCTACATTCACTTGAGACAATGCTGAAGACATCTCCCTGCCACCACCCCAATCTGTTGTTTCTCAACAGAGCAGCAGGGATGGCTACAGGCTGGACCAGAGTTTCACCTGAGATCATCACATGGCTTCCCAAGAGGAGAAAGGAAACAAGTGCCACTACCCACACGGTGAGGGGTGGATGTCCCCTGTGGCCCACCCAGGCCCACTGTGCTCAAACTCAGCTGCACCAGGCTCTTGCCCGCCTCGCCCAGAGTGTTCTTCACCTGGCTCTCCCAGGGAAGAATCCTCTGTTTTCCCTAACTGCCCCCCTTGACAGGCCTCATACTTCCCTTGACTCCCTGGCACTGATCTGACCACACTGAGAAGGGAGGTGACTTGATCGATGCCCAGCTCCTTTGCTGGACTGGAAGCTTCTGTGGCAGAGACTGGCTGGCTTACAGCAGCCTCCCAGACCCAGCCTTCACATAGTAGGTGCTAGATACACACGTGCTAGATTGGCAGGTGGAAAGATGAAGGTGGGAGGGAGGAAGGGACTAATAAATGGATAAGACACCTGGCATGATGTGCAGCTCATAGAGGGAGCGCAGAGAATGCCAGCTCAGCTGTACCCGTGTAGTTCCAGCTACTTGTGAGGCTGACGTGGGTGGATTCAGTGAGCCCCAGGAGCTTAAGACGTCAGTGACCAGTGATTGTGTCACTGCAGTCCAGCCTTGGTGACAGAGTGAAACCCTGTCTAAAAATTAAAAATTGTGAAATTTTTTTTTAGTGAAAATGTTCCTTCCTGTGGGTCTCCCGTTGCCAAGAGGAAGAGCCGTCACGTGAACCCACCCACCTTCGGTCTGTTTTATTTACCTGTTTACCATGTGCCTAGCACAGCTAGCTCCTGGTACACAGTAGGTGCTCAGTAACCCCACAGATTAGAATAAATCCAATGATCCTGGCTCCACATTCACATAAGTAGTGGAAAGCGTACTGTTTGTTCATAAATTGGGAAGCAAGACAGGTTTATGATTTTTAAAATATTGTATTGTCAAATGTGCCAACATTTGTAGGACCTTAATACTAAGCAAACCAATATTTTCCAAAAGACCGGTGCATAATGTAACAAAATGTAAAATAATGTTATTCTTCTCACTATTTTTTGTTTATTTTGGAACATTTTTCATTTATAAAAGTATTATTTAGGTTATAAAAGGCCAGGTACAGGGGCTCATGCTTGTACTCCCAGCATTTTGGGAGGTGGAGGGCAGATCACTTCAGGTCAGGAGTTCGAGACCAGCCTGGCCAACATGGTGAAACCCCATCTCTACTAAAAATACAATAATTAGCCAGGCATGGTGGCACACACCTGAAGTCTCAGCTACTTGGGAGGCTGAGGCAGAAGAATTGCTTGAACCCCTGAGGTGGAGGTTACAGTGAGCAGAGATTGCGCCAGTGCCCTCCAGCCTAGAGGACAGAGCAAGACTCCATTTAAAAAAAAAAAAAAAAAAAAAAGGCCAGGCGCAGTGGCTTATGCCAAGAATCCCAGCACTTTGGGAGGCCAAGGCGGACAAATCCACAAGGTCAGGAGTTTGAGACCAGTGTGGCCAATATGGTGAAACCCCATCTCTACTAAAAATACAAAAAATTAGCTGGGTGTGGTGGGATGTGCCTGTAACCCTTGCTACTTGGGAGGCTGAGGCAGAAGAATTGCTTGAACCAGGAGGCAGAGGTTGCCATAAGCCAGGATTGCACCATGACGCTCCAGCTTTCTGTCTCAAAAAATAAAAGACAAGAATCTCAATAGATATAGCTCACATAGGAAAAAGCTCCCAATAATTAAAACTGTGAAGGAGTTCTGAGGCCAAAAAATGTCTGAATTGCTGCTCGGCGTACTTCCTGAAACGTTCCCCCAAATGAAACTCCATCAGGGAATGTCTTCCGAGGCAGCGAGAGAAATTCAGGTGGTCTTTGAGTTCCTGGGAATTCCAAGACCTTCTGTTGGGCTATTCCTGCTGCCTTAAGGCTCTCCAGTGCCAGGGTGCTTCACAGCCATATTGAACTTATTGCAGAGAATTTTAGAATTACAAGAAGGGATGAGGCAAAATTTGCCCTTTATTCAGAAAGGAAACAAACAGAGGTAGGAAATCGAGACCGTGTCAAAGAGCCCATCTGAGCACCTCCACCCTGTCGAGGGGACTGGAGGAAAGCAGCAGGGCCAAGCTTCCCAGGAACCGCCGCAGCCGGGAAGATGGGGCAAGACCTGGCTTTTCTCATGACACATCCACAGTTTGGCCTGTGGTCTCAGCTGGAATCATCATGGGAATAGCTTGTAGTATCCTGGCCCCTGTTCATTTCCGTCACCACTGAAACCAGGAATTATCCAAGTGGGTGGAATAAGAAAATTAGGGCAATTTCAGAAATGCAAAATTAGAAACAATAGGCCAGTCACCTCCTATTTGTTTCTCTCTGAATCCGTTTCAAAGCTAGTGCTGGTCGTCGGGAGGGATCGATGCCCAGGCTGGAAATGCGGGGATGATTTAAAGTGGCAGTCGGGGCCCCCTCACTGCAGCCTGCAAGACTCCAGGCTCCCTGAACTACCCGGTGATGGTCCATGCTCAATTTCCCACACACAGCACTGAAAAATGATTCCCCACGCTCGACCACAAGGGGCTTTTTATCTTAGCTGTCAGCCTGAAATACATTTAGAACTCAAAGCAATTATGGAAACATTTGAATCTCCTGAACTTTTCTCTGCTGGGTTTCTCTCCCAAATAAAATGAAATGAAGCTTAGTTCTTTGGGGATTCATATAAACAAAGATCACGCAGGCATCTAGTGAATGCGGGGAGGGGACAGGATCACAAGGCCATTAAGGAGCCACTGCCTTTGTGTCCAGCACAAGCATATCAGGCATGTGGCAGAGCAGGGGCACATGCGGAGGGGCCTGCCGTGAATGAGGTTAATTCTTCTAATTAGAGCCCAGGAAAATGTTGTTTCAGCTCCCCCCATCCCACCCCGTCAGCCGACATCTCGCAGGTCCTGAATAGTATCAAATGCAAATATCTTTTTTTTCAGACGAGGTGGTCAGAGGGTCTGGAGGGAAGAAGGGATTTTTGAAGTATGCACTAAATCAACAGACCCGTGAGCAGTGGGACAGTAAAATTTCACAGCCAGTCTTTGATCTGGATTTCAGAAAAATGAAGCCATAAATGTAGAATGTTTTATGAACCCAAAAATAAGAAACTCTTTGTCTTTTATCTAAAATGTCTACTGAGAAAAATCAGAGGAATATCTAAACATCGGGGTCATTATAGTTTATTTGCGGCAGGGTAAAAGGAGAGCACAAAAATATTTACCAAGGTTTAACTCTAAATAATCTTAATGTCATTTAAAAATATATATTTTTTTCAAATAGGTTTCAATGGGCAAATCCATCACCCCAAATATGTAGAAATGAATGCATTTTCTGGCTGAAATTGAAATTTTCCCTCTGAAGCTATGATGATCTCCATGAAAGTTTTCTTCTGTCAGCTCTGCAGGTGAGAAGCTTCCCTTTCCCCAATGCTACCTGCCAGCTACGCTTCTTGGCAGATGTTTCTGGAGTTCAATGGCCTTATTTTCAAGCTGAGAGGGATGAAGAGATGAACCCTACCCTCTTCTCCCTGACGTTTCTGTGCTGTCAAGTGTCTTCATTTTAAAGAGGAGGTGGGGAAGAGATGGAAACTTCTAAACTAAGCATGTCCTCCAGACAGCTCTTCTCAAAGAAGGGGAGCAACCCCACCCCCTATACCCAGCAGTGAGGGTCCCGAAACCACCCTTGGTCCATCACCTACCCCCAGCCCACAGCAAGGGTCCATCCCTGCCTCCTTTAAGATGGGGAAACCGGTCTCTCGGGCTACCAGCATGTGAGCCTTCTCTCCCCAGGTGTAATCCCTAATAGGTGTGCTTGTTGAGAATAACGCTTGGCGTCCTCTAGCCTGGAAACCCTGCAAGCTGACACGGGGCTGCTCAATCCCCTTTCCCACCACACAGAACTGCATTCCTGGAAAAGGACACGGCACCAAGAGGTTTTTTTGTTTGTTTGTTTTTTGAGACGGAGTTTCGCACCAAGAGGTTTTTAATAGAAACGACCCTGCTGATCATCCCAGTCACCCTGTGAGTACACACAGACTATCAGGAAAACTTTGTTTTTCAAATGAAGACACTGAGGCTGGGAGCTGCCCGTGACTTGTCTGGGTTTTGACCCGGTGGAGCCTCAAAAGCCATTTTCGTTGCTTTCTTTCCCCAAAATGTCTGTGGTCTCCTCTGTCAGGTAAAGCACTGCTCACTTTCTACAAACCTTTCGCGTTTTATGTTGGATTATTCTGCTGTTTTGGCAAATCGTGAGAAAATGTTTAAGCACTTTTATGTCTGAACCTATTTTTTTTTGAGACGGAGTTTCGCTCTTGTTACCCAGGCTGGAGTGCAATGGCGCAATCTCAGCTCACCGCAACCTCCGCCTCCTGGGTTCAGGCAATTCTCCTGCCTCAGCCTCCCGAGTAGCTGGGATTACAGGCACGCGCCACCATGCCCAGCTAATTTTTTGTATTTTTAGTAGAGACGGGGTTTCACCATGTTGACCAGGATGGTCTCGATCTGTTGACCTCGTGATCCACCCGCCTCAGCCTCCCAAAGTGCTGGGATTACAGGCTTGAGCCACCACACCTGGCTTGAACCTATTTTTCATTCAACATCATGTGGTCATATCAGGAGCTGGGAGGGGAAGATTTTTCATTTGTCTCTTATTTTTGAGTTAGATATTTGCGATAAAAAGGAACTGTCAATAAGAGCCCTTTGCAGTCACCGAGCTCGTCACATCCTGGTGATGATTTTTACTGGGAGGACGCTTTTATTTCTGACTCTGCATGCTAAGTCAGATGTCAATTATTTGTTAGTTACCTCTGAAATTATCAAGGAGGCAATGATCTAATGATGACAATCAGTGACACAGGGTGATAGATGAGGTCACAATCCGAACACCTGCTGGGTGCCACCCAGCACCTTTCCTGCATCGCCTCCCTCCCATATCCTCTGAGGACCCGGGACCCGCCTTAGTATTTGCCACATGGTAAATTCTCAGAAAATGCTGGTGCGGTTGCTCCTCACTGGAGTCCAATCCTCCCTGAACAGGTGCTCCTGCGCCCATTTTATAGGTGAGCAAGGATAGAAAGTTTGCATCACCCCCTCAGGATCACACAGCCAGTATTTAAATGCAAGGACATGGTCTTTCTTCTACCTATTGCTTGTGAAGCTAGGAAAGAGGTGGGGCTGGGGAGGGAGCAGACCCAGAGGAAGCTGTCAATGCCAGCAGAAAAATGGAAAATGGAGGCTGGGTGTGGTGGCTCAAGCCTGTAATCCCAGCACTTTGGGAGACAGAGGCAGGTGGATCGCTGAAGGTCAGGAGTTCAAGACCAGCCTGGCTAACATGGTGAAACCCCATCTCTACCAAAAATACAAAAATTAGCTGAGTATGGTGGTGCATGCCTGTAATTCCAGCTACTCGGGAGGCTGAGGCAGGAGAATCGCTTGAACCCAGGAGGCGGAGGCTGCAGTGAGCCGGGATTATGCCATTGCACTCCAGCCTGGGTGGCAGAGCAAGACTTCATCTCAAAAAAAAAAGAAAAAAAAGAAAAAAAAAAGAAAGAAAGAAAAATGGAAAGTGGAAAACAGGTAGTCTTAAGAAGTTGCCCAGAGGTGGAGGCCATGGATAGCCCCAGGGCCCTTGCTTTTGGTGCATGTGCACATGAACAGATCAAACCTGCCTGATGGGCTTGAGGTTAGAAGGGGCCACAGGGCTGCAGCCACGCTGTCCGGAATGGAAGCAGCCAGCCAACTGCCACTGCAGAACACATAAAAAGTGCAGGGGCGGGGCCGGGCGCGGTGGCTCACGGCTGTAATCCCAGCACTTTGGGAGGCCGAGGCGGGTGGATCACGAGGTCAAGAGATCGAGACCATCCTGGTCAACATAGTGAAACCCCATCTCTACTAAACATACAAAAAATTAGCCGGGCATGGTGGTGCGTGCCTGTAATCCCAGCTACTCGGGAGGCTGAGGCAAGAGAATTGCCTGAACCCAGGGGGTGGAGGTTACGGTGAGCCGAGATCGCGCCATTGCACTCCAGCCTGGGTAACAAGAGCAAAACTCCATCTCAAAAAAAAAAAAAAAAAAAAAAAAAAAGTACAGGGGCGACTGGGAACTAAATCTATCATTTTGTGTAATTTAAATTTTAAATTATATAATTTTTATATTATTTTCATTCATTTAAGTTCTGATGTTTACACGTGGCTGCCACATTGGGCTACACTGCTGGAGAAAGCCGAATAAAAGGGGTGGAGAGACCCTTCTCTCCACAGAGCGGTGCAGTTGGGGCCCCCCTGCCCTCCCGCGGTTCAGTGTCACTGGTGGGAGACTGATTTCATCTCCCAGGACATGCTCCTGGGACATCTGCAAATAGGAACCTCTAAAGCCCAGCAGCTATGGGAGGTGAAGGGGCAGCTTAGTTAGAGACTTGGCTACAAAACATCTGTCTAAAATGTCAGCGTCCATTCATCTGGTCAGCGCATTCATCTGACTACCCAGCTGTTCTCCACCACCAGCTCCCTGTCCAGCTAGAACATGGAGCTAGGTCCAGCTGGATCCGCAATTATCGGGGAAGTCACATCTCTAAGAGAGGAGCCTGCAGATGCATTGTTAGTCCTACTGCAGACAGCAGAACCCAGAAAACACTGGTGAGGGCAGTGGCCCAGAGAGAGGGTCCTGGGGGATAATCATCCTCATACCCTCCTAGGAGGCAGGTGTACCAGTCAGGGCCCAGGCAGAACAGAGGACCCTGATAGATTGATGGGGAACGCTGGTCTCTGGACTCGCAGTCTCATTCTGGGCTGACAGAGGAAGTGGTTTCCTGGGAACTGAGACCCTGCAGAGCCCCTGTGGATGCCTCCCAGCTTTGAGGGCAATTTTGGTTTCTTAATTTGCATTTAGCTTCTCCTTAGAGGCGGGGCATGGAGAATCTGATTGGGATTTAGGTGACAAGGAATTCTTACACTAATTGTGCCCCTTGGGATGCACAGAATACTGGGAGACACCATGGCTTTTCACATGCTGATGCTCATGTGAACATCACCATCTGCCTCTAAACACCGGTAGCAGCAAATGCAATATTTTGTCAGGAAGTGGTTATTTGTTGATCACTCAGGCGTTCTGAAGGCAGCCTGGTGGCTGAGGTGAAGAGCAGGTTCTATGGGAAGAGAGGCATTCTATGCCCAGATGTTTCTCTACACACAGTGCAATCCACAGTGGCAAAGGTGAAGAAACTGAGACTCGTGAATGTTTGAGAAAACTGCCTAAGATGTTACAACTAATAAGTCCCAAAGTTCAAACCCAAGTATGACTGCCAACATGAGGCTCTTTCCCCAAAGAGCAATTCTAGAAGCTTCCATTTACAGAACGTTGCCCTCAGAAGGGCCCTGGACTGCTGGTTACTCATGGAATCTTCACCACTGCCCCATGAAGTAGAGACAACTATTTTTTTTTTTTTTTTGAGATGGAGTTTCGCTGTTTTTACCCAGGCTGGAGTGCAATGGTGCGATCTCGGCTCATCGCAACCTCCGCCTTCTGGGTTCAAGCAATTCTCCTGCCTCAGCCTCCCGAGTAGCTGGGACTACAGGCATGCACCACCATGCCAGGCTAATTTTTGTATTTTTAGTAGAGACGGGGTTTCACCTTGTTGACCAGGATGGTCTCGGTCTCTTGACCTCATGATCCACCTGCCTCGGCCTCCCAAAGTGCTGGGATTATAGGTGTGAGCCACCGCGCCCGGCCCAGAGACAACTTTTAAGCCCATTTTGCCAATGAGGAAAATGAAAGCACAGAGAGACCTAATAACCTTCCTAAGATCACACAGCAAGACAGGACCCACAGTTGTTCTCTTTCCCCACCTCATCACACTGCAGCCATGACCAACCAAGAAGGCACAATCCTCACTTAAGGCATGCAGAGGCTCCGGTCATAAGCTTGACTTGCAGGTGAGCCATTGATCAGGGCTGCTTAATGTGTTCTGAGCCCAATTTCAAGTCAGATGTGGAGCCTTTGCTTAAACAGTCCCAGTGATGGGAAGCGAGTCTCTCAGTCAGCTGCCAATGAGTCTTTCCTCCCTGAATGCACTGGGTGGGTGACATATTAAGATGTAAGGGTTACATTCTCTCCCCTTGAATCTGGGCTGGCCTTATGATATGATGAGTGGAATGTAGTAGAGGTGACACTCCAGAACTTCCAAGCTCAAATTCAAGATTAGCAGCTTCTCTTTCCTTCCCCTTGGGACACAGTCACATGCTCAAAGAAGCCTGACAGCAGGTCCCTCCTATCTGTCCCCCTTCCCCTGGGTATGACCCTCACCTGC